>NC_091992.1:17036006-17353070 GCF_044704955.1 Pristiophorus japonicus | reverse complement strand
AACATTCCATTTGCCTTTCTGATTACTTGCTGTACCTGCATACTAACTTAAGTGTTTCATGCACAAGGACCCCCAGGTCCCTCTGCACTTTGCAATTTTTCTCCATTTAAATTATAATTTGCTTTTCTATTTTTTTTCTCCCAAAGTGGATAACCTCACATTTTCCCACATTATACTCCATATGCCAAACTTTTGCCCACTCACTTAGCCTGTCTATATCCCTTTGCAGAAATTTTGAGTCCTCACAATTTGCTTTCCCACCCATCTTTATATCATCAGCAAACTTGGCTACATTACACTCTACAGCAGATCCAAATTGTATAACAAGGACACCCATAGCTTTTACGTTTGACACAGCCAGACGCAGCAGTTCGACTTTGTTCCAAGAATGTAGGGGACAATCAGTAGATATTCAAGTACTCAAAGACACAACTTTCAAAATGTGTCATTCTGCTGTGCTGTGTAACATTTGCAAATTAATTTGTAAATCTCGGGGTATAGTGAAATGAGCACTATAACCTTTTTATCAAACGTTTGCATTTTGCATTCATTGCACAGTCCTAAATATTTTGTAAGAAAACATGACTGCTTAAGTTCAATTTATGTCTTGTAGATTGACTTGCAACACACAATTCATATTTTTAAATACAGCACATTTATTTTTGTTCCAAGTTAAATTATAGGTTTGCTAGCTTTATGAAGAGCAGCACCATCTGTTATCTTGTAGCTGCCAATGTTCCCATTGTGGTCCTGTGGTAACTTGAGCTCTAATGACCTTGTAGTGCATGACTAGTTTTAGCCAGTAATAAAAGAAGGTAGTTAACTGCATTTCTTGTATGTCATCTGGAGATCAAGATGCAGTTTCAGACTTTCAATATAACAGCAATTTTTCTAGTTTACCACTAAAATATTTTCAATCAAACAATCTCAATACTTTGCAACTAAAACCTACCTGTCATGTTTTCAGATTCTTTTATTCCTCTGGTTCAGCATCATCAGCCACTCACATAAGTGGACCATGAATTCCGTACACTACAGAGCATGTGTTAACCTGCTCAGTTACAGAAGGTGAAACCCAAGAATCATAAGAGAACCGTTCAGCTGTACCATGGCTACTGCAAAGTGTCATATGTACCAAATGATTCATAGAATTACATAGAATGTACAGCACAGACACGGGCCATTCAAACTAACTAGTCTATGCCAGTATGTTGCATCCTACTTCATCTAATCTTACCGGCATAACACTTTATTCATTTCTCCCTATCTAGCTACTCCTTAGTTGTATCAACTACTCCATGTGGTAGCAAGTTCCACATTCTTGTCACACTGGGTAAAGAAGTTTCTCCTGAATTTCCTATTGGATTTATTAGTGACTCAAATTTATTATCCCTAGTTTTAGATTTCCCCCATAAGCGGAAACATTTTCTTTGCATCTACCCTATCAAGCCTTCATAATTTTAAAGACCTATTATGTCACCTTTCAGCCTTGTCTCTTCTAGAGAAAGGAGTCACAGCCTGTTCAGTCCTTCCTGATGGATAAAACCTCTGTCACGGTATCCTTGTAAATCTGTTTTGCAACTTCCCCAATGCCTCTATATCCTTTTTAAAATAATGGAGACCATAACTACACGATACTCGAAGTATGGTCTAACCAAGATTCTATACAAGTTTAACATAACTTCTCTGCTTTTCAATTCTATTTCTCTGGAAAATACTGCTCTTTTCAAAAAGTAGACTTAATATGCTTAATAAGATTGAGTCAGACAAAAGAAAAAGACTTGCATTTATTTAGCGCCGTTCACGATTACCGGACATTCCAAAGTGCTTTATAGCCAATGAAGTACTTTCTGAAGTGTAGTCACTGTTGCAATGTAGGAAACACAGCAGCCAATTTGGTACACCAGAAGTTCCCACAAATAGCAATATAGTAATGAACAGATAATCTGTTTGTGATGTTGATTGAGGGATAAATATTGGCTAGGGCACTAGGGATAACTCCTCTGCTGTTACTTGAAAAAGTGCCATGGGGTCTTTTATGTCCACCCGAGAGCAGACAAGGCCTCGGTTTAACGTCTCATCCGAAAGATGGTACCTCCGACAGTGCAGCACTCCTCAGTAATATACTGGTTCTAGATTTTTTTTGCTCCAGTCCCTGGAATGGGACTTGAACCCACAACCTTCTGACTCGGGCAGGGGTGCTACCCACTGAGCCATGTCTGACACCATAAACAACAGATAGTATAAAACATAAATGAACAGCATACTGTATAACAGTGAATCATACAGTTCACAATCCTCAATACATATAATAAAGACATCACTTACTATCTATAGACACCTAACAGAAACTCACTTCTTGTGCTGTGAAAAACACATCATCTCGAACTAACCTGGTTTCTCTTACAAAAGCAAAATACTACAGATGGTGGTAATCTGAAGGTGCTCGACCGGAAACGCTAACTGTTTCTCGTTCTACAGATGCTGCCTGACATGCTCAGTATTTCTAGTATTTTCTGTTTTTATTTCTAGTTTCTCTGCTGGTTGGTTTAAAGCTGAAAATGGATTCAACTACTTTCTCAGACAAGTTTACCCACAGAAATAATAGACAACTGCTTGATTGACCTCTAATTAGATCAGGTCATCCTTTGATAATGGTATGGATGTTTGTTCCTTCATTTTATCTTATCTGTGATAAATATAACTAAAAGCCTTTGAAATCAGGCTACATTAACATGGAAATTTATATTTTGTTTCCTGGGAAACCACCACATATTAATCGAACTTTACCGTAACAATGTGCACCTTCTATGCCTTGTAGTAACCAGTTTACGGCCACAATTAACAGTGTGTACTGTTCCTAATACACACAAGCTAAAAATTCAACACTGACAAAAAGCTATTTTGTCTCACTAGCATATCTACTGCTGTGATTATACATCCCCTTCCACCAGCAGGTAGATGAAGAGATATTGGCTTGACTTTATGAAAATGCAGTTACAGCACCATTGCAAAGGGAGGGGGAAAGTGGTATTTAAAAAAAAAACTACCCCCAGATACTTTTGAGTGGGTGATTTTTAATGTGGGCCAGTTTTCTGCTATCATTGTCTCCTATCTTTATAGAAAGATATTTCCTTCTTGGAAAGCTACTTGTTTTCTTCCATGTTCCACCCTCTCCTAGGCTGCTTCGTATCATCTACCATGGTGCAGAGGGCAAGACAAAGCTGTCAGACCCTGCATTGTTACAGCAACTAGTCAGTAGAAGGAGTGAGAAACCAGACAAGGCTGACTTTCCCTAGTGATTTTCTGTGCTGTGTCTTAGTAGAGGAATCATAATAGAGGTAATATGTGCTGCACCTCTTTCTGTCTACTGTATTTATATTTACAAACTTGTCACACCTGAAAGTGTCACTTGAGGGTGTCATGTGTCTAGAGGGAATAAATAATGAATGTTGAAATGAGAACTTAACTATTAAGTTATAAATCAGATACCCAATTGACAAATGTGAATGAATCAAAAACATTTAGACTTGGTTAGTAAGTTTCAATGAATGGGTACAGAAGCAGGGTGTAGCCAGTGAAATCAGTTAAGGAAAGTTGGTTCAAGCCAGTATTTTGACATTCTCTTCCAACTTAAAATGTACCAGTGAAAGTAATATTTATAACATAATCCTATAAAAATGTAAACAATTGTGCATAAAATGCTTTGTTCTTACGAATGGAATTGGTCATATGGTATTGCAAATTATTCTTTGAGACCCCCTCCTGGGTTTGCAACAGTTGCTGCAGCTTTTGGTTTTCAGTTGAGTTTTGCTGCCTATATTTTTTTTGTGGCCAGTAGGGTGGGAATTCTGCATGTGTGACTTGACTGGCCAGAAAATGTGGGAATGCACAATATTTTACATTGATTTTTACCATTTATTTAATTTGGTTTGTACAGTTTAGTGGTTTTTAATTGAACTTTGTTTGCATGTGTGCAGTGTTAGATCCAACCCAGAAGTTGGACTGTACACATAATGATTCTTTAAAATCATTCCAGGCTTTAAAAATTCAATGGAAGTAGAATCATCGAATGGTTACAGCACAGAAGGAGCCCGTTGAGCCCGTGTCGACCCTCTGCAAGAGCACCCCACTCCCCTGCCCTTTCCCATAGCCCTGCAAATTTCTTTCCTTCAGGTACTTAACCAATTCCCTTTTGAAAGCCCCAATTGAATCTGCCTCCACCACCCTTTCAGGCAGTGCATTCCAGATCATAACTACTCGCTGTGTAAAAGGGTTTCCTCATGTCGCCTTGGGTTCTTCTGCTAATCACTTTAAATCTGTGTCCTCTGGTTTGCAACTCTTCCGCCAATGGAGCAGTTTTTCTCTCGGCCCCTAAAGTTGTTTTTATATATATTTTGCTGGTCCACATTATAAATGAATTGCTACATTTCTGATTTAGTGGAGGATTTATTTTTTAATCACATCACATAAGCAAGGTTGAACTAATTTGATTATATTTCATTTTCATGTATTTATATGTTTTAGCCAATTGGCCCAATTCAGAAGGTTGGTGTGGGTGGCAGGGCTATTGCATAACATTTATAGATATAAATTTATTAAAGCATTTTCTGTTAGAAATGTCTTTCATCATGTTTCCGATTATAGGCCTGTGCCTATGTGAGAAGGCTGAGTCTTGAGTTCATGGAGGTTCCCAGACCTATCCCTATTAGCTGAAGAGAATAACTTGGACAACTACAGCTCCCAGTTATGGCATACAGGTCCGTGCAGCAGAGCAGGTCTCCAGTCGTCCTGGTTTACTCTTACCACTGGATAACGATCTAGCTCGGTCAAGTCCATGTGGTGGCTGATGTGCAACGGTCACCACACATTAAAAAAAATCCATACACAGGCATCTTCCACCCCTGGAGTTCAGGACTGGAATATCGGGTCCTCCATTGAAACATCAGTGAACTCATCCCTTTTGGTGTGGAAGCAAGTCATCCTCGTTCAAGGGACCGTCTATGAATGAATGACAGTGTGAATGGCCAGCCTTGTCAGCAAGAAAACCTTTCTAACTTTTACAACTAAATTATTAAACTTTTAGAACTTGTGTTACATTATTTTCTGTCTGTGCTTTTGACAGAACCTTGAACCTTGAACCTTGAGTTTATGCAGTTTCCCTAGACCCAAGACTATTAGTGAAGAGACTTATGTAAGTAGGCTACAGATCCCAGCATGCATATGTGTGTGCAACCTTTGAAAATTTGTGATTGGTGGCCAGAGTATGCCAGAAGTTACTGTCTGTATGACCTTGCCCCTCTAATTCTGGTGTATTAATGGAAAATTATTGTGATAGAAATGTCCCAGGAAACCATTTTTTGGGATAGTGAAAGAATCATTTTTTATAAAACATGAAAAACAAGACAGCATAACATTTCAAATTTGAGAGAATTTTTAGAAAAAGGGCAATTGTTGGAACTCCTCCTCCATTTTGTTTCATTTATGTTCACAGCAAATTGTAGTTTTCATAAGTAGACTGTCAACACCCATGAAACTTACAACATTATGCATTATCTATCTAATCATAGCTAGAGAATCATCTGCAATGGCTTTTCTTCCCACTCACACACCGTTATTGCTGGAGTGCCCCAAGGATCTATCCTTGGCCCCCTCCTATTTCTCATCTATATGTTACCCCTCAGCGATATCATCCGAAAACACAGCATCAGGTTCCGCATGTATGCCAATGACACTCGGCTCTATCTCACCACCACCTCTTTGGACCCCTCCTATGCCTCTGATTTGTCACACCACTTGTCTGACATTCAATATTGGATTCGCAGAAATGTCCTTCAACTAATTATTGGGAAGCTGAAGCCATTGACTTTGGTCCCTGCCACAGACTTCATTTCCTGACCACTGTTTCCATTTCTGGGAACTGTCTTAAGCTGAGCAAGATCATTTGCAAACATGGTGTTGTTTGATCCTGAGATGAGTTTCCAACCACATATCCACTCCATCTCCAAGACTGCCTACTTCCACCTCCGTAACATTACTTGACACTGACCCTGCCTCAGCTCATCTGCTGCTGAAACCCTCATCCATGCTTTTGTTACCTCTAGACTTGACTATTCCAATGCACTCCTGGTTGGCCTCCCAATTTCTACCCTACATAAATGTGTGCTTGTCAAAAACTCTGCAGCCCATATCTTAACTTGCTCCAAATCTCGTTCACCCATCACCCCTGTACTAGCTAACCTTCACTGGCTGGCCCACAATGCCTCAATTTTAAAATCCTCACCCTTGTTTTCAAATTCTTCCATGGCCTCGTCCCTTCCTATCTCTGTAGTTTCCTCCAGTCCTGCAAGCCTTGAAGATCTCTGCGCTCTTCCAATTCTGGTCTCTTGTGCATCCCCGATTTTAATTGCTCCACCATTGACAGAAATAGGAACAGGAGTAGGCCATACGGCCCCTCGAGCCTGCTCCGCCATTCAATATGATCATGGACTCACTCCACTTCCCCGCCTACTTCCCATAACCCCTTATCATCAGGCTTTTCCCAGAAACCTGTTTCCACCCATATACTCCCTTTCCGGACAAAGCCAAGCTTTGAGAGCCTTACTTTCTTGACCCCTAATGAGACAACCGCTTACAACTGATTATGTAGCTGAGAAAAAATCCCAGCTGAACAACAGTAAGGGCTAGAACTTCCACTTTTGTGCTTATCACTCAAAAGTGGGCGTTATTTCTGGCATGCACATTAAAAAAGGGTTTTCAGATTGCCGGCTTCTCGCCCATTTTCAAAACAACTAGTTTGCATTTTTGAAAATGGGTGTTATCGCGAGCGATGTCAAATGGGCGATAGCGTTACATTTTTTTGACCTTCTGCCGTAAAATGTGGCCGTCCTTAGCAATAGCATGGTAACGTTTGATTCCTGCGATTCAGGAGGTCAAGGGTCATCATGACGTGCGCAGAAGAGACAGAGAGAGGGAGCTCAGAGGCACTGAAAGTGTGTGTGGCTGTGGTATATGCTTGTCTGGCTGTTGTGGCAGGAACAATGGAGATTCACCAGTAGCAAAAAGCCAACTAAGCACTAAGAACATAGCACCGAGTTTTTGTCCAACAACTAAGATATAACATGGAAGGGATGGAGGAGGCCCTGGAGCTGGTAGCCAGGAACACTGGTGGCAGAGGGCTCCCAGTGGTCCCGGAGCACCGCACTGCACCTCAAGGTGCCGCACCCCCATTGCCAACCACACATGAGAGCCAGAAGCGACATCTTGCTTCTGGCTCGGAGCACATTCCCACCTCGGGGCCGTCCTCTCCTGTATCCGTCCAAGCAGCGCTTCGGCCATTCTCCACGCCCCCCAAATGAAGCATCGCCTGAGGACCTCCTCGGCCAGGTGGCTTGGAGTCAGGAGGGGAAGGGATAGAGGTGGGGAGGAGAAGGGGGGTTGGTTTGTACAGAAATACTGATGATTTCAGACTAATGTTCGGTTTAAATGTTTTTTATTTAACAAAACCTTGTAGCACATTGTCTCAGATAGCTGCACCGTTACACGCTGGTGATTCCTTTACATCAAAGGGTATAATCACACTTAACTTAATTCAACTTCAACTTTAACTGTCACCAAGGTGATGCCCACCATTGATGTATGACCTGCACACCCAGCAGTGTGTCAGCTTTGTAAATAACACCAACGCTCTTTCAGGCAAAGCGATCAGTGATGAGCTGCTGACGTTAGAAACATAGAAAATAGGTGCAGGAGTTGGCCATTTGGCACTATGATCATGGCTGATCATGCACTTCAGTACCCCATTGCTCTTGCAGCTATCAAGCCACCATGGGCCCTTCCATGTGGTCTACAGGGGGGGCAGAGGCATGGCTTCAGCGTCAGCCTGATTGGGCCGATGTCAGCGCCGCCTCCTCTTCCTCTCTCTGGTGAGGTGGACTGTGGGACTCATCAGGCAATTTTTGTCCCCTCCTGATAGCCAAGTTGTGCAGCATAGAGCACATCACCACGAATTTAGCTACCTGCTCAGGGCGGTATTGGAGCTCGCCTCCTGAGTGGTCCAGGCATCTAAAACGCTGCTTCAGCACTCCAATGGTTTTCTCCATGATATTGCGAGTTGCTCTGTGGTTCTCGGCTTCGGTGTGGGTGTCATGCAGAGTCTCATCAGCCAGGTGGCGAGGCCATATCCTTTGTCATGCATCCAGCATTGACCTTGTGGCTCATTGTTAAACAAGTTGGTGAGAGGGGAGCGGCCTATCAAAAGCCCAGCGGGAGATTGAGAGCCAGCGGCAGTTGGTGAGAGGGGAGCGGCCTATCAAAAGCCCAGCGGGAGATCGAGAGCCAGCGGCAGTTGGTGAGAGGGGAGCGACCTATCAAAAGCCCAGCGGGAGATCGAGAGCCAGCGGTAGTTGGGGAGAGGCGGGAGCAGCATCGGAGCGGCCTATAAAAGGCGTACCGGTGCAGCTACAGCGGGAGAGAAAGCAAAATAGAAGTAGAAGGGAATCAAAAAGTGACATCACAGCCAATGGGGTAAGTGATTGGCTGGTGATTGGTAAGTAGCTTTTCTTTTATTTTTTATATCAGTAAATGAACTGTAACATTGTTATTACCAATTTAAGGGTATCTAAGGTTAAGACATGGCAGGAGAGCTCGGTCACGTGATATGCTCCTCCTGTACCATGTGGGAACTCGGGGACACTTCCGGTGTCCCTGGGCGCTACGTGTGTGGGAAGTGTATCCGCCTCGAGCTCTTGACGGTCCGCGTTGCAGAATTGGAGCTGAGGGTGGATTCACTCTGGAGCATCCACGATGCTGAGAATGACGTGAGTATCACGTGTAGTGAGTTGGTCTTACCGCAGGAGAAGGGTCCACAGCCAAATAGGGAATGGAAGACCAGCAGGAAGAGCAGTGCAAGAAAGATAGTGCAGGGTCCCCTGTGGTCATCCCCCTGCAAAACAGATACACTGCTTTGAGTACTGTTGGGGAGGATGACTCATCAGGGGAGGGCAGCAGCAGCCAAGTTCATGGCACCGTAGGTGGCTCTGCTGCAAAGGAGGGCAGGAAAAAGATTGGGAACGCGATAGTGATAGGGGATTCGATGGTGAGGGGAATAGATAGGCGTTTCTGCGGACGCAACTGAGACTCCAGGATGGTATGTTGCCTCCCTGGTGCAAGGGTCAAGGATGTCTCGGAGTGGGTGCAGGACATTCTGAAATGGGAGGGAGAACAGCCAGTTGTCGTGGTGCACATTGGTACCAACGACATAGGTAAAAAAAAGGGATGAGGTCCTACGAAAAGAATTTAAGGAGCTAGGAGCTAAATTAAAAAGTAGGACCTCAAAAGTAGTAATCTCGGGATTGCTACCAGTGCCACGTGCTAGTCAGAGTAGGAATCGCAGGATAGCGCAGATGAATTCATGGCTTGAGCAGTGGTGCAGCAGGGAGGGATTCAAATTCTTGGGGCATTGGAACCGGTTCTGGGAGAGGTGGGACCAGTACAAACCGGACGGTCTGCACCTGGCCAGGACCGGAACCAATGTCCTAGGGGGAGTGTTTGCTAGTGCTGTTGGGGAGGAGTTAAACTAATATTGCAGGGGGATGGGAACCTATGCAGGGAGACAGAGGGAGACAAAAATGAGGCAAAAGCAAAGGACAGAAAGGAGATGAGGAAAAGTGGAGGGCAGAGAAACCCAAGGCAAAGAACAAAAAGGGCCACTGTACAGCAAAATTCTAAAAGGACAAAGGGTGTTAAAAAAGCAAGCCTGAAGGCTTTGTGTCTTAATGCAAGGAGTATCCGCAATAAGGTGGATGAATTAACTGTGCAAATAGATGTTAACAAATATGATGTGATTGGGATTACGGAGACGTGGCTCCAGGATGATCAGGGCTGGGAACTCAACATCCAGGGGTATTCAACATTCAGGAAGGATAGAATAAAAGGAAAAGGAGGTGGGGTAGCATTGCTGGTTAAAGAGGAGATTAATGCAATAGTTAGGAAAGACATTAGCTTGGATGATGTGGAATCTATATGGGTAGAGCTGCAGAACACTAAAGGGCAAAAATCGTTAGTGGGAGTTGTGTACAGACCTCCAAACAGTAGTAGTGATGTTGGGGAGGGCATCAAACAGGAAATTAGGAGTGCATGCAATAAAGGTGCAGCAGTTATAATGGGTGACTTTAATATGCACATAGATTGGGCTAGCCAAACTGGAAGCAATATGGTGGAGGAGGATTTCCTGGAGTGCATAAGGGATGGTTTTCTAGACCAATATGTCGAGGAACCAACTAGGGGGGAGGCCATCTTAGACTGGGTGTTGTGCAATGAGAGAGGATTAATTAGCAATCTCATTGTGCGAGGCCCCTTGGGGAAGAGTGACCATAATATGGTGGAATTCTGCATTAGGATGGAGAATGAAACAGTTAATTCAGAGACCATGGTCCAGAACTTAAAGAAGGGTAACTTTGAAGGTATGAGGCATGAATTGGCTAAGATAGATTGGCTAATGATACTTAAGGGGTTGACTGTGGATGGGCAATGGCAGAAATTTAGAGACCGCATGGATGAATTACAACAATTGTACATTCCTGTCTGGCGTAAAAATAAAAAAGGGAAGGTGGCTCAACCGTGGCTATCAAGGGAAATCAGGGATAGTATTAAAGCCAAGGAAATGGCATACAAATTGGCCAGAAATAGCAGCGAACCTGGGGACTGGGAGAAATTTAGAACTCAGCAGAGGAGGACAAAGGGTTTGATTAGGGCAGGGAAAATGGAGTACGAGAAGAAGCTTGCAGGGAACATTAAGGCGGATTGCAAAAGTTTCTATCGGTATGTAAAGAGAAAAAGGTTAGTAAAGACAAACGTAGGTCCCCTGCAGTCAGAATCAGGGGAAGTCATAACGGGGAACAAAGAAATGGCAGACCAATTGAACAAGTACTTTGGTTCAGTATTCACTAAGGAGGACACAAACAACCTTCCGGATATAAAAGGGGTCAGAGGGTCTAGTAAGGAGGAGGAAATGAGGGAAATCTTTATTAGTCGGGAAATTGTGTTGGGGAAATTGATGGGATTGAAGGCCGATAAATCCCCAGGGCCTGATGGACTGCATCCCAGAGTACTTAAGGAGGTGGCCTTGGAAATAGCGGATGCATTGACAGTCATTTTCCAACATTCCATTGACTCTGGATCAGTTCCTATCGAGTGGAGGGTAGCCAATGTAACCCCACTTTTTAAAAAAGGAGGGAGAGAGAAAGCAGGGAATTATAGACCGGTCAGCCTGACCTCAGTAGTGGGTAAAATGATGGAATCAATTATTAAGGATGTCATAGCAGCGCATTTGGAAAATGGTGACATGATAGGTCCAAGTCAGCATGGATTTGTGAAAGGGAGATCATGCGTGACAAATCTTCTGGAATTTTTTGAGGATGTTTCCAATAAAGTGGACAAAGGAGTACCAGTTGATGTGGTATATTTGGACTTTCAGAAGGCTTTCGACAAGGTCCCACACAGGAGATTAATGTGCAAAGTTAAAGCACATGGGATTGGGGGTAGTGTGCTGACGTGGATTGAGAACTGGTTGTCAGACAGGAAGCAAAGAGTAGGAGTAAATGGGTACTTTTCGGAATGGCAGGCAGTGACTAGTGGGGTACCGCAGGGTTCTGTGCTAGGGCCCCAGCTGTTTACATTGTACATTAATGATTTAGACGAGGGGATTAAATGCAGTATCTCCAAATTTGCGGATGATACTAAATTGGGTGGCAGTGTGAGCTGCGAGGAGGATGCTATGAGGCTGCAGAGTGACTTGGATAGGTTAGGTGAGTGGGCAAATGCGTGGCAGATGAAGTATAATGTGGATAAATGTGAGGTTATCCACTTTGGTGGTAAAAACAGAGAGACAGACTATTATCTGAATGGTGACAAATTAGGAAAAGGGAAGATGCAACGAGACCTGGGTGTCATGGTACATCAGTCATTGAAGGTTGGCATGCAGGTACAGCAGGCGGTTAAGAAAGCAAATGGCATGTTGGCCTTCATAGCGAGGGGATTTGAGTACAGGGGCAGAGAGGTGTTGCTACAGTTGTACAGGGCCTTAGTGAGGCCACACCTGGAGTATTGTGTACAGTTTTGGTCTCCTAACTTGAGGAAGGACATTCTTGCTATTGAGGGAGTGCAGCGAAGATTCACCAGACTGATTCCTGGGATGGTGGGACTTACCTATCAAGAAAGACTGGATCAACTGGGCTTGTATTCACTGGAGTTCAGAAGAGTGAGAGGGGACCTCATAGAAACGTTTAAAATTCTGACGGGTTTGGACAGGTTGGATGCAGGAAGAATGTTCCCAATGTTGGGGAAGTCCAGAACCAGGGGTCACAGTTGAAGGATAAGGGGTAAGCCATTTAGGACCGAGATAAGGAGAAACTTCTTCACCCAGAGAGTGGTGAACCTGTGGAATTCTCTACCTCAGAAAGTAGTTGAGGCCAATTCACTAAATATATTCAAAAGGGAGTTAGATGAAGTCCTTACTACTCGGGGGATCAAGGGGTATGGCGTGAAAGCAGGATAGGGGGGTACTGAAGTTTCATGTTCAGCCATGAACTCATTGAATGGCGGTGCAGGCTAGAAGGGCTGAATGGCCTGCTCCTGCACCTATTTTCTATGTTTCTATGTAAGTCAGATACAGTGCTCTCATGCAGGATGTGAGCATCATGGATGCTGCCCTGAAATTGAGCAATCACTGCCAGTATAAGTTGCTGGTGGTCAACAACCAGTTGAACATTCAGGGAGTGGAATCCCTTGCGGTTCCTGAAAACCTCAGCATCCTGATGTGCGTACAGTCTATTGCTCCCTGCACCTTGGGGAAGTTTGCAATTCTGGAGAATCCTAGAGCCCCCTTACTCTGTGCCTCCCTGGTCAAAGGGAAGCTGATCAAGTCCCTCCTGCGTGCATACAGGGCTTCAGTGACCTGTCTAATGCAGTGATGTGTGGCATGCTGAGAGAGTGCGCAAATGTCTCCAGCTGTGGCCTGAAAAAATACCCGAGGCGTAGAACGACAGTGCCGTGGTGACTTTGACCTCAACGGACAATGCAGTACTGATGGTGCTGGTAGGCTGCAGATCTGCCCGTATCAGCTGGCATACCTCAGTGATAACCTCTTTGTGGAAGCGCAGTCTCCGAAGGCAGGTGGTGTCGGGCAAGTCGAGGTAAGAATGCTTCTCCTTTTACTTGCGGGAGGTGTAACGTCTGATTCTCCTCATCTGTCTGTCATGTCTTACATTGGGCACATAATGCAGTGGAGCGTTCCTTCGGCGATGTCACGTCTGCTGCATGTAATTGGTCAGCAAGAGAGGGTGAGAAAGGACAGGCCCCATTGCAGAAGCTCTCTGTTTTCCACTGATTGGTTACAAACAAGGAATGCCCCGACAAATACACCTCTTCAATTCGAATCGGTCACAGTATGGTCAAGGTGTTTTTACAGATGTTCACATCAACTCCAACGACCGACCTGCAGATTATATCCAAACTCTGCCGAGGTTGAAGCATAGCAGCCTTTTAAAGGACGCGACGTGATCTGGAACATGGCGTCCATAACGCTGTGATTCGTTCCAGTTAGTTCCACTTTTTCTGGGCGTGTTTTTGGGCGAGCGATATGTGTGTGAGGAAAGTGACGCCGGGTGATCTCATGGCCACTAGTTTCGGTAAATATGCTCTTTACGACAAAAAAAAGTGGCCGGGCGTTAATATTGAATCACTGCTTTAAATCCGTGCGGAAAGTAACGCTGGGCGATATTATGGGCGTTGAATTTGCCCATGGTGATGATTCCGCCCCCAAAAAAGTGGGCGGGCAGTAATATTTTTTCCCGGCGTTAAGCACATGGGGAAAGTAACGCTCTGCGATAAGTTTCCAAAAAATGCCCGCCAGTTTCCATTTTGTGCCAAAATGGGCGATATATGTGCGTTATATGTCATTTTAATGGTTAAGTGGGTGTTAAGCATGCAAAAAAATGTGGAGGTTCTAGCCCTAAATGTTTCTACCACTTACATGGATTTAACAATCATTGAAGTTATCTACCTGGTCAGACATGATTCATTCCCTCCATTAAAATATTAGTATGGCGCACAGTATAGATATTCACTTAGTACGTCTGTTTCTGACCAGAAATAAAACTAAAGTAGTAACTTCAGAAAGTGTGAAGAACTATATTACTGTGTGTAATAAAAACATAAAATGCTGGAAAAACTCAGCAGGTCAGGCAGCATCTGTGGAGAGAGAAACAGAGTTAACGTTTCAGGTCGATGACCCTTCTTCAGGACTGTTCTGATGAAGGTTATCGACCTGAAACATTAACTTTGTTTCTCTCTCCACAGATGCTGCCTGACCTGAGCATTTTCTGGCTTTATTTCAGATTCCAGCATTTGCAGTATTTTGCTTTTGGCCAGCTGCAAATTTCTGTAAAGAAATAGAAAAAACGGCCTTTAATAATTATCAAGAATACGGGCCATGAATGGGTGCAGTGTGCCGCAGGAGTAACGATTATCCTTATAATTATTAGAAGTTGCCTGTTCTTTCTGGCCAGAAAAATACAACACTGTTGGACCACATATAGGTTGAAACGAGATAATTGGATTTATTTAGAAGATTTCAGATTACACAGTGGCAAAAGAAAACAGCAAAATATTATTTGTACAAATGCTTATAAAACTAAAACGTTTGAACCAGTTCACAAGAGTTTAAAATATACCTTCAGAGATTATTTGTTGCATTGTTCAACAAACAGCAACATCTGTGGAGGGCACTGGCATTAGTAAATTATCTGATGAGAAATTTGTATATGGGTGAGCTAAGTCACTTCTCTTCCATATTGACCCAATTGTTGCTTTACATTCCACCAAAATTGAACTGAAGACACAATAATCTGGCATTTTTCACAGACCATGAGACCTCTGACCAAAGAACTGTTGATCAATCAAGTTCTAAGGTGGGAGAGCATAGTCATTTCATAAACAAAAGTTCACACCTCATCCTAGCCAGTATGCATGCACGTTTCAGTAAGACATCATCAAATTAGATCTAGAACAAAGTTTGCAAATCATAGACCCTGGCATGTGTTCTGCATCCGAAGATCTTTCTTTGGTGCATGTGTGGGATCAAAGAGATGGATTTGTGGTGAGAAGAGAATGTATTTACAGGAACAGAGAACTGACCTGTTGCGCCGCACCCTGGAGGAGCAATCAACCTCATGGCAGACATGTCGCTTTCCCAAAGTCCCCTACCTGATGATCACCTGAATTAAGCGGTTGGTCACGAGTAAGCCTGGCACATGGCATTAGACTTGGATGTCTAAAACAAGAAGGCAGTTGGCATGTTGCAATATATCCTGTATGGATCCTTTCACATTACAACAATGACACCACTCCAAAGGTACTTCATTGGCTGTAAAACGCTTTGAGACATCCAGTGCTTGTGAAAGGCACTATATAAATGCAAGTCTTTCTTTCTTTTACCATGCTGGAGGCAAATGTCCACAGATCATGAGAAAACACTGAAGTATAGGATGACAGCTGCCTGAAAGCATTACCTGGAGATTGCATATATGAACGCATGCTTATATGCTTTTAGATTTGTTTCTGGGATTTGGGCGACACTGGCAAGGCCAGCATTTCTTGCCCATCCATAATTGCCCTTGAGAAGGTGGTGGTGAGCTGCCGCCTTGAACCGCTGCAGTCCATGTGGTGAAGGTGCTCCCACAGTGCTGTTAGGGAGGGAGTGCCAGGATTTTGGCCCAGCGACAACGAAGGAATGGTAATAAATGTCCCAAGTCAGGATGGTGTGTAACTTGGGGAATTTGGAGGTGATAGTGTTGCCATGCGCCTGCTGCCATTTTCCTTCTATGTATGGTTCATGGCTGATTTGGGGTTGCAGAGAGGCAAGTAGTTTTTGCTGAATCTCCGCACCTCTAACTGGTGGATATTGTTTCCGTGCTGTGGGCAGGAGGATGATGGCAACGCACTCACCTATTCTGTAGTGAGGTACGCTGCTTATCATGTTGTCGAGGAAGGTTCCCAGTATGTCCCCAATGGGTTTAAACTAACACTTGTCAGTATCTCATGACCAACTATTGACTATTTTCCTTGGAGGCTGGGTAAGACTGGGCTTGACGATGGGAGATCAGAACTGAGTCGATCCTCTGGTAGACTTGGTAATCTGATGACTGAGCCAAGCAAGTCAAAGCATTAAATTTAAAATCCTCATCTTCAAGTCCTTCCATGGCCTTGCCTCACTCTATCCTTCAGCCTTGTATAATTTCCTATATTCTTTGACCTTAATCTCTGGAACTCCTTAACACCCTCTGCCTCTCTCAGGCTCAGATTTAAAAGGAGTCTTTGACCAAGCTGTCGGACATCCTTCCTATCTCTCCCTCCATGGTTCAGCAACCATTCCTTCACCCATTCCTATTTATTCCTCCTCTCCACCCCAGAAAATGCATTGAGATATTTTCTACATTAAAAGGTGCTATAAGTAAGTTTACAGTTAGTTATCATTCAGGATAATAACAGATGATCCAAGTACAATTATATGCTCTGGCATCAGGCCTATCCTACTAATAGTGTGGATGGTCTACCTCCCCATGCCTGAAGAGTTGGGTTTCTGCTCATTTGGCTCCAAGTAATTTTGCAAGCCAATGACTTAATGGTTATCATGGTCCTAACTGGACAAGCAGTAAGAAGTTTATCTGTACTCGTAAGCTGCACAATTTCAGCTGATTAAACTTGAGCAATACCCTTAAACACATGTAGGTGCCCTAAAATGTTGTTTTAAGCAAGTGGGGTAAGTGCTTATGTGAAGAGGCACATTGTATCAGGCAGTCAGGAATGTAATTTATTTAATTTCTAAGTAACTTGTTTTGGAACCCCAGAAGTATGGGACAGGTGTAAAGTCCTGTCCCCTCAGTACAGATTCACACGAGGCATGTAGTGAAGTCAAGGTCACTCTGGACCTGCACCTTTATTTCACAGCTCTGGAATGCTGCACTTGCCTGAGACCTGTCCTTCTATACCTGTCTCTTGCAAGTGCACCCCTGGTGGTAAGGTATGCTGGTGGTTACAGGTCATATCTTATTACAGTCATGTATAGCATGTTAGGATACAGTTATATATAATAATGTAAGATACATGACAAGTGGATTTATGCCCATGTCAGACACTTGGTTTACCAAAAAACATACGTTTTCACTTCCTGCTATATGGTAATGAAAGATTAAACAGCCCACACACTAATAATTACATGCCCTATTACTGACTGGAGTTACAGAAATGGAGGGAATCTGATTGTCACAACATTTTCATTCCTGATTGTTGTGCTCTTGTGTGTCAACAATAGAAAAATGTTGGGATTGACATTTATGATTTTAAGATCACAACTCCATTTAAACGCATTAGGCCGTCTTTATTTTTAAGAATCCGGAATGAGGGATTCATCAATTTGAAACTCTCAAAGTGAGGAGAAAGGTTCAGGAAATTGTATTACTTCAGAGTTGTTGGAGCATGGAGTGTTTTGCCGTAAGGAGTGGTTGAGGTCGAGACTATTCCACCTTATAAGGGAAAACTGGATAAATATTTGAAACGGAGGAAGGTACAGAATTATGGGGAGAGCATAAGCCAGTGGGATTCGTTGTGAATTGTTCTAGCAAATAATTAAAATAGGCTGTTCATCCACTGATATCACCAGCAGGAATTCCGTCATCATTTGATTGTTTCTCTTTCCAGGAATACATTTATACTGTCTGCTTCAATTACCTACTTCTGGTAACTTATTTTCACAACTATTATTGTTAAAAGACAATCCACCTGACTTTACTTCTCAACTCACTTCCTTTTTTTTTAACTTTGTCCCTGGTATTTGAACAGTGATCAATTTGCATGGATCTATTTTCTCAATTTCCTTTTGCAATTTTAATTGGACCGTCTGCAAAGAAAGTCGACTCCTTTTAAGTCTGAGCCTTGGTGCAAAGAGTGAGTCTCAGTGTCACTTCACTCAAGTCATGTCTTTGCAAAATTAAATAAATAACTTGAGGCTTATAGATTGGGGACAAAAGGGTGAAACTGCCCTTTGAATTTTGCAACTCGAGTGCTTCTGGAACAACGTGGGAGCTTTATTTTGAAGCCTGGAGTGTGTGTGCAGCCAAAGTGACAGCTTGTGATTGCGTGTGCACGGTGGCACCCTGGAGAGGCTGCTGTGTGGGACTCCCCCACTGCCTCGGCTTCCCCTGCCACACACCTCCCTCTCAGCACTTGGTTGCACCCGAGTCAGTCGGGGAGGGAGGGTGAGAGGTGACAGGAAGTGGCAGCGGCGGCCATGTTGGCCCCAGCGCTGTGTTTGGAGCAGCTTTGTTGTGGCTTCTGCTCCGTGTTTACTTGCTGTCCGGAGGCGAAATGGAAGCGACCTGGGGCGCCTTTATATTTCAGGTGAGGGGAGCCGGGCAGCAACCGGGCCCGAAGTAAGGCGTTGGAATTTGAAGCTCGAGTCGGCATTTTGAAGTAAAGGGTTGGGGAAGTTTTTTTTTGTTGCTTGCTGCCTCGCTCTCTCTCTCTCTCTCTCTCTCTCCCAGGGTTTAGCTCAAGACCAGCCCAGCCAAGCACCATTATCATGCTCAGGCATCCAGCTGCTTTCTAACCCGGTAGTGCATCCCTCACTCAAGAAAACACTTAAAAATATTATAAAAAGCACAAAAGGATAATGGAGAATTCAGCCAATTTAAAATATATATATTGCAGCCAACAATTAACAGCCTTAGAATCAATCAAGGGAATTTAAAATTTAATTTACTATTAAGGTTTTTTTTTACCCCCAATTTCAATATATGTAATACGCAGTAAGTCACATCAGTCAGGGGAATTAGGAGTTTAATTTACTGTTAAGGTTTCCCCTCCCCAGTTTAAAATATATGTAATATGCAATAAGTTGCAGAAACAGTCAGCTGAGCAAGTGGGACCCAACCTTCCTTCCCATCCTCAGTCAACCTTTGATTATTGTGTTAAGTGTTTTTTAAAAAAAAAATCTGTTGCTTGCATGCGATTTATGTTATTTTTTAAATCTTTCCATCCACTATGCAATTAAACTAATTTTATGCAACTTGTTTAAATTTAGTATAGAATATGCAATGTTACAGATTAGGGCTGCTCCTACCAAACACTGAAGTAGTGGTTAATTTACAGATTTTTTTTTTCTCAAGTCACTTAGTGGAATCTTTGCTTTCAGTGAAAGCTGTACAAAATACATAGACTTGTCCAAAAGCAGTGAGGTTTCCTGTACTTGAATGTGTGATTTTTAATATTTGTCAAAAGAAAATGTTGTGTTGTGATGGTCTTGTAAAGCTGTTTTCTTAGACGCAAACCTGCTTGCCCTCTGTTGAAATTTATAAAAAAAGAAAGACTAAGCTCTGGAGCTCCCTCCCTAAGCCTCTCCGCCCCTCTACCTCTCTTTCCTCCTTTAAGGCGCTCCTTAAAACCAACCTCTTTCATCTGCCGAAATTATTTCTTGTGTGACTCGGTGTCAAATTTATCTGTTTTGTCTTGTAACACTGCTGTGAAGCACCTTGGGACATTTTACTACGTTAAAGACACTATATAAATAAAAGTTGTCATATAGCGCCTTTCACGACCATCGGACATTTCAAAGCGCTTTACAGCCAATTAAGTACTTTTTGAAGTGTAGTCACTGTTGTAATGTAGGAAATGTCACTTCAACATCACTTTTAAAAAAAAAAAACAATGTTGAGATTTGTGCACTGGAAGTGTTAAATGTCCTCATTTCCAGTTTTGGTGATTTGAAGCAAATTTATTCAGAAGTTAACATTGCTTCTCAACTGTGTTGTGTAATACAGAAACTGTTAATTATATATTTAAAAACCCAGGAGAAATCCTGAGCCAGTATTGTGCTACGTGATACTGAGCTTTTATTTACCCGAGTAAGTCCACGAACGTGCATGTGTAGTGTAAATAACTTGTGCCAGTATGACATCCCATGACAAATCCGGCACATTGCTACACTTTTACTCTGCGTGGCACAAGTTGGTGCCTGGCTACTATAGTTTGGTATCAAATTCTGGAGACAGTGAAAATGGCTATTTGTGAGTGGATTTGAGTGCTGCCTTACTCGTGTTTGACCAGAAAATCCCAGTTTCAATCCCTGGTCTTTGCTAAGTCAGCTGATTTCAGCTGGAGTGGGAGTAGAAACAATTGGGTCTCAGTGCTCCTGCGTTAAGGAGGAGAAAACTGTCCAGGGTTTCTCTTAAATGCTATCCAGCAATTCCTGCTGTCAGTGCATATGTGTGTATGCAGAGTGAGGACAGAATTAGACTTGGTAGTGATTTTCATTATGATTAAATGACTCCCTTTCGTGGCTGTAGATGAATAATAATTTGGTTAGGTACAGGAGGACTTGTGGAACCATATCCCAGCAAGAAGTTAAGCATTCATCAATATCAACTTGCATTTATGTAGCGCCTTTAACATAGTAAAACGTCCAAAGGCACTTCACAGGAGCGTTATCAAACAAAATTTGACATTGAGCCACATCAGGCGATATATGGGTAGATGACCCAAAGCTTGGTCAAAGAGGTAGGTTTTAAGGAGCATCTTCAAGCAGGAAAGGGAAGTCAAGGGGTGTAAAGGTTTATGGAGGGAATTCCAGAGTTTAGAGCCTGGACAGCTGAAGGCACAGCTGCCAATGGTGGAGTGATTAAAATCGGGGATCCTCAGATATCTTGGAAAGTTGTAGGGCTGGAGGTGGTTAGAGAGATAGGGAGGGGCGAGACAATGGAGGAAATTGAAAACAAAGATGAGAATTTTGAAATCGAGGTGTTGCTTAACCGGGAGCCAATGTAGGTCAGCGTGCACAGGGGTGATGGGTGCAAGTTAGGACACGGGCCGCAGAGTTTTGAATGACATCAAGTTTAGGGAGGGCAGCAAGTGGGAGGCCGGCCAGGAGTGCATTGGAATAGTCGAGTCTAGAGATAACAAAGGCATGGATGAGAGTCTCAGCAGCAGATGAGCTGAGGCAGGGATGGAGGTGGAAATAGGCGGTCTTAATGATGGCACGGCTGTTACCGCAAGAGTGTGTCTCGAGGGGAGGGAGAAAATAAAGAGTCTGCTCGTGAGCTACGTGCTTTCATTGTGTTGAAAGTTTTGTTCACTTCTGGGCACCCCACCTTAGGAAGGATATATTGGTCTTGGAGGGAGTGCAGTGTACATGACCAGAATAATACCTGAACTCCAAGGGTTACATTACGAGGAGAGATTATACAAACTAGGGTTGTTGTCCCTGGAATTTAGACGGTTAATTCGTGATTTGATCGAATTTTTCTAGATATATTAAAGGGAACTGATAGGGTAGAAAGCAAGAACCCCTTTCCACTGGTTGGGGAGTGTAGGACTAGGAGGGCACATCACCTAAAATTTAAGAGCCAGGCCTTTCAGGAGTAAAGTTAGGAAACACTTCTACACACAGGGTGGTAGAAGTTTGGAACTCTCTTCCGCCAACAACAGATTATGCTAAGTCAATTGTTAAATTTAAATCTGAGATTTTTATTAACCAACTATATTAAGGAATATGGGCCAGAGTTGGGTCATAGGTTAGCCATGATCTCATTGAATGGCGGAACAGGCTCAAGGGGCTTAATGGCCTACTCTTGTTCCTATTTTCCTATATGTTACAGCAAAAACAACTTGCATTTGTGTGGTGCCTTTTAACATAAATCATCCCAATGCTTCACAAAGGCAAAAGATAAATCAAACAGGTAGAGGATTTAGGAGAGATGGGGCTAGGAGTGGGACAATTGAGAGAGAGACGGGGTGTGGAGAGTTAGCTGGATAAAGTAGGTTGAGAGATTTTTAAAGGCAGTGAGGGAAATAACATGACCAATGTTTCGGTAGAGGACTCGAGGGTGGGGCTGAAAGGTCTGCCATCAAGTAAGGAACACTGAAAAGGGATACACAGGAGCCCAGAGCTTAAGAATCAGAGGGTGGGTGAGGCTATGGAGGAATGTTAAATTTGGTGAATAGGGTGCTCGTGGAGGTTAGCAAGATCGGTGAATGAGACCTAATGTGGCAAAGGATGCCGATGGTGCGGTTTTGGAGAAATTGGCCGTTGTATAGAGACTTTAGGGTGAGGGTGTTTGAGAAGTTGATTACTGTATTAAGAAACTACAAATGTTCCTTTGTAAATGTATCTTGCCTGCTGTGTTAAAGTGACAAACTACTTGGTTTTTGGCTGCAGATTGCATACTTTTGACAATAGCGTTACTATTTTGCGTTGAAAGATATGCTGTGTTCCACTTATTTATTGTCCAGTTGTGTCTTATTTTCTGAAGGTAGTGACTAGTGATGGCGTATGGTTTTATAAGAGCTGTCCACCCTCTGGTAGTTCATCAAAATGGCCATTCTTCGCCTGAGCCTGGTATCGGTGTCGGCAGAATGCCTCACCATGCCTGAACCTATCCTTGCCGACTATTGGACATTTTTCAGCAGGTGTCATTGGAAGAAATCAGGAGCAGGAATCCTGCCCCCTCCCCCCGTTCCTCCCTAGTCTAGGCTTGTTGAGGACAATTGTAGGACTCTACTACAATGCTGGCCAATTCTATTGAGCATCTAAACCTGGGACGTTCTTGATGTTTTTCCCATTTTAATCGATCAAGTTAAGTTTGCTTAACTTGTCACAAAAGAGGAAGCCTCTTATTTGTTGAAATTAAACTGAAATGGCAAGACTAATTTGATCATCCTAATTTTTCTGCTTTTTTAAATGTGAATGTTCTCATTCAGTGTCGTTGACATCACTGGAGTGATCGAGTCTAACTGTGAGCGAGGAGCCATTGTACAAGTTTGAAATAATAATGTTGCTGAAGTACCTTGGGCCAATGGATGGACTGATCGTTGGCTGGTTTATATAGTCTGACTCAGTAACCCCTCCAGGAGAGTGTTTTTCTGCCAACGTCATTAACACTTGTTATTTAATTCAAAGTAAGGAAAGGATAGGAAATAAATTACAATGAGAATTTAAAAAAAAACTTACAGCAACATTCAATATTTTTTAATATTTAATCTGTTGAAGAAAATTCTGTGTGTATAGTTATAGGGATTAAATTGTAGGAATTTAAAGTCTTAGCCCCACACCCCCTGCAATTTTCCCTGATCTGAAAGTGGTGACTTGTTATTTTTTGGTAGGCTTCAGCTCTCTAGTATTGTGTACAATTAGCAATTTTCATGTGTGACTCTAGACAGTGAATGCTGATAAGCTGTCTAACCTGGGAGGAGGAGAGGTCATGGACTGAACATACCCTCACCCATTGTCCATACATAGACTCATGGGTCGCTTTGCTGGTTCAGGAGCAGGAACCCTGGCTGATGTATTTTTCCATCCATCTCTCTGCTATTCCCACGTCCAAGGGCGCAGCGGCATCGGTGCCATGCCTGAACGCTAACTCGGTACAGACCCGGGATCAGACATTTTTTTGTTAGCTAGTTAGTTGCCTGACGTGCAGACCCATTTACATGCTTTTTAAAAATAAAAATATTTTTGCGCTCATCAAATGTGGGATATTGTTGTCGGGAGAATGGAACACTTCTTTAAATGCAAGTTGTTTCTATTTCAGACACCCAGTGTCAAGTCCTCCCAGATCGGGTAGAGCAGTTAGATATGGAGTTAGCCTCTTTGCTCCAACAATGTACTTCATACCTTCCAAGCTCAAGCACACTCTCACTGCACTAATGTGGCATTCTGTTCCATTTCTCAATCGGCTATCCCTAGGCCTGTCTGACATTACCAATTTGTGCTGAAATAGGGGTCATTTTGTGCTGTCGGTCCGGGCTTGCACGGCTTTGGATCAAGGTTGCACAAACTTAATTTCATACAGGACTTTAAAAGCTAGCAGCAGATACTTTCATTCAACCAGGATTTGAGCCCAAGTCCCAGAAATGAACAGCCATTGCCTAATGCACTGTGTCACCAATTCCAATGCTGGAATATTTTTATAACTGAGCTACTGAGAAATCCACCTAAGTGGAGAGTCTGTTTGCCTGATATGCACTGCAAACACTTCCCCTGCTGCCCTCCCAGAAAGGCCGCACTCTACTTACATAAACTATGAGAACATAGATGCAGGTTGCCAAGAGCCAACTCTTGGATGTAAGAGGGCACTGCTGAAGTTTAAGCAATTAAAGCTGCACAGCTTGCCAGCACCGAGCACAGGTAAGTTTGATCGTTTATCTCGAATTATTCTGTCCTTTGGCGCACTACCCAGCAGAGTTGCCTGCAGCTGAGTGAGAAGAATCTGGGTCATTGAATATACTCAAGGTGGAAAGAGAGAGATGTTTGAACAACTGGGGAGTGGGCAGGGAAGTGGAGTTGAGGCCAAGATAAGACCAGCCATGATCGTATTAAATGGTGGAGCAGGCTCGAGTGGCCGAATGGCCTACTCCTGCTATTATTATCCTATCCACCAGTAAGGGTCTGTTATCCCTAAAACATTGACCCACAGATCAAACCTGGCACTGCACTGCTATTTGTGGCCCGGTGCCATGCCATGCACTGCATTTATCTACCAAACCATTGGGGAATCGATTGTTTAAAAAAAATGTTATGTATGTAACGTGGACAGGTAATTTTCAGAGTAACAAATACTTCGAAGTGATTTCAAACTGGAAATCCCGATTGAACGGGGATTCATAGTGACACTCCTGCAGTTTCGAATTGAATGCCAAGCTAAAACCATTCTAGGTTACTTCAGGGTTAGTTTTGTTCTTTTTAGAATTTGAGATGTATTGCTAAAAGTTGCTTTGTCACTGAAAGATTAATGACTGTGATTTGCTGGCTATTACTGTAATACCTTGGCTGGCCTTTGTGCATTCGGCTGCAGCTGGTAGGTGTGTGGATAAGCTTCCATTCTTTTCTTCACTTCCTCCTCTGTTATCGAGCACCCTTGGTCTCACTGCCAGGCTTTCAGACTTCCTGCGTTGTCTTTTTGATCTAGGAGCAAACAATGTGTAGAGGGTGGGCGTGTGTTTGTGGGGATTTATCAGAGAGTGATAGTAGAGTTCCACGAAGATTGGCTTTTGTTGGAATTTTTGTAGTATCACTGGATCCTGAAGGCAGTGTATTTAGTTTGAAGGTAGCCTACTAAGGTGGAATTTTCTGGGTGTGGTGGGATTGTTCTGCCGCTTATAAAAAGGCAGAATCTGGTGCCTGCTGGCATTGGTCTAATCTGCCGATGTCTTGTGATGGATTAGGAACCCACTTATGGTGAATCCATTCCCCATTGTACCAGATTGGGGAAAGAGCCAAATGGTGCAGAAGCATTCTCGAGGAACTGCAGACCCGTTTCCAGGACCACTGTACCTTACAAATGGCCCACACATTCCATGCCTCAATTGTGGAATTTAACTACACTGGGCAGCAATACAGAAGGCAGAGAGAGCACACCTCACAATCCCCACAGGCCTTGGCCTATAGCGATCCGCTTGTGAGCAACTCTTCGGCTGGAACATGTAGCCTTAACACAACTGTCACTGTACAATGGTAGCACCCCACTGTGCTACAATGCATTCTCTCCCCTTACTAAGTATGAGTGAAACTTCTGTAGTACTTACGCCAGTTGGAAAAGATATGTTAGGATTCAGCTTGGAAGTCAGTAAATACTGGACAGTTTGAAGCACATTCCTGAAAGGTCACTGAACCCAGGCCTCCCACATGGCACAGACCACCAGGTTAGAAAAGCGTAATGAAACCGCACACTTAACAAGCTGTCTCCTAGTGCTCTGCAAAGAACAACACCTAACCCTACATGTATGCAAGATTCTTTATCACCCGATCCAACTGAACCCCAGAGATTGTCGTCAAATTATCCTGAGCTCAAACTGCATGCTGTTCCCAACATGACTATGCCACACTGACTATCCAAATGTGTACCTTTTAAGTATTGTGACAAACTGAACAGTGCTGTCACAAAATATAAGCATGTTTTCTTAAAGAAAAATTAATTTAAAAAATACTTTAAATTGGGCATGTTTCACATGGGTAGGAATCCTTGACCTAAATGCACACAATGTCAGTTCATACAATGGTCACAGGATGGACTGAAGCACAGGACTGATTCCTGGTGCTACTACATTTCTGTGCCTGTGCCAGTCCTGTTGCTGTGTCTCTCTGTCTGTCTTGCACCTAATGTTGCCTTTTCCTGCCCGAGTCTGGATGCACTGGTTATTAGCAACTTGCAGTAACCAGCTAGTTAATCAATATGCGCTCTGCTTACTGGCGTTTTAAAGCTACTCTTTAACTCAACATTTATAATTCTCGTTTTAAGCAGCAACTGGTTACTCCATGATGAGATAAGTAGGATGAGATCAAGTATTGACACTCGGGTAAGCAGGGGGTGAAGAGGAGTTTTGCATTTATACTCTACCATTTATTAGGTCCCAGTGTTTCTCACAAAACAAGTTACTTTGAAGTGCAGTGCCTGTAGCTTTATGTAGGCAAATGTGGCAGCCATTTCACACACAGCAATGAGATAAATCACCATTTAATCTGTTTTTTTTGGTGGTGTTGGCTTTACATTTTATCTGAAGGACAGCACCTTCAGCATTGCAGCGATCCCCAGTGCTGCAGTGCAGTGACATTAGCAAAAAAAATATAAGCAGCATATATAACAGTTTGGGTATGCTGCAGTCACATATATACAGTGAAAAGTTAATTAATTGTGCAAATAACTAGTTCTGCAATAATGTGATGAGTTCCCTGATGGCTCAGTGGGTGACTCTGTCTATTGAGATACCAAGACACCCTAACCAGAAAGATCCTAGATACAGTCACTGGTCTCTGCTGATCTCAGCCAGTGCTGAGTGGAAGCGATACTCCAACTGGCCTCAGATAAGGGAAAAATTAGCCAGTGATTCCTAGCAAGTGCTTGTGTGTAGATGTTGGTTGAGAAAAGGTTGGGCTTGACTGTGATGCCCCTGTGGTTGAATAACATGCTGTCTGGGTGAAGAATGACCCACTTAGACAAGGTGCTGTAGCAGCAGTGCTATACAGCTGCATGAGTCAGCACCTTCAGTACAGGAAGGCAAAGAATAAAATGAAAGAAATAGCACAACTGGTATATAATGGCTGCAGTTCAGTCTTTTGAGAGACTGTTGAAAGTCATAAAAGCTTGAACTTCAATCTCCTAATGTAATCTCATCAGAACACCTTAATTAAATTGCAATCATAAAATGCTTCCTTGGTAATCATTATTTATGTACTTTCCACATTTTTGCATTTGTCTAGCACTAATTCTGGTGAATTGAAACAGTTGAAATTTTAGTTGTGCTGTGTTTTTCCAACACTTCAGAGACTGAGCATTTGTTGCAATTTTGCTTTGACAGATATAACTTTGTTTTCGCATTTGCTGTGGGCTTGATATTGGCGGTTGCTCTAGAAAGCAGCGCACAGTATTGTAATTTTGGGCAGTTACAGTTGTGGGAAGGCATACTGATAAAGAATGTGTAGACATCAGTGAACAGGCTGTTAACCCATTATCAGGAGCATGCAAATCTAATAAGCTACTTGGCGAGTGCTGCATTCTGACAAAAAACAACGTACATTTATCTTGTGTCTTTAACGTAGGATAAACGTCCCAAGGTGCTTCAGTCATAGTCAGACAGAAATAGACGCCGAGTTGAAGGACTTATTAGGAACGATGACCAAAAGCTTGCTCAAAGAGATTGGTTTTAAAGAAGTGGAGGGGTTTAGGGAGGGAATGCCTGGAGGATGGGGCCTAGATGGCCATAGACACAATGAGCTGAAGGGAGAAATGGTATGCACAAGAGGCCAAAGCTGGAAGAATGGAGAAGTCTGGCAAGGCTCCGAAGGAAACATAGAAACATAGAAAATAGGTGCAGGAGTAGGCCATTCGGCTCCTCGAGCCTGCACCGCCATTCAATAAGATCATGGCTGATCATTCCTTCAGTACCCCTTTCCTGCTTTCTCTCCATACCCCTTGATCCCCTTAGCCGTAAGGGCCATATCTAATTCCCTCTTTAATATATCCAATGAACTGGCATCAACAACTCTCTGCGGCAGGGAATTTCACAGGTTAACAACTCTGAGTGAAGAAGTTTCTCCTCCTCTCAGTCCTAAATGGCCTACCACTTATCCTAAGGCTATGTCCCCTGGTTCTGGACTTCCCCAACACCGGGAACATTCTTCCTGCATCTAACCTGTCCAGTCCTGTCATAATCTTATACGTTTCTATGAGATCCCCTCTCATCCTTCTAAACTCCAGTGAATAAAGGCCCAGTTGATCCAGTCTCTCCTCATATGACAGTCCAGCCATCCCTGGAATCAGTCTGGTTGACCTTCGCTGCACTCCCTCAATAGCAAGAACGTCCTTCCTCAGATTAGGAGACCAAAACTGAACACAATATTTCAGGTGAGGCCTCACTAAGGCCCTTTACAACTGCAGTAAGATCTCCCTGCTCCTATACTCATCCCCTAGCTATGAAGACCAACATACCATTTGCCTTCTTCACCGCCTGCTGTACCTGCATGCCAACCTTCAATGACTGATGAACCATGACACCCAGGTCTCGTTGCACCTCCCCTTTTCCTAATCTGCTGCCATTCAGATAATATTCTGTCCTTGCGTTTTTGTCCCCAAAGTGGATAACCTCACATTTATCCACATTATACTGCATCTGCCATGCATTTTCCCACTCGCCTAACCTGTCCAAGTCACCCTGCAGCCTCTTGGCGTCCTCCTCACAGCTCACACCGTCACCCAGTTTAGTGTCATCCGCAAACTTGGAGATATTACACTCAATTCCTTCATCTAAATCGTTAATGTATATTGTAAAGAGTTGGGGTCCCAGCACTGAGCCCTGCGGCACTCCACTAGTCACTGCCTGCCATTCTGAAAAGGACCAGTTTATCCCGACTCTCTGCTTCCTGTCCTTAAACAGGAGTATGAGGATTTTAAATTGTCAGAGATGGGAGATTGGGAGCCCATGTAGGTCAACAAGAATGAGGTGCAGATCAGAGACAGCAGAGTTTTGGATGAGCTGAAGTTTATAGAGAATGGAGGGTGGGAGGCTGCCCAGGAGAGCATTGAAATGATCCAGCCTGGTGGTGACTGGTGCATGGATTAGGATTTCAACAGTAGATGAGCTGACGCAGGGTTAGGTGGGCGATGTTTGAGGTGGAAGCTCAACTCGGGATCAAATAGGACTTTGAGGATGCACACCATCTGATTCAGCCTGAGACGAGGGCCGTGGTGAGGGTTGTGATTGGTGTCAAGGGTACAGTGCTTGTGGCGGGGGCCAAAGACGAACCTTTTGGTCTTTCCAATGCTTAACTGGGGGAAGTTGAAATCCAAGACTGGATGCCTGACAACAGAGGCCGTGGAGGGGGTCAAAAGAGGCGGAGTTGGGCGTACGTGGGGAAGTAGAACCCCTCTCTTTGGATGATATTGCCAAGGAGCATCATGTGGATGAGGAAAACATAGAAACATAAAAAAATAGGTGTAGGAGTAGGCCATTCGGCCCTTCGAGCCTGCACCACCATTCAATAAGATCATGGCTGATCATTCCTTCAGTACCCCTTTCCTGCTTTCTCTCCATACCCCTTGATCCCTTTAGCCGTACGGGCTATATCTAACTCCCTCTTGAATATATCCAATGAACTGGCATCAACAACTCTCTGAGGTAGGGAATTCCGCAGGTTAAGGAAGAGAAGGGGATCAAAGTTAGATCCTTGGGAGACTTCCGAGGTAATGGTGCGGGGGCGAGAAGAAAAGCCACAGCTGGAGATGTTCTGGTTATGATTGGACAAGTACGAGTGCAACCAAGCTAGGGAGTCCGACTGAGCTGGATAATGGAGTGGTGGAGGAGGAGGGTGGTGTGGTCGACCGTGTTAAAGTCTGCTGAGAGGCTGCACGGTAACAGGATGTTACTGTGATATTGCTTTGAGCTGTTTCCGTGCTGTGGCACTGGCAGATCATAATTCAAAAACTTGTTGGGAGAGTTCAAAAGCGGACCTACTTTGCTTCGCACACGAATGGTGAGGTTCTTAAGTTGATGCTTATTTTGCATATTCTCATAAATTGCTTTGTTTGTAATCGTGGTTCAGTAAAGCCTGTATTTCTTAGCAGGGCCAGTTGAGGGCACCAGCAATGAAGCTGAGGAGTTCTCCGATGCAAGTTCCCTCCCCCCTCCCACCCCCAACACACACAGCTGCACTGTCCTGGGGAGCCTATGCCAGGTGATTGGGAGAGAGAGTTGATCTCTTTCACAGCAGCAGGTATAAAAAGTGTCAAAGAAAAATGATTGCTTTTTTTCTCCTGTTTGTTCTTGCCTGTTATCCACAGCCTTCACTTCAATTGTAGTCAAGGCAGCAGTTATAACTGCTCGCCAGCACGCTCGGTGCTGCTGTGAGCTAGCTGGCTGCCCAGTCTGTGAAAGCAAGTCTTGGAATATTAATTTTGATTCAGTTCAGCTGTATATATTGGAATTCCTTTCGTTCAGCTGTATTGAAGTTTATTTCTCCTGAAGGAACAGCGTTCCTCGGTTAGCATCGTTGATGTTTTGAAACCCTAAAATTTACATTTTATTAGCGTTCGGTTTGTCAAGATGACTGTTTTCAAATTTTAGAGTTCCCGCCTACCTGTGGACTAGTCCCACCTTAATTTCACTGCGATGCTCTGTCCAATTAACCATCCACTGACAAGTGATCAAAATTGATTGACTGCATTTTTCTTTAGGGAAGAAAAAGCATATTTGGATAGTTATCTCCATCAGGCATGCAAATGAGCAGTATTTTCCTTACTGCAGTGTAGTCGACCCACAATGTACACATCTCATGCAGCCAGCAACACTAGTAAACAGAAATCTACTGGCCTCCAATGTAGAAAGACCCTTTTCTGGTGAGTCTCCCAGTATGATGCCAGAATTCTGTGTTGTTGGCCATGTAAATGTGCTGATCTGATTTGGTGTGTCCGTATGCTTCTGTTGTGACACAAGGACACCGATGGATGAAACTGGCACAATACCAATTTTTTTTCCCTTTCTTGCATGCATGTTGTTGAAAAGCTCACAGCACCAGCATAAGGGATCTGTACGTGTGTGGAACAGTGGGTCATCGTTTTTAGAACCCACCTACGCAAAGGCCAGAACCAGTTCACTGCATAAATGCAGAAGAGTGGTGTATGCAGGCTGCTCTCCTGAAACCCAGACTTGGACAGTGTAGTGATGTGACACCCGGAATTGGAATAGAATGTCTTGGCACAAATGAGAGCCACTGGTTTGCTCACCTGGGGAGGCAGGATTTGCAACTACGCAAACATAGCTTATGTTTCCTTTAAAAACCATTGCAGCCTTTATTATGATCATGTTATAATCCACACATGAAGCCTGCTTTATAGGTGTGGTGTTTGCATGGTTTAGATGACACTTGGCATACTTGAGCAGTGACATAATCAGTAATCTTAAACATCTATTGGTCTTTTCTACATGTAATCTTCTTGCATCACAGCTAAGTCCAGTCTGCCTTTACACCTGACTGTGTCAGCCGTGACTCAGTGGGAGCAATCTCACCTCTGAGTCAGAAGATTGTGGGTTCAAGTCCCATTCCAGAGACTTGAGCACATAAATCTAGGCTGACACTCCAGTGCAGTACTGAGGGAGTGCTGCACTGTCGGAGGTGCCGTCTTTCGGATGAGACGATAAACATCACTCAAACAGATTATCTGGTTGTCATCACATTGCTATTTGTGGGAGCTTGCTGTGCGCAAATTGTCTGCTGCGTTTCCTACATTACAACAGTGACTATACTTCAAAAAGTACTTCATTGGCTGTAAAGTGCTTTCCTTCCTTCCTCTCTTTTCTCTTTTTTCTCTCTCTCTCTATCTCTCTTTCTCTCACTCTCATGCATCATATGGCTAGTACAGGTTGAACCTCCTTTATCTGGAACCCTCGGGACCTGGCTTGTTGTGAATAAAGGATTTTTCCAGATGAGGGGTGGTCATGTTAAATTGGATGGTACAGGTACTGAGCAAGGGGATATTGGGGCTGGGAGTGCGGCAGAGATCATATAGGTGGGCGGTGGATCGCGGGGTCGGGGCGGTGCATCACGAGGTCAGGCCAGCGATTGCGGCAGTCGGCAGTGAGGAAGGACTTCAATTTCTTCATGTCGGAGTTCTCGGCATGTGCCACCTGGTGGCTGGGAATGGTTCTGGACGAGGGGTGGTTCCGAATGAGGGAATTCTGGGTAGGGGAGGTTCAACCTGTAATGAGTCAAAGCCCTGCCTACTGGGTCCCCCATCTCCCCATGAAGAAAATTGCAGCATCACAACGAAGACTGGACAAGTAACATTCAATAAAATCAGCAGTACTATGTATTTTCTATAAAGAGAGAGCTTGCATTGTTGCAGAAGATTACACTGCATCTCGAGGAACTGAACTTGCATGAAAACCCCTGCAACGACACTGTCCCTTTCAATTATTAATGAAGAAAATGTTATTTGATTGCCTGTACCCCGAGGTGATTCTGATTGCAGCTACTGCACTTGAGCCACTCTTTCATTCTGGCTGTATTTTGCCAGAAAGATTAAAGATTATAAGTTACTCCAACTGCTCAAAAGGTTAATGTACCCTGCTGCAGAAAGTAGTCATTGTAGGCAAGGTAGTTAATACATTGGCACACAATTTTTAATGCTGTTCTCCACAATCTACCTTCATCTTCTTTTGCCTTTCTCTTGGGATGGTAAGTGATGCTGGCCAAGCAATAGCCTGACATAGTTGTACTTACAGAATCATATTCATCAGCCAACATCTTTCTTGGTTTTGTTATGGATAGTGTTTTCATCACAGCGGCGCCATTGACCCCCACCTTGGACCCTGTAAAGTTTCAGGTCAAACAAGATCAGTCAAGGAAACCTGCTGATTTCTCCCCCCTCCCATGTTGAACATCACTTGCTGGAAGCTCTGAGAGAAGCAAATGCAGAGAATAAGTACTTAAGAAATAGGAGCAGGAGTAGGCCATACGGCCCCTCGAGCATCCTCCGCCATTTAATACGATCATGGCTGATCCGATCATGGACTTTGGTCCACTTTCCTGCCCGCTTCCCATAACCCCTTATTCCCTTATCGTTTAAGAAACTGTCTATTTCTGTGTGCGAGGATGTCAGTGTCCACCACCAAGAGTGGCTTGGTAGTATAACCACTAGCTGTGTCTTGAAGGACATAGCTGCCAGACTGAACCTGGGCCAACTGGTGAAGGAACCAACACTGAAGTAACCACTTGCTTTATTCCTACCTGTGGCAGACCCATCTCTCCACAACAGAATTGGTGAAGTGACCAATGCACAGTCCTTTTGAGGACAAACTCATCACCATGAGGACATCCTCTAATGTGTATTATGGCACCATCAACGTGATTCAGTAAGGCAGACTAAGAACAGATCTAGCAGCCTAAAACTGAGCATCCATGAGGTGCCGTGGGCCATCGGTAACACATAATTGCACACCACCACCATCAATATCCTCACAACCTGGTACATCCCCATTCCTTGATCACCATCAAGCCAGGATACCAACCCTGAATCAAGGTGGGGTGGGGTGAGGGGAGTCAAAAGACATTGCAGGAGCAGCATCAAGCATACATTAGAATGAGTTAGCAACCTCTGGATACCTGCATACTAAACACCAAAAGCAGCAAACTACAAATGGCTAAGTTGTCCCACAACCAGCAGATCAGAGCAAAACTCTGAAGGTCTTACCCAATTCAGTTGAGAATGGTGGTGGACAACTGAGTAACTATAAACATCACCATCTTCAACCGTGGAGGAGTGCAGCACATGAGCACAAGGGACAAGAAGTGTTTAATAGTGCCGTCAGCTAAAAGTGCTGAGTGGATGTTTCTACCTGGCCTCTCTGGGTCTCCACCACCACACGTGCTACAATCCAGCCTAATTGGTTCACTCCACATGACAATAAGTGGCTGAGTGTGCTGAACACGGCAAAGGCTATGGACTCGACAACCTGGCTGTAGTGCTGAAGACCTGTGCACCAGAGCTAGCCGCTTCCCTGACCAAGCTGTTCCAGTACAGCAATAACACTGGCATCCACCCAACAATGTGGAAGATTACCCAGGTATGTCCTATCCACAAAAAAAAGGTTAAATATAATCTGGCCAATGACACTTCGATCATCAGTAAGATTATGAAAGGAGTCATTGATAGCAATATCTACTCACCAAGACTATCTTCCCGGAACCCGAACTGAGCATTGGTGAATACCATTCGGCTCCAGACATCCTCACAGTCTTGATCCAGATATGGATGAGAGGTGTGAATGCCAGAGAAGAGATGAGAATAGCTGTCTTCGACATCAAGATTACATTCAACTGTGTATGGCACCAAGAGTCCTAGCAAAGCTGAAGTCAATGGAGATCAAAGCAAAACCCTCCAGTGGCTGGAGTCATACCTGTCAACAAATGAAGGTCATGTGGTTCTCCGGAGGACAGTCATTGCCGCCCCAGGACCTCATTCCAGGAGTTCTCTTGGATGAGTGCTCGGTCTTGATCTTCAATGGCACCACCATCATCAAATCCCCCACTATTGACATTTTGGAGGGCACTTTTGACCAAAAGCTTAACTGAATCAGCTTAATAACACTGGCTACAAAAACATGGCAGAGGCTGAAACTCACTCCCTGACCCCTGAAAGTCTCTTCACCATCTATGAAGCTGCAGGCAAGAGTGTGATGGAATACTGACCGATCCCCAGGAGGAGTGAAGTGTCGGCTACACTAGAGATGCTTGACACGATCCAGAATCCAGCAGTTCACTTGATTGGTACTCAATATCCACCCACACCCATCACCACCATACTATGTAACCTACAGGATGCACTGCAGCAACTCACCAAGGTAACGTCAACAGCACCTCCCTCCCCTGTGACATCTACCACTGAGAGGAAGAAGGGCAGAAATGTCATGGGAGCACCATCCTGACTTGGAAACACGTTGCTGCTCCTTTATTGTTGTTGGGCCAGTATTCTGGAGCCTCTTACTCAACACAATTGTGGAGCACCCATCACCATAAGGACGGCAACGGTTCAAAGAGAAGGTCCCCCATTAACTTCTCTGAGCAATTAGTGATGGACAATACATGTAGCCATGCCAGCATTGCCCACATCCGGAGAACAAATTATGATAAAGATATGCTGGGGCACTGTTACTTGCAGCCTCCCCGTATCTTGTCCAAATGCCTATACTCTGCCATTATCACCAGGATGCTTTATCTAAAACTGAGTCAGTATAAATAGGTGAAAAATATTGAAACCTTAACTTGTTGCAACTAAAACAGATGAATGGCATTTAAGTCAGGGACCATAGTAATTTGAGAGTACTGTTAACTTTTGCAATGCAAGAAGTATGAAAATGCCACTAAAATGGAACAAGCTGCTCTGCCAGCCAATTGGACAAGAAGATTTTTAAGCTGCTGACATTACGAAATAAAATTGTTCTGTATTGAGTCCCAAGTCATAACTTTAATTTAGATGAGATATTAAACTTCGAGCCCATCTGTCTCTTTGCAAAATTTTACATCTACCTGAAGATGGAAAGCTGATATCGTGGTCAGCATTCATTCCTCAACCAACCCCGAAACAGTAATTTGTTATTCAGCTCATTTAATGTTTAAGGGACCTTGCTGTGGGCAAATTGGCTGGTGAATTTCTCTACAGACTGGTGACTACTCTTGAAAAGTACTTAATTACTTATGCAATGCTTCAACACATCCTGAGGATCTGAGAAAATGTTGCTGAAATATTAGTTCTTTTCCAAATGTGTCTGTGTATGCGTAATATTCCATTGCCTTTTATTAAGGGTTACACGTTTAGATTGCATGAATCCATCCATCTATTTTTTAGTGTCCTCTTACGGTTGTTGAATATACAGGTGGGGAAAATTTAGATTGTGTAACGAATCATCTAAGGTGAGGAAGGAGGGTTAAGTTCACATGTATAGGAAGGGTCTATAGTGAAGTGTAACAGTGTTGTTTGGCTGATTCTCACTTCTGTTTTGTAGGCAACCGATGTCGCTCAGCAACAACACCAGCAGCATGTGCAGAATAACCTCCTGCCAATACTGCATTCAGCAAGCGAGCCACGTGAGCAAGCGCCCGTGACCACGCTGCCCACCCCTCAGAAAACCCCCGATCCCAAAGAAACGCCGAAACCTACAGTGGTCATAGAGAAGAAAGAGAAAACCCGAACACCCGTGATTTGCAGTTACTGCAGCAAGGCATTCAGAGACAGTTATCACCTCCGACGACACGAGTCATGCCACACAGGAATCAAGTTGGTCTCGCGGCCAAGGAAAGTGCCGACCATGGTTTCGTTGATGTCGTCGGCACCTGGCATTGGTGGCACGGCAACATTGGTGTCGACCGTTGCAGGGATGCTGACTTCGCCCGCCGCTTCCACCTCCACCGTCGCCAGCAGCACCTCGGCAGTCACGGCCAGCAAGAACGCAAACCGACGAGTGAAGAAGAACCACGGCTGCGAACTGTGCGGGAAAGCCTTCCGTGACGTTTACCACCTCAACCGGCACAAACTTTCTCACTCGGATGAAAAGCCGTTCGAGTGCCCAGTTTGCCAGCAACGTTTCAAGAGGAAGGACCGCATGAGTTATCACGTGCGGTCGCATGAAGGGGGTATCAACAAACCCTACATCTGCAGCCTTTGTGGAAAGGGATTCTCCAGGTAACTTAACGGGGTTCGCGAGGTAGTCTGGTAGGGGCAAGTAGCAAAGTGGAGAGAGGTAGGTGAGGTGAGGAAAAGTATGAGCACTAAATTCACAGGGCTAAAAATTTGCCGCCCTTGTGACTTTTTTTTCTGTGACATTTTGCCATTTTTTGGCGAAAAACCAGTTGGCGGGAAATTCAGAGACGTCTTGCGTTGGCGGTTTTTAAGCAACGCTGGGGAGTAGACTGCTGGCGCGCAAGACTCGAAATGTCGCTTTCACAAAAAATTTGGCTTGCCACGCACCCATATTTAGCACGAAAACTACCGGCAGGTAAAAAGCTGCATTGCAGCTCTTGGAGCAGCAGTTCAAGACTGGCAAAAAAGGTCAATTAAATTTGTTGTTTTTTTTTTCCAATGATTCGATTGTTAAGTGTCTTGTGAAAGTTTTGATTTTTTTTTTTGCAATTTTATTTTGTTTGTCCCCCTCCCAAGGCGCCTCTCGCAGTGGTATCGGACTCGGGAGTAAAGTTGCAGAAAATTCGCGGCGCATGCAACGGCGATTTTTACTGCTGTGCAAATTGGAGCGTGAATTTTAAGCTTCGTAGCAGTAGCAAAACGAAAGCGGTATTTTTGGTGCAAAAAATAAAGTTTTCACCAAAAACCACATTTCTAGCCCATGGTATTTTGAGGGATTTGTTCTGTTATGTAGCTGACAACATTCTAGCGTGCATATGTGATGCAAGCCAAATAGATTTGGGGAAATTACCCAAACTTGAATGCTTTCATTGGGAAAGTTGTGTGCTTAGTAGCTTTTCACTGCTCCATGTTTATAAAAAAAAAAAAAAATTTGTATTGCAAGCAAGATGTAGAAAATGTTTTGGCTGTAGGCTTTGGAAGTTTGATACGTAATCGACTGCCAGCAACATAATAGGAATTTGTCACTATATCTAAACTTGTAGCTCACCTTCATACCTATTGGATAAGCAAAAATATTCAGGATGACATCCTGATTGCTGGTCACTGTGACGAGCATATCCAGTCAATATCAAAATATATATCTCTTATAAAGCAAACTGCAATATTTGCTTTCATTATTGTGCTTGTCACGAGACATCCTAGTGTCACTATCTGCTCATGAAAGCAACGACCATGGCTGTGCATTTACTATGAGCACAGTCAGCTTGCAGTCCTTCTACCATCCTTTAATCCCACTGTTTTATTCCATTCCAACTATACTTGAGTCTTGATTGTGACTTTAGAGGAGAGTTTTTGCCTCAGGCTTGCTCTGTGTATGTGCATTTTTTGTTGTTTTACACAGACCATGTCCCAGTTGAATTTAAGAATAACAGCTAATTACTGGTACTGTTCTTTTTCCGAGAAGAACATTTATACCTCTGGCTGCGAAAGAATTGTGTGGCTCAGGGGTGTCCAAGCTGACGATAGAGTGCTAAATGCAGCCTTTGAGTCTTGGCAATCCGACCCTGGAAGCTCCGTTCTGTTTGCACCTATGTTTTTTGCACATTGGCTTTTACTATTTGAATTTTATGAGCCTGCTGGATTCAAAAGGGGCGTTTTGAATGGGTAACTTGTAATAAATATCTATTTGTATCAGTAGTTGAAGTATATGTAAATAATTAGGAAAATAAATGTAAACTTAATATGGTCGCCAAGGCTCCATGGTATGTGGGCACGACACACGATTGGATATATTTGGCTTAGTTTAGCCTTTTAATTTCTAACTGTCTAAACTGGCTTTTATCTAAATTGTTTCCGATCAATGATCCAAAGCTGAATTCTTGGCTCTCTTTCCTGCCCTGGTCCAGAGGCACTGAAGCCAATTATAGCAACTCCCACCGCTGTCCTGGCCGAAATCGGCTAACTGCACAGGCTGATGGTTTGCAGCTTCCTGGGTTGTGTGGATCAGCGTTGTCCTGGATATTCTTACGGAGCCGTCAAGGGGAGCTTTGGGTTGTTGATTTTAAAATGAAAACATTCATTCTGTTTCAATCTAACCCATGGCCTTTCTTTCCTCTCTAGGCCCGATCATCTGAGCTGTCATGTCAAACATGTTCATTCCACAGAGAGGCCCTTCAAATGCCAAGTAACTTTCTATTTTTCTGTTTTAAAGCCAGTGTGTCCAATAAAGAATTGTTCAAAGGTTGTTGGTTTCAAATGATTGTCACAAGTTCCAGAACTGTTCCCCTTTAAACAAAATTACTTTTAGTAATTTTCTTCCTGCACGTCTCTGCTATCTCCATTAGAAGAGGGTGGGGTGGTCCATTGCCAAGTGCTCACAAGGCAGCTCATTGGGTGACCTGCCAGTGCACTTGAGGGGTGCAGGAAAGTTTTACCACTCTCACTTCGTCCCCAGCTCCCCCCTATTTGGGGAGACTGGCAGACTACCGCAAGTCCAGATTCAAGTTGCAATGGGAATATCAATTTGGGTCTTCCAATTGCGATACCAGTGCTCTAGTGTTGACCTGTTCACTGGGACTCACCATTGCTTGCTTTGCTTTATGGCATCTTTAATGTACTTCCCGTTTGAGAAAAAAATAAACAAAGTTGCACATCTTTAAAATTGGGTGCGTGAGCTATTTTACTCCCAAGTTTCTGATAACAGCTTTGTGTAGTGGGAGGAAGATGCTATAAACTGAGACTAAACAAATGTGACCGTTGAAATTGCTGAAAAGATGACAGCCTTGGTCAAATAATCTTCCGAGCTTTAAAGAGGGAAAAATAGAGTTGCGGGAATGTTTTTTTTTAATTGGTAGGTGAGTGACATTTTGAGAATTATTTTTGCCACTGAAGCCCTAAAGATTTTTTTTTGAGAGCTTTGGGTTGAATTTGAGAGCAGAGGAAAATGGGCAATATTGAATGTTTGACCAGGCTATATCGAAAGAACAGTGTTATCTACCCAGTAACATCCAAATATTTTTTTTAGACAAGTACATTATCGGAATCTACCTCTGTTTTATTTCTCCTTCCCATTCGGCATCTTTTGTTTCAGGTTTCCACACTGATCAGAGCGTGAGCTTGGAGGGCATCGTTTCTGTTTTGGGTGGCTTGTCCTTGACTCGTACTGAAATTTCCCTGATCGCCATCAGGAATTGAAACGATAACTCATCAGTGTGGCCGTCCAGAACAAGGGGCTAATATTAGAGCTGGGCCGTTCAGTAGCGATTATCAGAAAGTGCTTCTTCACACAGAGTAGTGGAAATCTTCCCCCAAAAGTCTACTGAGGCTTGGTCAATTCAAAATTTCTACGCTGAGATTTAGATTTTTTGTTAGATGAAGGTATTCAGGGTTACGGGACCAAGATGGGAAAATGGAGTTACGAAACAGCATCAGCCATGACCTAATTGAATAGCAGACAAGCTCGAGGGGCTGAATGGCTTACTCCTGTTCTGTTGTTCGTACTGAGGTGGCACTGGCTGACTGTCCTATATCTGTCTTCAGCTGAGTTCTGAAACAGAGGGCAGAGACCCAAAATGGCAGGTACCATTTTTTAGAGAAAATAAATAAATCATCAAATATTTCCTAATGACCCAGTCATTTTTGCTTAACATTGTATCAGATATTTTCAATTTTATCCATACAGGTGGAGTTTATATTGAAAAACCTTCTGCCACACTGCTTATGGTTGTGGAGTGCCAGCTTGGTTTTAATAAGATGCAACTTTTTTAAAAAAAGCATGCAGAGGCTTCATGTCCTTTTTCATTTCATGTTGTGTACCATTTTCCAGCTAAGCAATCAGGCAGGCTCCCCGCTCCGAGTTCTGCCAGTGCCACTTCAACCAGCCATTGGAGTTGTAAGAGAGTGGCCCATCATGACTCGCCCTCACTTTCTCTCTTTATTATTACTTCTCTCTGCAGGAAAATGTCTTGCATCTGCTCAGTTTCTCCCTGACAGTGCGACTGAGATGTGAAGCTCGCCTTGTGGTGGATTGCAGGCACGGAACTGTGTCCAGCCAATTTGTAGCATAGAGCATTGGTGCTCTAATTGCCTACCTGTGCCCTATCTGTATAATATATTCTACATATCTGTTGTACGATATGTGGATCAAATATTTATGTATATACGTGCACCACCCCCCACACCATGTAAAGTGCAGAGACCTGAAAAATTAATGCAAGCTATGGAAGGGTCATTTGTTTTATGTCTTATTTTCCAAGTACTAAAGAATATGAAATATATTGGCATTTTATGGAACTAGATTTTGTTTTGATATATGGAAGAATTGCTTTAGAAAATAATTTTAATTTAATGGTGTCCAACTGTTAAATATCCTGACCTTTTTAAATAGTTGGTAGTTCTATTTGAAAGGAAGACTGTTGTTATAATAATAGTTTGTAAGAAAATAAAATGTTAATGCCTGACTTGTCTTTATAGACTTGTGATGCAGCTTTTGCCACCAAAGACCGCCTGCGTTCACACATGATACGCCACGAGGGAAAGGTGTCTTGCCACATCTGTGGTAAACTGCTGAGTGCAGCTTACATCTCCAACCACATCAAAATGCATAATCACAACCAAAATCACAACTGCAATGTCTGTAACAAAGGTAGAGTATTTGTTTTTTGCAGAATTCCTTGATGGTCGTAAATACACACAAAGGCTGATTGGTACATAACGTATGGTAGTTCAGTCTGGAAAAATGTGATGTGAAAAAATGTTCCAGAATTAATTCCTAGTTGGTATTAAAGTCACTTTTCCCTGTTTGCGGTGTTAAGCAAAAGATTTCTGTACCTCATGGTGAATGTGTCGTGGTTGAGCTTTCTTCACATCAGCTTTCCAGGTTAATCGGCTTATTGAGCTCCAGCAGTGTAAGCTGGGAACAGCTTCAGCCCGTCATTTTGTTCTCTAAATCATCACCTGCATTTGCAGCTTTAATGGGGGTCTTTCTAGAAGCAAATTGGGTGCCACAAAGCACACTTTAATTAATGTGGGGAACTTTTCGACTATGATCATACCAATTGAGTTCTTTTAAAGTTTGCTGTACAAGTATAATTTAGGAAGCTGTGAAACAAAGAGATTGAATAAACAAACTTTTCAAACTTGGTTCTTCTAACATTACCACCTATTGACATTAATAATCAGATAGTGGCCTGTTTCATTATTCAACAGTTCCAGGTCATCCGTCAGTCAGGTGTTGGTAAAGTTGGAAAGCAGTTGGCAGAAGTTTGATTAACAGTGGTGCTGTGGTGGCATTTGTCTCTTTATGTAATAAATACAGTGTAACTACAAATAAGTTACGCATCTTCCTATCCTGCCCAGCACCCCCCCCCCCCAAAAAAAAATTCCAGACTGCTATTGTGGGTGGTGGATTGCTTAGCTGTTGACATGAAGGTTTTCAGGCTGGAGTCCCATTGCTGCTCAATTAAACACTGCAAGTTTTGTTGTCAAACTATTTGGCTTCCATCTTTGAGAAGAAACACTCTTGACATTGCCTGACTTATCTCAGCTTGAATCGTGTTTTTTGCCAACCCAGTTGTAAATTAAAATGTTTAATGATTGCAGAGAGCTGAAATCCAGACCAGTATCCTCTCCCAGATTATGAAGGATCTAGCGGCGCTGAGCATTGTGCGAGGAGAGTTTTAAAAAAAAAATAAAGCCACTTCCCCTTTTTCTCCACCCCTAAAATCCTTGCTGCTTGAGTTTCTTTTGTAATCTTAAATTAATTGAGCATAAATATCCAGTCCACAGAATCCTTCTACCAGTGCTGCTCCCTCATGGCACTAGGATATGTTTGCAGCTCCTATCATAGCTCAGTGGGTAAGCACAATGCCTAATGTGATCCTGAGGCATACAGATCAACAAAGTCCTAAATTTTAACCCAGCTCATTACTGAATTAACTCCTCATAGATGGAGTGTTGGTAGGTGCGCTGCAATTGGTCTTAAAGTGCCTTACCTTTTTTTCCCTCTTCCCCAAGTTATCAGCCGGGGTTCCTGCTCTTGATTGCTATTCATTGCCCTGTGCTGTAAAGTGTGCATGTACAGACATCAAGTAAGGACCCGTCACAGTTTAATAGCCTGTTCATATTCACTTGTCTGCACTTAAGTTTGAAGAATGAGCACTTGGACGAGACACTAAAGTGCTGTCGGCACCTGTGGAGCCATATCCCTATCATGCTGACTCTCTGACCAGCTCATACTTGTTTAAGTACTCAGTCACTCTGTTCCTGATGATAGATTCCAGTAACTTCTCTATAATTGACATTGAACTGACAGGTCTGTAGTTTTTTGGTTTCTCCCTCCCTCCAGTCTTCAATAATGGAGCAATTTTCCAATCCAAGGACACAATTCCTGACTAGAGAGCTTTGGAACATTATTACAAATGCATTTGCAATTTCCCCACCTGTTCTTTTAATACTCTAGGGTTGAAACCATCAGCTTCTGGAGATTTGTCAACCTTGAGTCTCATTATTTTCTCCATTACCATTGTTTTTACTTGTATTAAATCCACTAAGTACCTCCCATTGATTTATTTTTAGGAGCCCTTGCACATAGTTTGTGCCATCACGTCCAGTGAGTTCCCTCTTGCTGGATTCGTTTTTCCTATATTGTAATAGCCCCTACATTATTAGCTATTTATATTTTACAGCTTTTGTTTTTAAGTTTTTCCCTTCCCAGATGGTATTGACTCTTACCGGGGTACAATTCCATGAGTGCCATCCAGTACATTTTCCAAGTAGTCATTCTTCACTTGTGAGCTTGGAAATTAAGTTTCTCGGCAGGCTATTCAATGTTGTCGGGCCCAATTCTGTCTTCACCTGGCGTACGTACACACACAACTGTCAGAAGAGGTCATGAGCTAGTCATCAAGAGTGGGATGCCTAGCCATTTTTCCCTCTTCCCTCCCCCCCTCTAGCCCAGGGTTGCTGAGCCCAGTTGTAGCATGCAATTGCTGCATAAGTATTGTAACGTTTAAATACCTTTCCAATCGGGTTTCTCACACACATGCCATTTTGCATCAAAATGATTGCAGTGCTGCATTTTGAGTTTTTATGCTGCAAGAGGGTACTTTACTGAAGGAAATCTTTGGTAACAATAGATCAGAATGCCATTGCAGCCATTTGTATAAGGATTCTAAAGGGACGTTGCACAGAATTTTGTGTATCAAATTGTAATACAATATAGCAAGGTTCATTACTGTAATCTTGAAATGTCTTGTCATGATGAAAAGTGTTAACGTGTGATTTTTATCTGAACAAAGTCATTGGTTTAAAAAAAAAAATCAGACTTTTAAATGTCCCAATAGTTGTGGATGTAAAGGTGTCTGTGCTTATTTTTTATCACCTGAAATCCCTATTTTTGTGTAGGTTTCACCACGGCTGCCTACCTTCGGGTCCATGCTCGAAATCACCACGGTGTCCATTACAAGTCTCAAAGATTTGTGTGTGAGCAGTGCGGCCTGCAGTGTCAGTCCCACAACCACCTGATTGGCCACAAGAAAAGTCACATGGCAGAGACCCCAACTTCCAGTGCCCCCTCTGTGGCAGCCGTGGCTTTAAAAGGCAAGCATCTCCTTAACCTGCACCTGGAGAATGCTCCACTCCGACCAGGTCATTTTGTAACTGAAGTCTGCCCTTCTATTGGGATTCTTGTGTTGTGGGGAGATAGGGGGTGGGAGAGAGTTCATCTATTTAAATATGCAATTCTGAAGATTAAGGCAACCCTTTTCTAAAGGAGGATTTCATTTTGATGTAATTGGATAGATACTGATCCGAAAATTTGCTTTTTTTTGCTGGGGCCACAGAGAAAGAAACATTTTTCAATCATCACTTTACCTAATTATCATGTTAAATTCAAAAACCATTTAAGCTTGATGTTGCCTTTCTAATGTATTTGGCACTGATCAAAAGAATCGGATTGCAAAAATTACATTCAGTCTCATTATCTATCATTCCTTTGAGATAAACTTGCAAATTATGAAACTAACCCTCCAGTTTATATGGAGCAGTAATTTCAAAACTGATGGGCATTACGATTTAATGGGGATTTAAATACCCTGTACCTCAGATTTTATATTAACCCTTTACAGTCTTGAATTTAAAGCAATATACGATCTTGCTAACTTGGGTTATAACTGGTGATTGCTTGAAAGCAGCACAGCTTCAAGATGATCAGTGGAAAAGCACTTTCAATACCAAGTGCTGATCCATTTTATGTCTCCGCATTGGGTTTGTAGAAATACGACTCCTGGTTTAAATTAATTACTAGTATTGTTCCAAGCACCACCAAGAAACACTGGCTGTTTTAGGTAGGGTAGAGCCCTATGATACACTTAGTTGATGATATTACTTTTTTAGTCAGCAATTGACTCAATAAGGATCAATGTCCTTTCACTCCTGAAAGCTAATCCAATGCAGTTATTAAATTAGTATTGCCCAAATACCACTATTCACTTCATTATACAATATACACTGACGCTTCAGTACAGTACTGAGGGAGTGGTGTATGTCAGTCTTTTGAATGAGATGTTAATCCCAGCCCACGTTTACCTTCTCAAGTGCAGCATAAAAAATCATCTTGCACAATTCGAAGAAGAGCAGGGAGTTCTCCAGGGGTCCTGACCATCATTGCTCCTTCAACTGTCACCAAAAAACAGATAGTCATAATTAATTAATGCGTTCGTGGGACCTTGCTTTGTGCAAGTCGGTTGCCACATTTGCCAACACAAAAGTGTCCGTACTTCAAAAGTAATCTACTGATTATAAAGTTATTTGGGATGTTCGGAGGACGTAATGAAGCACTATATAGATGCAAATTAGTTCTTCCTATTTGGCTGGTACTGATTTACTTAACTGCCATTTAAGATTAAGATTCTGGAATGAAAGGATGCTGATTCTCATTGAGTCACTGAAGGTGTGTATGTGTCAAGATCTTCAGTCAAGCCTGGCTCAGTTGGTAGCACTTACAACATTGAGGTAAAAGGTCATAAGTTCAAGTCCCATTCCAGGACTTGAGCACATAATCTAGGCTGATCCTTTGAGGGAAATATTGTATTGTTGGTATTGTCATCCTTCAAATGAGCTGTTATACCAAGTCCCTTCCTGCCTGTCTCGCTCATTGAGGTGGATGTTAAAGATCATATGGCACTATTCAAAGAGCAGGAGTTCTGGTGTCTTGGCCAGCAATTCTCTCTCAACCAACACCACCGATTTAAAAAGATCAACTGATCAATTATCTCAGTACCTTAGGTGGAATTTAGCTGTGTGCAAAATGACTGCTGTTACAAAGATAAACATGGTAATGACTACATTTTGAGGTAGTACATTGTCTGTGAAGCACTTTGGGATATTTCTGACAGATGTAAATTCTTTTTCAACTGGAAATGTCAGACACCCTTGGGGTTTGGTGGTAATTAATTACCTTGATCAGGTGGCAGATTTTTCTTAAACTGTGAGACTGAGATTACACAGTTGAATATCATCTTCCTTTTAATTGTCAATTAACCATTGCATTGTTCAAGCGTAAAGCTGCAGGTCCCCACAATTTTTAAGATCCAAAACTGAGAGACATTTTTAAGAAATGTTTTTTTTGAGGAAGGGGAAATTGGCCGTATGCTTTCTGAAGTACCTGCTGATTCTGAACACTGGGTAAGAACGTGATTGGGCTTGGGTGTTGTGCCATTATGGGTGTATAGCCTGCTAACACTCTGACTAAGTTAATACACAAAGTATGGCCACTTGAGCAAAGCACTATACTGAAAAATGCCAGTTAAACAAGGAATCGATGCCTTTGTGGGAAAGTGAGAAAATCAGAAGAAAAGGACTGTCATAAAAATTAGATGCAGCCAAGTGATTCACACTTGCTGTTGGGGAGAAGTTGCCCTTTTGTCCATTGCTTTTGTCCAAAATCCAAAATTATCAAATCCATTCAGCAAATCAAATCATCTCCTGATCCAGTGCTTTTGATATTCTGATACAGAAGGAAATGAATGTTGGTTGCTCCTCCTAGCTCATTGGTTTAAAAGTGGGTGCCATCTTTGCCCTTTGAACTCTCGCCAATACTTGTGCCTTACAATGATTAACACTTGACTGCTCCATGTGATCCCAACAGTGATTTGTCAAAGTTCCTGTACAACTGATTGGGACTTAACTCGAAGGGTATATTCATGCATTGGTATAGTTCCACATTGTTGTCCAATGCTTGGTACCTTGTTCAAGTGGGAGTTTTTCATGTGTGAGCCTAAATTTTGCGTGTTGGTGGGCTATTCCACTAGCAGAATCTCTCAAACTTTCCACCACAATTGGCTAGATAGTGGTTACAAGCCAGAAGCCTGGCTAATTCCTTCCCCCTCCCCCACACATACACACCTCCTTACACCTTGTGCTTTTTTTTTGACATCTTTATCAACTGTCCTCCCATTTCTTTTTGTTGTATAACTTTACCTAATCTTTGGCACAAATGCATATTGCATTTCTTAGTATTAAAATACTGTCTGCTATTCATCTGCCCTGTTGCTATATTTTCGTGTTAAAATTCAGACCACCCTATAGTGCTGTGGTGCACTACATTTGAGCTCCAACATAAAGTACCACCGAGAGCTTGGATGCTGGTTTACACTCAGTACCCCTTGTGGTGTGTTACCAATCTCAAATGCTGAGTTGAGGACAGGCTTTCCACACACAGGAGGAGTGCTACTTTGGCAGTTGTCTTGCACAATGGCCACTGATAGAACAGCAGGAGGGCTGACATACCATGGCTGTTGAAGTTGCGTAGAGAAATGTTCTTCTTAATATAAATCGTCTGATGGGACTGGATGGTGTGTTAGATTTGCACATTGTGCTTTTACCTCTGAGACCCGAGTTTGAATTCCAGCTTGGACTGATGTGATAAAAGGTTCTCTCTCTGGTCATAAGGGTCCGACATGAATTGAATTTGGACAGTCTCATCCCAGTTCCTTGTGGCTTTAAGCTCACAGTAGAAAACTGCTCAGAATTTAGCACAAATTGGAACAGTTGGTCAGATGGTACTCTTCTGAAGTTGGGACAAAGTAAGAGGAACTTTATTCTGTATGTGGCCATGCTGTATCTGACTTGGTGCTTAAAGCAATGAGCTGAAAATAGACGTCAGGCATTTTATTCAAAGCGACATTTAAAATTGCAGCTCGTTACAGCAACGGTCTTACCACAGTTTCAGGCTCTGCACCTGCAGAAGAATGTTAAGGTCTTTGGTTGATTAGAGGAAACATAATTGTGGGGGTCAGCTACTTTTTGAACATGTTGGCAACTATAGGCCATGGTGCTGGTAGTTAGACAAGATGCCAGTCTGTGGGGCACAAATGCCACAATGGACAATTTGAAAGGGTGGCCTGTTGCTGAGATTCACTCCTCAAATTTCAATTATGCTCCTCATGATTTTACTAAAACCTGGCAAATTTTTGCAGTTGGTTTAAAAAAGGTGATGTTAGAATCTGTCCATACTGCTGTCTATTCCCTGACATCAGTGGCTAACTCACAAGGCCCACTAGGGGTAAAAGCTTGAACAGTGGTTAGATTTTTATAATTGGGGACTACCTGCGGCTTTAAAAATTTAAACCCATTCGCATAATCTGTACAGTGTACGTTGATGCTCTTCGACTGATTTAGACTGTAAAGTGTTAACTATTTTGGGGTACATTTGGCGATTTTTAATACAAGGCTTTAAAAGTGTCCTGGGAGTGGCAGCGTTGTCCTGGTAGCTTTGAATGTGTTGTATACTAATATCTGTGTGTATTTTATTTTTCCATAGAATGCTTTTTTGTTAATATAGTTTTTATATCTGGTATCTACTGTATTGCATGGAAGCCTTTATTATAAGTTAAAGATTGCTGTGTTTTGGGATTGGCACATTTTATTTCATACACGTCTCCTAAAATGCTGTCCAGTAAATTTTAAACTCTAATTCTAAATTTCCATTTTCAATCCACTAACCAGAGTTGGACATTAGACATGAAAAATTGACGCTGCTTATTATTTTGTTAGTGTTATGACGAACTTTAATAGTTTCAACTGCCTGAGTTTGCTTTTTTAATTTAGATTTTCCTCCCATGGATGCCACTTTTTCCCTCGCATCCCCCTTCAGGGGAGGACTTCACTACAGCTACTGTCAATGCCACTCCACAATTGGCCAGCAGGAAGCGCAATTGAAATGGGGCGAGTTGGATTCTGCCTGCTTTCCTGCCACCTCACCCCACCTGACATGGAATGCCTTGGTACTGCGTGGCGCTTCATCTAGCAGCCCAGTTGAGAACTGACCAAACTTACCAAACTGAGGCAAGTGAGTTGGAGTGACAGGCAGCCTTGGGACTCGAACTTGCGAGCTTTGTTTGCAAGGCTTGTTGGGTTGCCTGTGAGTCTTTTTATTTAGGGGAGGGAGTGGACGTTGTAGAAAGAGCGTGAGGGGTTGTACCTGGCAGTGTTTCTGCCACATACTGCTCGATGATGTGGGTGCATTTCAGTGGCATGTAATCATTTGGGGGAAACTGCTGGTTGTTTTACCTTAACTGAGATGGTTTTTCCCCCCCCCCCCCCCCCACTAGCATTTTTAGTTTGAGGGGATCCCTGTGCCCATTTCGTGAATCGCTAAATACTGATTTTTACATTTTTATTTGAGTAATCTGAAGATTTTTTTTGCCACACTTTTGATTTTAGTTAGTTTGATAATCTGTTACAAATCTGCCTAATAATAGTTCTGATCTCATTTTTGCCCAGCTATTTATATTTTAAAAAAATGGTATAACTTGTCGATCTCCCGTGACGTTGCACACGGGTAGTCAAGACCGAGTCTTCAGGTGAAGCAGAGGTAAATGACATGGGTAATTGGACCATGCTACGCAGCTATAATTCAGTCACCATTCTAAAGTCATCCATTCTGTCCTTTATTTTTATATTTCCATTATAAATTGTTGGTGCTGCATGCCCACATCGGCGGTGCAAGAGTGTAATTATAGTGTGACAAGTTTACATTGACAGTTTTGTTATAAATATAGCTGAAGGCATTTATTCTGGAAAAAGTTGATGGGAAGTGTGTGCAGATGTAAGATTTTTATGTAGATATATTAAATTTTATATGCATGTTGAATGTTCTTTATTTGGGCATCATTGTTCTGTAACACAGTCACACCTGCAGCTGTGCACTTCTGCCTTTAAGTGGACTTTCGTAAGCTCCAAAATGCTGCAGATCCCCATACCTATAGCTACAGCAGCACTATAATGTACTCTGAGGAAAATTTGCTTTGTGATGACTTTCTGTGGGCAACACCATAGGAGGTCCACTAGTGACTGGAAATAAACTCAGCTGTGTACCTGTCAATGGAACTCCATTGAAGTTAACTGCCGCTGTCATCCTCTCAAACTATTGAGTGTTTCATAACTTTTCTGACATTCCTTTTAGGGACCCAGATTAATTTCAATATTTGGGGAGAAATGAAGTTATTGCGGGAGGTAAAATGTAGAGCAGGAGAAAGTCTTTTTTTACTTCCCATCGGCCAATGTTGGTTGCCCTTGAAATTCTTTTGCTTACAACCAACACAGTGCCATTTCACGTTTCCAGTGCCTTTTTGAGCTCCTGCTCCATTGCCGCTCCAATGTGTTTCCTAGCTGGCCAAGGGGGTGAGTTCCCAGGTCTTTTATGTATGTCGGTTTTGATCCAGCTGTTTGGGTGTGTGGGAATAGGTAACTTGCCTACTTTTATTTTGCCCCTAATAAGAAACAGTTTGGCTTTTGCTTGACACCTCTCCTTCTCCCGATCTGCCTCTTTTCTCCTTGCCCCAACCCCCTCCCAAAAAATGCATAGCCTGGTTCAAGACCCCTCCTCGAAGGATTTTGTGCTTGAAAATACACGACCTACTACTCCACTTAATTTGTTTTCTAAGTGAATATTGCTTTATCTCCTTCTAAAGGTTCTAGTTTGTGTTTCTGCCCCTTTCTGATAAACAGGAACATTCCTGGTTTCCTATATTTTAAAAATATAACATGGGATGTCACAATGCTCACCCTACCATAATGTTTTGATATTACAGCTTTATTTTGAAGAACGAAAACAGTTTTCATCTCACAGCTAGCGATTTGATAATGGTTTATAAATGGTAAAACTACATTGATGAATAAGATTAATATTTCATAGCCCCCTATTGTTAGTTGGCACTTTGTGCTAATCACTTTCTTGTACAGCTACGTGATACTGATTTCCAATTGTTATGTACACTGTATCTGAATGGACTTTTTTTGTGCATAGCTCTGCAGTGACCAATTTCTGAAGACATTTCGAATTGAAATTATGTTCAGTGGATGTGAGCAGAATTTTTTTTTAAGATGGAAACTTTTTGTCATTGGAAATGTGCACATAATGTCTGTAAGCACTTGGTTTCCTGTCAGTCTTTGAATATCCACACAGCTAAATAATATATTCCCATATTTTAAACACTGATACTAGTCAGTTAACATAACGTTACTAATGAACATATATGAATAGTCCTTGTGAATTGTTATCAGAAACCAAACTCCAAAAACAGGCACCTTGAATAACTCTGTTTTTCTTCATTTATTTGGGATGGAGAAAGAAAACACCATCTTTAAATTGAGGAAACTTTTTTTGTTGTAGTGTTAAAAGCTTAACTTTTTTTTTAATAAAGTGTATTTGTTTGCTAATGAACTTTTTTTTTCACCTTCCTCCCTTACAATCCTTTATTCTTCCAGACACCAGTGAGGTTTGCCACACTCCAGCCCCTGCTGCAAGTCCAGTGAATATAACAGTTAGGCCTGTGGAGAGTGTGCCTTTTCTGTCCCAGGTCATGCCGTCATCTCCGCCCTGGTGAAAAATAATGAAAACAAGTACCACGGTATTGATGGCTGAATTAGAACCTTATAAACCAGCAGCTATGCTGGTACCTAAAATGAATCAAACCCAGGATCTTCAGTTAATTCTGTCAAGAAGATGAGATGTTGAGACGTCTTTCTCCAGGGAGAAAAAAAAATCAGTTTTGTGGTTTTTCCCACTATGTAAAATTGTGGTCTAATGTCCAGGCTCTGGATTTATTTGACTAGTTAAGAGGTAGGTTATGCATCTGTGTCTCATTCCTGTACCTCCATCTGGGAATAAGTTGATGATTTGTGCTGAAAAATGGACACACATACTAACGTCTAAAATATGTACATACACAAGTCAATTCTACTAATTAATCCTGTTCTGCCAGAACAAGAACATGAAATTAATTTTAATTGGTGGAAGGCTGATGAATTGCTTTTCACTTATTTGGTTGTATATTGTCACCACTGCTCAATGTTGCATCTAAATGTACAAGTTGAACTGATTACACTGGGGAAGGACAGACAGTAAAAAAAAAAAAACCACACAGTTCCTCGGTAGAAAATGTGGAATGTGCAGGTGTTTTAAATGTTTATCGTACCTGCACTTTTCTTAGAATCTGCATTCTTGCAAATCATCATTTACTATATAAACAAGTGTAAAGTTGCAACCTTGTTTTAAAGAATGCTCTGAATCACATTGGTGTTGCATTGTACTGGTGTATGAGGGCTTGAAAATGAGCATCAAATACGAGGTGGTGCTTTTTTTTCCTGTACTGTTTCTTCTGTGACTGCAGTCGTTTGATTTTGCTCTTCAATTGGAGTGTTTTAGAAATTTTATCCACCTTGCGCTTTTTTTTTGGTCTTCAAATGTGGAATTTGACCATTTTATATCTACAAGTATTGGGACTTTGTTTCTCTGGTGGCATACAAGTATGAGAAATTCTACTTGTCCAGCACCCATGCGCTGTTAATTTTGATCCAACCATGCAGACCTTGTTCCTGCAGATCCCATAGTTTGTAATGTCGCACACCATTCTGCTACTCTGGTGGTAAGAATGGAGCACTGGGAATGTGCCCCTTAAATCCAGGTCATAAACTGGTATATTTTTTTAAGGAAGGAAATGATTGACATGGTTTTAGCTTTATTTCTCCTGAAATAATTAATGATATCAAGGCAAATGAAAGCAATTACCTTAACAGGTGCTCTAAAGTAACAGTTTGTACATTTTCCCCTCGCATTTACTTCATTGAAACTTACAGAATCATGACTCTATTACAAAAACGCAACTTTATTTTAAATCTTTCAAAATGAGATGGACCCATCTTTCTGGGTATACAGAATATGCTGCATGCTTTCATTGTGTTGGGTTGCTATTTTGCTTCATGGTGATACTTGCCGTACCCGCCAAAAGCTTCCAGAACCAGGTAACGTCGTAACTATGTTTTGAGGGCTCACTGGGTAACTGGACAGAGCCCTGCAAACCAGGAAGGACCCATGTTAGTGAAGGGTGAGAAATTAGGCAGAGTTCCCACTCCTGATTGCTACCCAGCTAACTTTGCTGGGAAACACATGTGTGTGTGTGGACTGGGATTGATGACAAAATTAGGCTTGGGGATGATGACATGATACCCCATGTGGTAGAATAGCCAGCCAGCGCTCATTGTCTAGGGTCATGCATGAAAAATGGACAATTCGGAGAGGTACCGAATGTATGCTGTTGCCTGCAACAGTACGGCAGCAGGTGTCTTCCTCGTGATCAGGAAGGGAGAAATTTTATTGGAGGAGAATTATTGATTGAATTGTGCACTTTATTCTGTGAGTTGCTCAATTTTTTTTTTCCATAACTGAAATATTAATTGACACTCGTCATTCTGCAATGTATGTACGGTACGCCAACCAGTGTAAGAAAAGCACCCGCCCAGGTTTTTACCAGTAGACGTTTAACAACCAACCTGCGGTGTCTAAAGCTAGATCTAACTTTCTGCTTATTTGACTCTCTTTAAAAATGTTCAGCATTTAGGGAATGATTTCCTAACTTTAAATTTCTAAAACACAGTTTATTGTAACACTTAGTGGTTTCGCCGTTTGGTCTTTTACTTTGTTTTTAAACAGTTCAGTAATATTTTTAGTGAGGTACAGTATGATGCTGTAGTTTAATTATACACCACTGCATGTGGTTACAGTCCTGGTATCTAATATTCTAACATCTAAAGTGTCCTATGTTCATGAACCTTGCAATATTGCAGCTTGTTTCATGTGGAAGAGGGCTGGTCTGTTACAGATATTTTATGATCGGCATTTGTATTTATGGGATGGTCCATAATTAAACATTCTCACAAGTGTACAAGTAATGTCTTCAGTTTACTTATCCCTTTCTATCCTTTCTACTGCAATTTGAGTACCCCCAGCTCAAAGTATATTTACCAAAATACAGCTATATTAGTGTATTTTAAAGACCACAATTCCTTGATTGACATTTTACAATATATTCTGAATCTGTTTTTCTAGCCTAAGCAAGGCACACCTGCCTTCCTCCAGCTTTGGCCCTCTTCCCAACCTTTTCCCAATTCCTAATACGGGACTTAGCAGATTATAGTTGCATGGAATCAACTTTTATTTTTGGAAAAGTGCTCTATGGAGGGATGAAGTACAATTAAAACACACTGCTCCTTTTATGAGGAAAAAATACAAATTAGATCAACCTGTTTTGAAGGAAATGGATATGTCCTGGGTTCAAATGAAGGGTCTGTTTTTTAAAAAAATGTATGAGGCGAACCAATAACAAAAAAAATAAAACATGGCAAAGGTTGGAACTCTAAAATATAAACACAAAATGCTGGAAATGTGCAGCCAGTCCATTAGCATGGGGAAAGAGAAAACAGAAGTTAATATTCTAACTGTAACCTTTTTTCAGAATTGAAAGTTCTGCCACCTCAAAATCCTTCATGCAATTAATGATGGTGAAATAGAGAAAAAGCTCAGTTTCCCCGGTATCATTGCTCTCCACAAATGCATGTTTTAAAAATTGTTTACAACTGCTCTGTACAGTAGTGCTGCTTACTACCTCAGCAACCTTTTCACTTTCCTTTTGGGGAAATAACCCGTTGTACACTTTTGAAAGTTGAAGAATTATGCACCCTATTTTAAATTAAAAATATTTTCACAGACTTACTATTTTTGCTAAAATTATGCATTGTGTATATTTCAAATGCATTGGTTAAGAAGTTTATGGTTTTTCCATATAACCTTGCTTTACAACCTTAATCGTGGACTTTAAAAAAGCTAAATACGTTGCTGTTTTTGTAAGTGTGCAAGATATTGTCTTGTTTGCATAATTGAAAGTATCACCTTTGGGTGCTCTGGCTTTTTAAAAAAAAAAGAATTGTAAGTTTTTATAGGCCACCAAAATTCTGTTCTACATCACCTAAACGTGAAATTTTCTTAAAAATTTACGACGGCAGTTAAATAACTGAACATGCCTCATTTGTAGCGGGTTGTTGCACTACTTGTGCAGTTCATTACATACGGCATTGTTGCAAAAATCTTCAATTAACATTTGGGCAGTAACATCTAAGATGCTAGTTCATTTACCAAGCAGCGGTTTGACATGGGTTGATTGAGAGTAACTGGTCACATTGTGCTCCACTCCGGTGCTCAACAGTTGTCAACTAGTTATGATTTGGAGGATTTTAGATAGTTTGTCTCGTGTAGATGGATACTTATTGAGGATTCGTAAAAGACACTGCATGGTCCAGAAATAGAGAGAACCAAAAAACGTGTGTCGCATTGTGACTACTATAAATGGCTTCCCACTAAAGGCTTGTGTTTTCATTTATAAATATAAAAACACTTGTTTTCCCCGTGGATGTGCAATCCATGGACAGCTGATCTGCTCTGACTTCTCTACAAATATATAAGAAATAGACTGATCTTTGACCTCCACTCCACTTTCCCACCCGATCCCCATATCCTTTGATTTCCCCAAAGAGTCCAAAAATCTATCGATTTCAGCCTTGAATATACTCAACGATTCAGCATCCACAGCCCTTTGAAGTAGAGAATTCCAAAGATTCACAACCCTCTGAGAGTAATACTGCTCTGAAACTGACTGCTTGACGTTAGACAAAAGTAGCCCAATATCCATTTATTGTTTATCACCCGCACTGTGGAAAGTTCTTGGGGCTAGAAATTCGGGAGGTTAGTTTGGGAGGAAGGGGGGGTGGCGGTAAGGGGTTAACGACCGGGCGCAGCAAATGTAATGGTGCCTGCGAACTTCAGTGCCGGTTTAGCGCTAGCATAGTGCCTGGGCTTCTAGCGCCTTGCAGATTGTGACGTTATAAAGTGCACAGCACCCCATTATCGCCCCGGATGTAAAATTGTCTCCCACTCCCTGCTGTATCGCCTTGCGCTGACAACGCCAGCAAGAGGAGGCGTTGTGAACTCGACTGGCTGCTTGGGGAGTGCTAATTAAAGAGAGTGGTTTTCAGGTAGGCCAGCCTTTATTACTTGCACCAGTCTGGTGCCTGCACAAAGTTTTTCGTATTTCACTGGTGCAAAATGTCCAAGTCCTCCACATTGTGAGAGTGTTTGGGGCTGTAATTGTCATCGCGCAGGTTGCCTTGCAGAACAACTGCTGACAACTAGCTTGTGCAGCATCATTGGCCCTTCCCTTTAAGTAAGGGAAGCAGCCTCTCATGCCGTTACAAATGCGTTTGAAATTGTTTAGTGCTCTGCCGCTAGTGCCCCGCTCTCTGACTTTAGTGCCCCAAGAGAAATATTTAGCGCTGCACTTCCCTCTGAGTGCTAAAACTGAGTATCGCTGGAGGAGAGAATAATTAGGGCCTGGCGCTACTTTTTCAACTTTTCAAAATGTCAAAACTACCTAATTTCTAGCCCTTGGTCTGCACTCAGTACCTCGTCAACTAATGTACTGAAGGCAAATGTTGGAACTTAATGTGTGCAACATTGCAAGTCCAAGCCCATATCCTATCGTCACTAACAGTATATTAGGACTTTAATATTCTAAACCACAATGGTGTCCACAGTGAGTATGCTTTGATACGTTCAGGTTGGAGCATAAATACAGTGGGGAAACAATTAATTTTTTAATCTGGCTCCTTTTGTGTTGAAAAAAACAAATGTGAGTGGGATATGAGGGCAATAGAGTATTGACATTTCTCAATTGGTTCGTGACTGTTGCATTAGTAGCTATGTTAACATTGATGGAAAAACGGGATTTTGTATCCATGAGTCATAGCTACCTAATCGGACATCATAGAATTCCATTGCCACATCTTACCCTTCAGATCTAACAGTCGTATCTTGTAGTCTGTCTTGTTAAACTGAGAGTAATTGGGAGTTATAGTTAGTGTGAAAAGCTGGCACCACAATCATTTTCAGCCGTAGCGTATTTTTTTTCCCTTTGTTTCCCTTGTTTTGTTTTCTTTATTCTCCTTCCCTACTCCATCGATAAGATGGCCAGCCAACTTGCTCCCAGCTCCCTTAATGGCTGCCAGGAGATATACAGAAGGAGAGATGGATTTCTTTTTTGGTTTATCCTCCCCTGATGGATTCAACCAGACGAACAAATCTGGATTGTTTTGGAACGTTTTACTACGTTAAAGGCGCTATATAAATACAAGTTGCATCTGCCTGGTAGAATAGTTTTCAAAGCTAGAACTTGTATGAGTTATGTTTTAGAGTTATTCACTGATCACCTGCTTATGATGCATAGTATAATTTTATTATCCATAGCTTTTTAACCAGCTGAAACAAGGGTATGGTAGCCAAGTGATTATGGTACTGGACAAGCAATTCAGAGATTGAGTTCAAATCCCAGCATGGCAAGTTGGGAAATTTAATTCATTAAATAATCTGGTGATTTGTGGGCTGGTACCAGATAAATGAGAGCTGCTGGATTAACGTAAAAACCCAACTGGTTCACGAACGTTCTTCAGGGAAGGGAACCGGCTCTGTCCTGCGCCTGACTCCAGTCCCACACCACAGGGTTGACTCTTGATGCCCTCGGGGCAACTTGGGTTGGATAATAAATGGCAGCCTTGCCTATAATGCCCACATCCCAAGAGCAGAAAGAGTAAGCACGTGCTCGTCGGAAGGTGAAAAGAAGTGGCATTGGTAGATTGTTACTAGCTCAAACCAACTGATGGTATCTTTATAAAACTCAGACTGCATTTTCTTCCCTTTGCTGAAAGGGATTTTATGTGCTATTCCATGTGATGTTCTGACGTTGGGATAGAGGTACATTGGGGTACAGGAGAAGGAGCTTTGCTTTACATCTGTCAATGTAATTTGCCTGTGCAATATGGGCTTCCTATAGTTCCTAGTTATTGACAATTAAAGTATGTAATTATAACTAGTTAGCATAAATTAAACCTAATTGCACTAACAAAATTATCTTTCCCCTATAATGCTGCTCCTGCAAATGCCTTTTTAGGACATGTTTTCTCCCTTGAGTTTAAAAAAATGTAAAGTAATTAATTTCTCATTTGAAACTGTAAACTTGGTCTGAGATTATATGGAGTCATTTGTGGAAATCAGAAATGGTAAACTTTAAGAACCGAGGGGGGAAACCCACTCTTGTATTGCAATCTGCATTTTTAATTTGTCGTTGCTTGTTCTGTTCTGGGGGAAAGTCTGCTGAAAGTGGAGAGTACTTTCAGTGCCAGGGAAGTGCCACAATAAAAGCTTTATCTAATGGTGACCTTTCACAAGAGAGTAAAATTGGAGCTCGACCATTTAGTGGGGAAACCAGGAAGCACTTTTCCCACACACTGAGTAGTAATCTGGAAGTATCTCCCCTAAAAGACTGATGCTGCTGAGGCAATTGGAGCATTCAAGACTGAGATTGATCGATTTTTGTTGGGTAAGGATATCCAGGGATGTGGAGCTGAGGTACAGAGCGGCCATAATCTAATTGAATGGCAGAGCAGGCACGAGGGGCTGAATGTCCATATTTTTAAAGTTTTGTTTTGGGGCCACGATGGCAGAAAAATACCAATAATTATTGAAGAATGATCACGAGTTGAAATACATCTTGTTTTTGAGCTGTAGTTCAGACGTTTCAACTGACTTGCAAACTAGTAACTATGAAACAGCATGGAGTATTTTAACATTACAGTTCTCCATTGAGCAACCTTTGCTAAAAGTACTTGCACTGTTTGAAGTATGGACCTATGTGCAAACATTGCAACAATCTTCTCATAATTAAATTCCTTGGGGGTGGGAGGGGAGAAGTGTAAAAAACATAACGGGTGTATATATAAAGTCTTTAGACCTTCTGTTGTCAGAAAAGGCGTAACATTGCAGCACATTCCCTATTCTTGTATCTTGTTAATGTTATACTTTTCCCCTTGAGTTAAAAATGTAAAGTCATTCTTAATTTCTTGTTTGAAACTGTAAACTTGATCTGAGATTATATGGAGTCATTTGTGGAACTCAAATGATAAAACTGTTTTTTTAAAAAAAAACGAGGGGGAAAACTCACTCTTCTACTGCAATCTGCATTTTTAATTTGTCTGCCTTTGCTTGTGAGCACTGTTCTGGGGGAAAGTACTGAATGTGGAGAGTACTTTCAGGGCCGAATATCTGTTCCATTCTGAAGTCCTTAAATACAATGTGCAGGTGACTTTAAAATGAGCCAGTAAGTTGTCTCCATGTGCGGTAATGCTGTTTTCTAGGTGCTGCTGCAAGGAGCTAGGTTACTAAGCAACATTGTTTGTCGGATAGCACATTCATTCTTACTGCTTTTGATTTGAATGAAATTGCTTTCAAGGAAAACTGCCAACTGCCTGACTTTTTCTCCATAAGCGTGGAATATTGTAATTGTATTAGTGGGTTATTAATTATGGAGAAAAATTTAAATTTTTCAGTTTTTATTATGAGATCGCTAACGAGTGCAAATCTGCCTTTGAATCGGTTTTCAGAAAGAATTCTAGAATTGGTGTGTATCAGTTCCCAGTATCTAGCAGCAGCTTTGTCTCCTGTTCAGCCAAGTAGTAGAAAAATCAGCGTTTTTAGTGATTTTTACCTTGGTGGTTGATTTATTTGTGTTACCCATTAAGCACTCTCTCCTGTGCCAAAATTTGGCTCGCTGATAGATGACTTGAGTTTACCCAAATGCATTCTCTTTGCTCTTTTGGACTCCTCTTCTGGCCAGTTTCATGAACAATGCCAAGATTCAATTCAATCGTAAATTGTACCTGACTAGAGTAGGCTTCTACCATCATGTACAATAAGGCATGTTGAAAACATCACTTTAAAACATTGTACTGAAATCTTGTCATAAAACATTAGGAAAAGTGCAGCAGCTCTTGTGGAGAACTCGGTTTTAGTGTTTTTTTAAATCCCAATGAATTTTACTAAATAGCCCTAGACATGGATCTTTCACGAGGTTATAGTATGTATGGTACACCTGCATTTCAGTGCATGATATCAGCAAACCATTCCTGTCCCACAACATGAAATCTTAGACACTAAATCAAGGATTGTACACTTCACACCATGGAGTTTACCATTTGTAAGGGACAGACAATATATAGTTTAACTTGTGAAGATTTGCTGCATCTCCAAATGGGATGCTAATTTACAAAAAACAATTCTCGACCTGATTATAACGAGGACAGTTTAATATTTGCACTGTATATAGAATTTCTGTCGCCTGCTACTATTTTTTTGTTGGTTCTAATGCAGTAATGTCCCAAAGGGATCTGAATGTCACAGCACCGAGACGAGCTCTCCCAACAACTGTAAGAAATAATTTCTAACCTTAAACAAAAATTGCAATCTACATATATAATACAAAATAATAGATGTCTGATTTCAAGGGTTTACTTTTGTCGTCAATTGTCCTGTGTCCTTCCTGATTAGATTACAGTCTTTATATAAATCACTTCCAGATATTTGTTCAATATTTATTTCTGACCAGGACTGCGGGGGTGGGTGGGTGAATGTGGATTCATGAAATGTATATTTTCAGCAGTGTTCTCTTAGGAACTTTCTATGGCAACAACTGTGGAGAACCAGTTGTCATTGGTTGTTGGACTGTTGGAATACGTACGGTATCACTCATGGGGTCGTCAGCCCTTGCATTCAGTGCTTTTTCAGTCATTGCCTACAATTTTTTTTTAACATGTATTTTTTAATGATTCTCGATCAGGTTTTCAAACATACTAAATTTACTGTGTTTTGCTGACTATCAAGCCACACTCTGTGTGCAGTGAAGACACCTGCTGCCATACTTTCTGTCTGCTTGTATTAAATTCTTAAAACTACCTTTTTGTGTCTACTGCTCTGCCTAGTATTTGCGTATAGTACAAAATTGTGTCACGATAAAAATGATTTCCTGTTATATTCTTGTGTTCTGATAACTTTTTGCTTTTTATATATCTTGTGCTGTATATTCAGTGTAACTTTTAGCAGGAAGAAAATGTTACCTGACCATAGATTTGTAGATAACCTGTTCAGTATGTATTATTGAAACTTTGAATAAATTTTTTGTTATTAGATGTGATTCACTTTTTCTATTTAAATGACAACTGAAATATCCGCACGTTCATTATGGGTAGGCTCATGGGCGGATATCTATGGGACATGTCTATAGAATCTGACCGCTCACAGCTTTCCTCCAATTAGCTATACATCTCTAATCAGCTTTTGATGCAGTTACTGAGTACAAAGTAGAAAAAATTCACTCACTAGCATGAATGACCTAACCTAGATTTTAATATTTATGATTGGAAAACCCAGATCTGTATCTTTAGATGAGTGTAACTATCATCAAGAATCAATACATTTGCTGAAGCCCAAGAAAGAGGATTTTTTTTTACTGTAACATAAACCAACCACTAGATGGTGTGCGAGACTGGCCAGAACTGACTCTTGCCTCCATTCTCTCCCGCCACCCCAACCCCCCCCCCCCCCACTTCTCTGTTCCTGCTCAGCAGATGAGACTGGGATTATAGAATCATAGAATGGTTATAGCACGGAAGAAGGCCCGTCGAGCCCATGCTGACTTTCAGCTAGTCCCACTCCCCTGCCCTTCCCTCGTAGCCCTGCACATTTATTTCCTTCAGATACTTATCCAACTCTCTTTTGAAACATAAGATCAGATTGAGTCTGCCTCCACCATCCTTTCAGGCAGTGCATTTCAGATCTTAACCACTCATTGTGTAAAAAAGATTTTTCTTTCATCGCCTTTGGTTCTTTTGCCAATCACCTTAAGTCTGTGTCCTCTGGTTCTTGACCCTTCTGTCAATGGGAACAGTTTCTATACTCTGTCCAAGCCCTCCATGATTTTGAACACCTCTATCAAATCTCCTCTCGATCTTCTCTGCTCCAAGGAGAACAACCCCAGCTTCTCCAGACTATCCATGTAACTGAAGTCCCTCATTCCTGGAATCATTCTCGTAAATCTTTTTTGCACCATCTCGAAGGCCTTCACATCCTTCCTAAAGTGTGGTGCCCAGAATTGGATACAATACTCCAGTTGGAGCTGAACCAGTGTTTTATACAGGTTCATCATAATTTCCACACTTTTGTATTCTATACCTCCTATTTATGAAGCCCAGGAATCCTGTAAGCCTTTTTAACTGCTTTTTTAACCTGTCCTGCAACCTTTACGATTTATGCACACGTACCTCCAGGTCTCTCTGTTCGGATCACAAACTGGCTGTCCGGAACAGTGGGTACAAACCTCCCATGCTACATTCTGTACAGCATCTGAAGCGACCAGGAAGGACTGGCAAGCTGGGACCCAGATAAATAATTCTATGGCAAGAGTGCACATCACTGATTTAGGATTACTTGATGCAGTCACTAGGTGCAGAATGGAGGAGCACTTAGCACTGCCATATAATAATCTGTGAAGTTGCATTTTAAGTCATAGCTTTGACTTTTATTTGAAGTCTGGTGTTGCCGACCAGTTCTGACCCAGGACTATCAGATAAAGGAAAGGGTTTCATTTCCAGGGAGGGATGAAATTTAACATTAGACCAAACCTGATGCATTATTAACCTTCAGGAAGTGTGATAAGATTTTCATGGAATCAATAATGGCAGGAACAGAGATCCGGAAACTACACACTCGAGGCTGAACAAATCCTCTAATGAGTGAGCGGCTGTCGGTGGAACCTACGAGGGAAATAGATTAGTTTAAAGATAAATTACAGTAGATGACCACTTGTAGATATGATCTTTTAAATGCTAACTATGTACGTGAACACAGGTTAGTCCAGCACCTTTTCATTTGTTATGCTGGTCTTTTCTGGGAATATTTCAGTCGTATCCTGGAGTTTGATGAAATGCAGACATTGAGCACAGAAAAAATATTCATTTATTCATGCTTTGGTACCGTCTGAAATTTGATGCCATTTTAAAGGCTCTTGAGATATTAAATTGTAACCCAAAAGGGAACTTGAAGCCTTCATCAGCTGAATGTTCATTGCTCCAAAGAGATTTTATTGACCTGTTGGGCCGGAAATATGATCAGAAATCAGCCCTGGCCCTTCTGTTTTATTAAAGAACAAGATTACCCATTTTCAATTAATGGTGAGATTTCTTCTTGTATATACAATTGACCACCTTGGCTTGATTTCACCTTACACTTTACACTTAAAGTTGCATTTACTGGTAGATGGATTTCGGTGCCCATTTTGGGAGCGTGACCATTGCACATTTACCATTGCCAGTAAACTGGACTTCCAAGGCCATTGTACCGTACAACAACTTGCATTTAACGTTGTAAAATATCCTAAGGCGCTTCACAGGAGCGTTATCAAACAAAATTTGACACCGAGCCACATGAGATGTTAGGACGGATGATCAAAAGTTTGGTGAAAGGGGAGGGGTTTTAAGGAGCATCTTAATGGAGGAAAGAGGCGTGGAGGTTTAAGAAGGTAATTCTGGAGCTTGGAGCCTTGGCAGCTGAAGGCATAGCCACCAGTGGTAGTGATTCAAATTGGGAATGCGCAAGAGGCCAGAATTGGAGGAGCACAGATGTAGGGCTGGAAGAGGTTACAGAGATATGGAGTGCCTAGAACATTGCTCCTCTTAATGTTGGCTATGTGGAGACTGGAGCAGAAATTTGCACTTATTCTTAGTCCCTATATTAGCTAATCTCTGGCAATAAAGAGAGGTGGTTGGGGGGGGGAAACGCTATATTGTTGTGGTTTAGGGTATAGAAAATCTGCCAGGATTCCTGCTCCTGATTGCGAAGGCTGCAACCCCCCTCCCTGCTAGAATAGCATATGTATACGTAACATACACTTAATCAAGGTGTTACATATGTAACATCCCCACCGGCACCTGGGAATCCCTGGCCCAAAGCCGCCCAAAGTGGAGGAAGAGCATCGGGAGGGTGCTGAGCACCTCGAGTCTTGTCGCCGAGAGCAAGTAGGAACCAAGCGCAGACAGCGGAAGAAGCGTGCGGCAAACCAGACTCCCCACCCACCCTTTCCTTCAACGACTGTCTGTCCCGCCTGTTACAGAGACGGTAATTCCCACATTGGACTGTACAGCCACCTGAGAACTCACTTTGAGTGGAAGCAAGTCTTCCTCGATTTCGAGGGACTGCCTATGATGATGTATACATAAGCAGGTGACGGCAAGCCTGAACTCTGTTGTGATGTACTTTACAGTGCAGTACTCTGCTGATATTCACCGCACAGGCAAGGTACCAGAGGGTATCTGTCATCAGTGTGGCTTTGTCTCAGTGAAGGAGATGACCTTCAGGAGAGGAAATGGCCAAGAAAATGTATTTCTCAAAGAATCCCCATGTAGATAATGTTTTAACGAAAAGTTGCGACTTCATTCTCTGCATTGCTTAATGTCGGTTGTGGCTCAGTGGATATCACACACTCCTCTGAGTCAGAAGGTTGTGGGTTCAAATCCCACTCCAATGACTGAACCACATAAATCTAGGCTGACATTCCAGTGCAGTGCTGAGGGAGTGCTGCACTGTCAGAGGTGCCGTCTTTCAGATGAGACGTTAAAGATCCCATGATACTATTTCGAAGAAGAGCAGGGGAGTTATCCCCGGTGACCTGGCCAATATTTATCCCTCAATCAACAGAACAAAATTAGAATATCTGGTCACTATCACATTCCTGTTTGTGAGAGCTTGCTGTGCGCAAATTGGCTGGCACATTACAACAATGACTACACTTTAAAAGTACTTCATTGGCTGTAAAAGCGCTTTGAGACGTCTGGTGGTCATGAAAGGTGCTGTATAAATGCAAGTCGTCTTTAACCCAATTCCAAAGTTGTCAATTTAAAACCACTGCACGTTGTGACCTTGGCTCCAGATGTCCTATTAATATTTCATTGGATATTTATAGCGTTGTTATGAACTGACTGAAGATCCAAAATATAAAATCTTGCCAGGGTTTATTGCTGCCTTTTTTTCTTGTCTCCAGTTCCAGCTCTGCCTACCCCTAAGGTTTTCAGCCCTGGCTGTTTTAATGACTCAAATCCTAGAAGTGATGTGACTGGAATGAAAATTCATCCAATTACTAGGAGCAGTGCTTGTGTAATCAGGATTTATTGATAACTCCAAACTACTGTTTAGTAGCGGAGGTGGGGGAGGGGTACACAACCCCGCCTCCCCCAAAACAAAAATGATTTGTTTTTCTGGTCCAGATAAGGAATTCATATCTAATTGATCTACTTGTTGATTTGATTATAATAAGTTTACTGTTTTTAATTTCCTCCAGCCCTTGATCCTGATATTTAACAAGTCTAATGCTTATCAGAAAGCAGTGTGAAAGTATGCGTCACTTCAATAATCTTATGCGCTTAGAGGTTTTTGATATTTTTTATAATCTCAATCGTGTAATGCTTATGCCACTCTATTGCTCTTTCATTTGTCACCATTTGTAACGATAAAAATGAATGCTACTTAAAATAATCTGTATGCAAGTACAATTGGCATAGCCAATCTCATCTGCAATGGTGTACGTGAAGGCTTTATTGGGGCAGATGATCAGCCGGGTAATCTTCATTGTTACGCTATGCCCCAGCTCAAGAGTAGACGATGGGCGAAGACAGGATTAAGCTGGGTTTTGATGCAGTCTGCAGTTGGAACAACCCCACGTTTAGTCTCTCGTATGAAGAATGGTCACTTGACTGAGTGCTGGAGGGCAGCCACCAACTATGGGACCATAGCGCAACAAGGGTCACTACCCTCAAAAGAGATGGTTAAAGTGGACGTGGGGGGGGTGTGGGTTGGTGGGAAGGGAGGAAAGAGTTAGAAATGGCTGGAATTGAGTTAAGGCAGTAATTCAGGCACGTGATTTCTGATGCTGAACAGCTCAGACGGTCCCATATTCAACTGATCAGCCATTCAACTCACTGACATCATTGAGGCTGGGGCTTTGGAATGGGTGCTATAATGGGAAGACAGTCGGGTTGGTTTTTCTGGGAAGATGCGTTCAAATGGATTGAAGTGTCACCTTCATTGACACTTTGATTATTTGTGTTGAGATAAAGAAAGAAAGACTTGCATTTATATAGCACCTTTCATGACCACCAGACATCTCAAAATGCTTTACAGCCAATGAAGTACTATTAGAGTGTAGTCACTTGTAATGTAGGAAACACGGCAGCCAATTTGCGCACAGCAAACTCCCACAAACAGCAATGTGATAATGACCAGATAATCTGTTTTTGTTATGTTGATTGAGGGATAAAAATTGGCCAGGACACCAGAGATAACTCCCCTGCTCTTCAAAATAGTGCCATGGGATCTTTTACGTCCACCTGAGAGGGAAGGCGGGACCTCGGTTTAATGTCTCATCCGAAAGGCGGCATCTCCGACAATGCAACACTCCCTCAGCGTTGCATTGGAGTGTCAGCCTAGATTAATGTGCTCAAGTTCCTGGAGTGGGACTTGAACCCACAACCTTCCGACCCAGAGGCGAGTGCGCTACCCACGGAGCCACAACTGACACTGAATGGGTGCTATAATGGGAAGACAGTAGGGTTAGTTTTCAGGAAAGATGAGATCAAATGGATTGAAGTGTCACCTTCATTGACCATTTTGATTATTTGTGTTTTGAAAAGGGAAAAGATTTGAAAAGAAACTAGAAATCCAGTGCTTAAGACAGAATATAAGTATGTGTTACCATTTCTGGCTCACCACCTGTCAGATATATGAAGATGATTTTGGAACAACACGGTTTGGTTTAGAAATTGTTGCCAGACCTCGGATGGTTAATTGTGACTTTTCTTTACAATGACTTCCTTTAGAAGAACATTAATGTCATGTTTTCTTTGTGTTTAAAGTGTATTTATTCCTGCTTTTTTGCACCTATCCTATTCCTGGCAGAACAGGATAGTCTGGATCCCTCAGCCATTGTCAGTAAAGCTTTGCAGCCACGGGGAGGAAAAAGCTAATGTGACAGGCAACATAATTCAAAGTCATGTTTAAACATATGCTGTTATGTGCAGAGCTGATTTATCACATTTAGCTCATTGTAATTGGTTCAGTGGTCTCGTTGTCATCTCTGAGTCAGAGGTTGTGGGTTCAAGTTCCACTCCAGAGACTTGAGCACATAATCTAGGTTGACTGCACTGTCGAAAGTGCCGTCTTTTGGATGCGAGGTTAAACCGAGGCCTCGTCTGCCCTCGGGTGGACGTAAAGGATCCCAACGCACTATTTGAAGGAGAGCAAGGAAGTTCTCCCTAGTGTCCTGGCCAACATTTATCCCTCAACCAATCCCTCGAACAAGTTATCTGGACATTTATCTCATTTCTGTTTCTGGGAGCTTGCTGTGTGCAAATCGGCTGCCATGTTTCCTACATTACAACAGTGACAACAAGTCAAAACAACTACATTGGCTGTAAACCACTTTGGGACATCCTGAGGTCGAGAAAGGTGCTATATAAAGGCAAGCCTTTCTTCAAGTCGAGCCTTGTTTTAACACACACAAAACATATGCAGGGAACACAAAGAGGGAAATACAATGCAACAACAACAACTTATATTTATATAGCGCCATTAACGAAGTGAAACGTCCCAAGGTGCTTCACAGGAGTATTATGAGACAACAAATTTGACATCGAGCCGGATAAAGAGAAATTCGGGCAGGTGACCAAAAGCTTGCTCAAAGAGGTAGGTTTTAAGGAGCGTCTTAAGAGAGGCGGAGAGGTTTAGGCAGGGAGTTCCAGAGCTTGGGGCCTAGGCAACAGATGGCACGGCCACCAATGATTGAGTGATTTTAATCCGGGATGCTCAAGAGGGCAGAATTAGAGGAGTGCAGACATATTGGCGTTGTGGGGCTGGAGGAGATTACAGAGATAGGGAGGGATGAGGCCATGGAAGGATTTGAAAACGAGGATGAGAATTTTGAAATCGAGGCATTGCTTAGCCAGGAGCAAATGTAGGTCAGCGAGCACAGGGATGATGGGTGAGCGGGACTTGGTGCGAGTTAACAGCCGAGTTTTGGATCACGTAGGGTAGAGCACGGGAGGCCATGCAGGAGTGCATTGGAATAGTCAAGTACAGATTTATTACAAAATGTTGATTTATGCAATACAAAAGGAATTGAACTACATTTACATAAAATAAGTATTTAAATAGTGTATTTTACATTCTCATGATGTCCCAAAGTGCTCTGAAGCGAAGGAATTATTTAAACAAACGGCAATCATTTTGCACACAGCAAAATCTCTCAAAAAGTCAAGAGGTGAATCATAGAATCATAAAAACTTATAGCACGGAAGGAGGCCATTTTGGCCCATCGTGTCTGTGCCGGCCGACAAAGAGCTATCCAGCCTAATCCCACTTTCCAGCTCTTGGTCCATAGCCCTGTAGGTTACAGCACTTCCAGTGCATATCCAGGTACTTTTTAAATGTGGTGAGGGTTCCTGCCTCTACCATCCTTTCATGCAGTGAGTTCCAGACCCCCACCACCCTCTGCATGAAGAAATTTCCCCTCAAATCCTCTCTAAACCTACCCCCAATTACTTTAATTCAATGCCCCCTGGTTGTTGACCCCTCTGCTAATGGTTATAGGTCCGTCCTATCCACTCTATCTAGGCCCCTCATCATTTTATACACCTCAATAATGTCTCGCCTCGGCCTTTTCTGTTCCAAAGAAAACAAAGATAGCCCATCCAATCTTTCCTCATTGCTAAAATTCTCCCATGCAGGCAACATCCTCGTAAATCTACTCTGTACCCTCTCTAGTACAATCACATCTTTCCTGTAATTGGGTGACCAGAACTGCACGCAGTACTCTAGCTGTGGCCTAACTAAAGTTTTAATGAGCAGCTAATCTATATTTGTTGTTTAATGAAATATGAATGTTGGTTGTGGCACAAGGACAACTCCATGGGCTTCTTCAAGTAGTGTCATGGGATCTTTAACATCTGGAGCAGGCAGACAGTGTCTTGGTTTAACATTATACCCAAAGGACAACACGTCTGAAATGTCAGCCTAGATTTTAGTGACTAATGATGTGTTCAACTGACCTATTTAAATAAACCATTAACAGATTAACATTTAGAAAGGGGAGACTGAAAGGCAGGATTAATTTACAGTTGGAGTGTGTGAGACAAAACTGCATATTTAACGGAATATTAATTTAATGAGTATTTTCCATAGGAATTTTGGATTTTGACCTTGTAGAACCAAACTGTTCGCAACCTAGGTGTTCTATTTGACCCTGAAATGAGCTTCCGGCCACACATCCGCAGCTTAACTAAAACCGCCTACTTCCATCTCTGTAACATTGCCCGTCTCCACCCCTGCCTCATAAGAAAATAAGAAATAGGAGCAGGAGCAAGAGTAGGCCATATGGCCCCTCAAGCCTGCTCCGCCATTTAATACGATCATGGCTGATCCGATCATGGACTCAGGTCCACTACCTTGCCTGCTCCCCATAACCCCTTATTCCCTTATCGGTTAAGAAACTGTCTATCTCTGTCTTAAATTTATTCAATGACCCAGCTTCCACAGCTCTCTGAGGCAGCAAATTCCACAGATTTACAACCCTCAAAGAAGAAATTCGTCCTGATAGTTTTAAATGGGCGGCCCCTTATTCTAAGATTATGCCCCCTAGTTCTAGTCTCCCCTATCAGTGGAATCATCCTCACTGCATCCACCTTGTCAAGCTCCCTCATAATCTTATACGTTTCGATCAGATCACCTCTCATTCTTCTGAATTCCAATGAGTAGAGGCCCAACCTACTCAACCTTTCCTCATAAGTCAACCCCCTCATCTCCAGAATCAACCTAATGAACCTTCTCTGAACTGCCCCCAAAGCAAGTATGTTTTTTCTTAAATATGGAAACCAAAACTGTACGCAGTATTCCAGGTGTGTCCTCGCCAATAACCTGAATAACTGCAGCAAGACTTCCCTGCTTTTATACTCCATCCCCTTTGCAATAAAGGCCAAGATTCCTCAGCTCATCTGCTGCTGAAATCCTCATCCATGCCTTTGCTACCTGGAGACTTGACTACTACAACGCACTCCTGGCTGGCCTCCCACATTCTACCCTCGTAAACTTGAGGTCATCCAAAACTTGGCAGCCCGTGTCCGAGTTGCACCAAGTCCCACTCACCCATCACCCCTGCACTCATTGACCTACATTGGCTCCTGGTTAAGCAACGCCTCAATTTCAAAATTCTGTTCCTTGTTTTCAAATTCCTCCATGATCTTGTCCCTCCCTATCTCTGTAATCTCCTTCAGTCTCACAACCCTCCTCAAGATATCTGCACTCCTCAAATTCTGCCCTCTTGAGCATACCTGATTATAATTACTCAACCATCGGAGGCCGTGCCTTCAGCTGCCTGGGCCCTAAGCTCTGGAACTCTCTCCGTAAACCTCTCCGGCTTTTGCCCCATACCTACTTGACTTTCTCACCGAAAATTGACTTTGTCGTGGCCAAAGCTACGATAATATGAGTGGAAAATATTCAGGGCAGACTAGTTGTCTGGACTCTTGAAGAAAACTAGGGAAGTTTTTTTTTTCATTGTTTAACTGCGTTATTTAGAGAACTGTGTAGCTGAGAACTTGCATCCATGGTGAAACATTGAGTCATCATTTCCTCCAGCTATTTTACAGAAATTGCTGTTTCCTGTCTTCTCTCAGAGCTGGAGAACAGTGCATGATGCAGCATAACTTGAAGCACACGGAAAGTACTTAACTTTGACAAAAAGGACAAACAAGTTTTCTAAAACTCAATGAGTATTAGAAATAAACAACTAACATCCTTCAGAGTGTGGTAATAAAACAAACCGTGGAGGTGGATGGAGTTCAAAAAGAAAGAAAGACTTGGATTTATATAGCACCTTTGACGACCACGGGAGTGCTGCCCACTGAGCCACAGCTAACAGTGTAAGAGGAAGAATGTGTAACCAGGTAGAGAAAAGTAAACCAGACTTACATTTATATAGCACCTTTCACCACCTTGGGATGTCCTGAAGTGCTTTGCAGCCCATTGAGTACTTTTGAAGTGCAGTAATGTAAGAGAGTAATGTAAGAGAGCCAACAAAAATAAAGACCTGCATTTATATAGCTCCTTTCAAGACCACTGGATGTCTCAAAGTGCATTACAGCCAATGAAGTACGTTTGGAGTGTAGTCACCGTTGTAATGTGAGAAACGCGGCGGACAATCTGCGTACAGCAAGCTCCCACAAACAGCAATGTGATAATGTTGATTGAGGAATAAATATTGGCCAGGACACCGGGGATAACTCTCCTGCTCTTCTTTGAAATAGTGCCATGGGATCTTTTACGTCCAGGGCCTCGGTTTAACATCTCATCTGAAAGATGGCACCTCCGACAGTGCAGCACTCCCTCAGCACTGCACTGGAGTGTGTCAGCCTAGATTTATGTGCTCAAGTCCCTGGAGTGGGACTTGAACCCACAACCTTCTGACTCAGAGGTGAGGGTGCTGCCCACTGACGTTAAAGAAGAATATGAATAGAAATGGGCAAGAATAAAGAAAGTAAAATTAAAAATACATAGATTAACACTGCCCTTGAAATAGCAGACGAAGGGATTTCAGACAAATGGATTAAGCATTCCCACGCTGATGTCCCACAATGTAAGTTCAAGGCCTGGGGGTTTAGGAGTTAGCAGGCGCCAGTGAAAATTAAAACATAAAAATAATAACCTGCAAAATGAAACCAAGATAGGATGCCTAAATCTGGAGTACATCATTCAGTTATTTTTTTTAAATAGTCAAAATTGAGGATTGACGTGCTCTGACTGTGTATTGTTCATGGGTTTTAATTGTTAGGTGAGTTATCTTTAATAATGGATGGTCAAAATTACATTTTGTGATATTATATGGACATGAATGTTTAATATTCTTACATTGATATTAAACTATATAATAGGCTGTTTTTGCACTTATATTGCCCTCTCTTTCCGTTTTCAATCTGGGTTACCATGCAGTGTGCACATGCTGATGTCAGGGTAGTAATAAGCCAATCCAATTTGTCAGTTTGCTCAACAACAAGTTGTACTAATCTAGCACCTTTAACGTAGTGAAATGTGCCAAGGCGCCTCACAGGAGCATTAGCAAACAAAGTTTAACACTGAGCCACATAAGGGGAAATCGGGGCAGATGACCAAAAGCTTGGTCAAAGAGGTAGGTTTTATGGGGAGAGAGAGAGATAGGGAGGCAGTGATGTTTAGGGAGGGAGTTCCAGAGCTCAGGGGTGAGGCAACTGAAGGCACGGCCACCAATGGTGAAGCGATTAAAATTGTGAATCATACACCGTTCTGCAGACAAGAAACAGCAAATTCTTTAAAACAGCTGGAGGACATGGTGACTCAATGCTTCACCATGGTTGCAAGTTCTCAGACACGGTTCTCTCCAATAACATTGCAGCAGTTGTTGTTTCCATGGTGAAAAATGAAGCCTCAATGTCTTTGGAGCTGTTGCTCACTCCAGGAGTGCAGAACAGCAATGTCATTAGGATTCTGCTGAACCTATTCTTTGATTTTTATTTAATCTTGCACCACGATATTTACTACAATCAGAATGGCTTTTTTTTTGTCAATGGGCAAATCGTAAGCTTTTCTACCCTGTAGTTGAGAATGTTGACGAGCAATGACTAGTTTGTTGTATGCAGAGACTCGGTACTAAAATCTGGCATTCAGATTTACAGCCACTGGTTCCGCTGGACATGTCCCATTTTCTGAATAGTACCTCACGCCTGCTTCCACTCCATCCCACTGCCACTGTCTCGCCAAATCCCATGCTGGCTTGCTAGAAGCAAAATCAAGTTTAAAAATGTTGTTAGAAACTTTATTTTTAATCCCAACAAGGCAGGATTGAATGGCAACCATTAGCGGAGGAGGAGCGAGCGATTCAAGAAGTGTGGGTTATAATGACCAATGTCCAACTCATTATTGGTGAGAAGTAGGATCTCAATGATCCAGGACCGATTCTAGAACATAGAGAAGTCTGGGCAAGAAAAAACTATCCATCCCTTCAAGCTCCCTGCAGAGCCCTTAATTATCGAGTAGTTCAATCTATATATAGTGAGTGAGAGAGGTCAGATGTTTGGAAGGTTGAAACAGAACAAATCTCATTTTAAAGCACAACTCAAGAATATCACCACCAGGTAATATATTAGCATGGATAGAGGATTGGCTAACTAACAGAGAACAGAGAGTCGGGATAAATGGTTCTGTTAGGTATGTAAACCTGTAATTATCATGTCTAACCACCAGAGGGCTTATTCCCTGGAGTCCCAAGGGATCCCACAATCCCTTGGGAGCACCTGTATATAAGCAGGCCTCACAGGCTGGAGAGGCACTCTGAGATCTATAATAAAAGACTACGGTAACACCTTACTTTGAGCTTGCAGTATCTAGTCTGACCCTTTATCCAAGACATAACAGGTTCATTCTCAGGTTGGCAATCAGTAATTAGTGGGGTGCCGCAGGGATCAGTGCTGGGATCCCAACTATTTACAATCTATATTAACAACTTGGAAGAAGGGACTGAGTGTAACATAGTCAAGTTTGCTGGTGATACAAAGATGGGAGGAAAAGCAATGTGTGAGGAGGACACAAAAAATCTGCAAAAGGACATAGACAGGCTAAGTGAGTGGGCAAAAATTTGGCAGATGGAGTATCATGTTGGAAAGTGTGAGATCATGCACTTTGGCAGAAAAAAAAAATCAAAGAGCAAGTTATTATTTAAATGGAGAAAGATTGCAAAGTGCTGCAGTACAGTGGGACCTGGGGGTACTTGTGTGCATGAAACACAAAAGGATAGCATGCAGATGATGAGTTCATAATAAAGGATGAAACTGAGTACAATGAGCAAATGTGACCTTAGCTCCTTTAATAAGTCTCCAGAGTGCAGATACCTGATGGGTGGCCTGCTTATATACGGTGCCCTCAAGGGATGCTGGGATCCCTTGGGACTCCAACAGGTAGGCCCTCTGGTGGTGGTGTGTTACAGGTTGCAAGGGGTTAAATACATAACAGCAGGTGATCAGAAAGGCGAATGGTATCTTGGCCTTTATTGCAAAGGGGATTGAGTGTAAAAGCAGGGAAGTCTTGTTACAGTTATATAAGATACTGGTGAGGCCACACTTGGAATACTGCATGCAGTTTTAGTTTCCATATTTACGAAAGGATGTACTTGCTTTGGAGGCAGTTCAGAGAAGGTTCACTAGGCTGATTCTGGGGATGAGGGGGTTGACTTATGAGGAAAAGTTGAGTAGGTTGGGCCTCTACTCATTGGAATTCAGAAGAATGAGAGGTGATCTTATCGAAACATATAAGATTATGAGGGGGCTTGACGAGGTGGATGCAGAGAGGATGTTTCCAATGGGGAGTGGGCGGGGAAGTGGAGCTGAATCCATGATCAGATCAGCCATGATCTTATTGCATGGCGGAGCAGGCTCGTGGGGCTGGATGGCCTACTCCTGTTCCTATTTCTTATGTTCTTATACCCAGGAGCAAGTTATCTGCTTGCTTTTCAGCTGAAGATGTAGGAGGAATAAGATTGGGCTGAAACTAAAATGACACATTGTATCAGAAATGTTACCCCTTACCACTCTTAGGGACTTTTTCTGGATCTATTTCAATAAACATTGTCAGCTCTCCAATACCTTGCCTCGGGCCATTCTTCACATTTGATCCTGCACCGTGAGTGTTGGCTGGCTTGTCCTTTGAGTGGGTGGAGCGAGGTTAGAGCCAATCCTGATCCTACCCTCACTCGATGTAAATTGACTCTCACTTTCCAGCAGGTGTCACTGGATAGCAAGAATCAGGAGGAACATCAGCTGATACTCCCCTGTTTTTAGTCTGGTGCGTGTCAAAACCAAGTAGTGCTCTTAGAGAAGCACTGGCTGATCAAGCACTGTAACAGGGATTGAACACAAAGCATCCTTGGTCTTCATGACTCAATATCATACCAAACTGAGTGTTTGTACACTGAGGCATCGGGCAAGAAACAACCACAACAACAACAACGTTTATATAGCACCTTTAATGTGGTAAAACGTCCCAAGGCGCTTCACAGCAATGTTATAAGACAAAACAGAAAAATTTGACACCGAGCCACATAAGAAGAAATGACAGCAGATGACCAAAAGCTTGGTTAAAGAGGTAGGTTTGAAGGTGCGTCTTAAAGGAGGACAGAGAGGCGGAGAGGTTTAGGGAGGGAGTTCCAGAGTTTAGGGCCCAAGCAGATGAAGGCATGGTCGCCGATGGTTGAGCAGTTTTAATCAGGGAATGCCAAAGAGGGCAGAATTTGAGGAGCGCAGACATCTCGTGGGGTTGTGAAGCTGAAAGAGATTACAGAGATAGGGAGGGGCAAGGCCTTGGAGGGATTTGTAAACGAGGATGAGAATTTTGAAATTGCTTAACCGGGAGCCACTTGTAGGACAGCGAGCACAGGGGTTTTAATTACGCTGTGGATATGTGGCCGGAAGCTCATTTCAGGATCAAATATGACACCTAGGTTGTGAACTGTCTGGTTTAGCTTCAGATGGATGCGAGGGAGAGGGGGTGGAGTCAATGGCTAGGGAAGGCAGTTTGTGGCGGGGACCAGAGCCAATGGCTTCGGTCTTCCCAATATTTAATAGGACAACATTTCTGAAATTGGAGAAACATATTTAGGAACCTAGTAAATTCATTTACATGCTGTTCTGGTATTAGGGGAATTGGGGTTTCAATTTAAGATGCAGAGTACGGCACAGTATCTGCTTTTCAATTTAAGTCAGGTTTATTCTTTCTATGTTTCAGCCTATTCAGCATGAATACATACAGTTCAGTATGAGTTGATGAATCAATAAGCTGTTACAAATTGCATTTAATTATGATTCCGCAAAAGAAAATGTCAACACTTATGCAAATATTTACAGGCACAATAAAATCATACAATTTCAGTGACCATGAAGAATTAACATATATAGACCTGGATTTCCAGCATCCGCAGCATTTTGCCTTTGAATTAAAAGACATGACCAGGCTGAGGTGTGTTCACAAAACTATTATAAAGCAAGTATGGACAGTGCAGGAAGTGTAAGGCAGCCGTTCATTAGCAGAGTAATAATGGAGCAATGTTCAACCAGTGAAAAAGCTGGTTGTGAAAAATGGACACGTTTTTCATTTAATGTTATGAAAACAAAAATGATTTTCTTTCAAATATCAAAAAAGTCTGATGTTGTCAAACACCATTGTTGAAAATTGTTTACATGCATTGATAACATCATCCAAAATAGAAGGATTCCACTCAATGGTAAGTAAATTGAGACTAAATATAGCAATAGTACACGAAGCAGGCACAGTTCCAAGAGCTGGATGGCCAAATCTGCACATAGTTTGGAGGAGGCATTAGATGGTTTCCTTGGATTGTGCATTTAAAAGCTAATCATTCGAACTAAGCTAAGGATCACAAAATGGGGCTTAAATGGGAAGGGGGTGGGGGAGAAAGTGGTGATCTGTTGTATTTAATGGAAAAAAAGAGTTACCACTTCAAGATGTTCCAGATGAAGGTTCAAAATGGAACAATATTATTATCTTAGTTGGCATGTCAAATGTATTCAACTGCTAGATGGTGCTTAAGGTGGGGTCATGGTGCTAGCGTTAAATGAATGAGTAGAACAATGTCAGAGCACACAATTCTGCCCAATGTTGGGATATTTCCACAAACTGTAGCATATTCATCACTTAAACAGGAGTAAGTCATTCAGCCTCTCGAGCCTGTTCCGCCATTCAGTTAGATCATGGCTGATCTGTATCTGAACTCCATCAACCCGCCTTGGTTCCGTATCCCTTCATAGCCTTGCCTAACAAAAATCATCCTTGACTCCGAGGGACTGCCTATGATGATGATAACAAAAATCTAAAACTCATGTTTGGAGGGTGTGACCATTGATTAACCTTGTGGTGAAAGAGGATTGGTTGAGGCACAGTTGGCTAGAGAAGCTGAGAGGTTGTTTGAGAATCAAAGGAATGTCCCTGAAGTTGGGGCATTACCCGAGAGAGAGAAAATGATTAAAAATCCTTCTGCACAGCACCAGGTACGACTGAGATGAGGAGAAATTTCTTCTCTCAGAGAGTTGTAAATCGATGGAATTCTCTGCCCCAGAGAGCTGTGGAGGCTGGGTCATTGAATATATTTAAGGCGGAGATAGATAGATTTTTGAGCGATAAAGGTTATGGGGAGCGGGCAGGGAAGTCGAGCTGAGCCCATGATCAGATCAGCCATGAACTTATTGAATGGCGGAGCAGGCTCGAGGGGCCTAATGGTCTACTCCTGCTCCTATTTCTTATGTTCTTATATTGGTGAAGAACAAATGGTTGTAGAAGCTAAAGTAGCAGCCAAGAACACAAGAGCAGGGACATGCTGAAGTGTGGGTGGGTGCTGCCTTGAAATAGTGATTACAACTATAGTCCACTTACCAACCAACACCAAGCGAGTAGCGAAATCTTGAAGCACAGGTGAAACAAAGAGAACCAGCATCAGTTGGGGTTGAATGGGGGGCTGAAAAGACCATTTCAGAGATGTAACTGAGAAACATTCAACTCCAGCTCCGTGTGCTCCAGGGACATGTCAGCAAGACGCAAGTCCAAGATGTCCGCCTTGGTTCAGTGATAGTACTCTCACCTCTGAGGCAGAAGGTCATGGGTTTAAGCTCCACTCCAGAAACTTGAGCACATCATTTAGGCTGATACTTCAGTGCAGTACTGAGAGAGGTTGCGCTGTGATAGACGCTACAATGAGGCCATGTTTGTCCTCTTGGGTCGATGCAAAAGATAGAAACATAGAAAATAGGTTCAGGAGTAGGCCATTCGGCCCTTCTAGCCTGCACCGCCATTCAATGAGTTCATGGCTGAACATGCAACTTCAGTACCCCATTCCTGCTTTCTCGCCATACCCCTTGATCCCCCGAGTAGTAAGGACTTCATCTAACTCCTTTTTGAATATATTTAGTGAATTGGCCTCAACAACTTTCTGTGGTAGAGAATTCCACAGGTTCACCACTCTCTGGGTGAAGAAGTTTCTCCTCATCTCGGTCCTAAATGGCTTCCCCCTTATCCTTAGACTGTGACCCCTGGTTCTGGACTTCCCCAACATTGGGAACATTCTTCCTGCATCTAACCTGTCTAAACCCATCAGAATTTTAAACGTTTCTATGAGGTCCCCTCTCATTCTTCTGAACTCCAGTGAATACAAGCCCAGTTGATCCAGTCTTTCTTGATAGGTCAGTCCCGCCATCCCGGGAATCAGTCTGGTGAACCTTCGCTGCACTCCCTCAATAGCAAGAATGTCCTTCCTCAAGTTAGGAGACCAAAACTGTACACAATACTCCAGGTGTGGCCTCACCAAGGCCCTGTACAACTGTAGCAACACCTCCCTGCCCCTGTACTCAAATCCCCTCGCTATGAAGGCCAACATGCCATTTGCTTTCTTAACCGCCTGCTGTACCTGCATGCCAACCTTCAATGACTGATGTACCATGACACCCAGGTCTCTTTGCACCTCCCCTTTTCCTAATCTGTCACCATTCAGATAATAGTCTGTCTCTCTGTTTTTACCACCAAAGTGGATAACCTCACATTTATCCACATTATACTTCATCTGCCATGCATTTGCCCACTCACCTAACCTATCCAAGTCGCTCTGCAGCCTCATAGCATCCTCCTCGCAGCTCACACTGCCACCAAACTTAGTGTCATCTGCAAATTTGGAGATACTACATTTAATCCCCTCGTCTAAATCATTAATGTACAGTGTAAACAGCTGGGCCCCCAGCACAGAACCTTGCGGTACCCCACTAGTCATTGCCTGCCATTCTGAAAAGTCCCCATTTACTCCTACTCTTTGCTTCCTGTCTGACAACCAGTTCTCAATCCATGTCAGCACACTACCCCCAATCCCATTAGCTTTAACTTTGCACATTAATCTCTTGTGTGGGACCTTGTCGAACGCCTTCTGAAAGTCCAAATACACCACATCAACTGGTTCTCCCTTGTCCACTCTACTGGAAACATCCTCAAAAAATTCCAGAAGATTTGTCAAGCATGATTTCCCTTTCACAAATCCATGCTGACTTGGACCTATCATGTCACCTCTTTCCAAATGCGCTGCTATGACATCCTTAATAATTGATTCCATCATTTTACCCACTACCGATGTCAGGCTGACCAGTCTATAATTCCCTGTTTTCTCTCTCCCTCCTTTTTTAAAAAGTGGGGTTACATTGGCTACCCTCCACTCGATAGGAACTGATCCAGTGTCAATGGAATGTTGGAAAATGACTGTCAATGCATCTGCTATTTCCAAGGCCACCTCCTTAAGTACTCTGGGATGCAGTCCATCAGGCCCTGGGGATTTATCGGCCTTCAATCCCATCAATTTCCCCAACACAATTTCCCGACTAATAAGGATTTCCCTCAGTTCCTCCTCCTTACTAGACCCTCTGACCCCTTTTATATCCGGAAGGTTGTTTGTGTCCTTCTTAGTGAATACCGAACCAAAGTACTTGTTCAATTGGTTCGCCATTTCTTTGTTCCCCGTTATGACTTCCCCTGATTCTGACTGCAGGGGACCTACATTTGTCTTTACTAACCTTTTTCTCTTTACAAATCTATAGAAACTTTTGCAATCCGTCTTAATGTTCCCTGCAAGCTTCTTCTCATACTCCATTTTCCCTGCCCTAATCAAACCCTTTGTCCTCCTCTGCTGAGTTCTAAATTTCTCCCAGTCCCTGGGTTCGCTGCTATTTCTGGCCAATTTGTATGCCACTTCTTTGGCTTTAATACTATCCCTGATTTCCCTTCATAGCCACGGTTGAGCCACCTTCCCTTTTTTATTTTTACGCCAGACAGGAATGTACAATTGTTGTAGTTCATCCATGCGGTCTCTAAATGTCTGCCATTGCCCTTCCACAGTCAACCCCTTAAGTATCATTCGCCAATCTATCCTAGCCAATTCACGCCTCATACCTTCAAAGTTAGTCTTCTTTAAGTTCGGGACCATGGTCTCTGAATTAACTGTTTCATTCTCCATCCTAATGCAAAATTCCACCATATTATGGTCACTCTTCCCCAAGGGGCCTCGCACAACGAGATTGCTAATTAATCCTCTCTCATTACACAACACCCAGTCTAAGATGGCCTCCCCCCTAGTTGGTACCTCGACATATTGGTCTAGAAAACCATCCCTTATGCACTGGCATTATTGGCATCCCATGGCATTATTGAAAGAAGAGAACGGGAGTTGTTCTGGTGTCCTGGCCAATCTTTATCCCTCAACCAAAAAGATTATTTAGTCATTTATCTCATTGCTGCTTTTGGGAGCTTGCTGTGAGCAAATTGACTGTCGTGTTTCCATACATTACAATAGTGACTACATGTCAAAATGACCCCAGTAATCTGCTAAAGATATCGAACAAATACGTTGCCTTTCATGCAAAAGGAAAACTGGGAACATTTGGTGAGGTAGCTTGAAAGCTTGATTGTTGGGGAATGTACTGTGGTACATTGAATCACAGCAGAATGAAAGATAATAGAACAAGGGGAAGAAAAATAACAAAAAATGGTAAGGCAATAATTAGAGTAATTTTTAAAAATTATAGTTACTGAATGTTCCTTGCAGAAAATGTAATAGAGACACTCACAACATCCACAAAACCTTCTGATCTGTCAATGGGTCACAGGGACTAACTGACAGGTGCCTCAGAACTATCTATTACTTCCAAATTTCTCTCCTCCTCCTGGCAGTTGCTGACTCTAGCTTGGACATGGTGCTGCCAGACTTGGAAAATTTCAATTGACCCAGCATATACAGCTTTATGGAGGTATGAGTTCCAGATTTCCAGATTCCTGATTTCGCTCGTAAATGGCCGAACTTTACTTTTAAGATTATTGTCCCCTTATTCTGGGTTCCTCCACCAGAGGAAATAGATTCTTTTCATTGAATTCCTTTATCATTTTAAACATATCGGTTATATCACTCCTCGTCCTTTTAAACTCAAGGGGATACAAACCAAGTTTATGCCACCTATCCTCATAATTCAGCCCTTTAATCGCTGGTATCATTCTGCACTGTGACCCCTCCAAGGAGCTTCGTTCTAGGCAGGATTACCACTGAAACCAATATATTCTTCCTGAGGTTTGTTGTAAATGACTGTCTTGCTCTTTTTGCTTTGTTGCTTTTAACGTCGAATTACCCGCAGACACTCAGTTGTAATAAAGGCCGGATCTTTATTTAGACATTCAGACATTCACAAGCCAACAACTCTGCTTGCAAAGGCAGCTCTTCAAGATGTTACACACCTTTCGAGATTTCAGTGTCTCTTTTTTCGAAAATATACTTTATTCATATAAAATTTTCACAATACACTGGAAAATAGCTCAGTACCTTGCGGTCAGCAATTTGGATACTGTTTGGATACTGACAGCAGTTCCATACAATGCACTAGCGTGCACTTCATTTCAAGGTACAGTTTAGTACAATCTGTAAATCATATTACATGTAGTACTGTGCAAATGAGGGTATTACATGGAGCAGATGAGAACAGGTTTACATTAGATTCCAGGATACATTGCAATACCGATCATGAATCACGTTACATGTAGCACTATGCAGATGAATGCAGTACAGGGAGCGGATGGGGATACATTTACATTTCTTTACAAGTTACTAAACAGTCTCTTACAGTCCAAGTGTCTCTGCAGTCCATAAGAGTCTGTATGACAAAGGCCAGTTCCATCTTTTATATCTAAAAAGCCTTTGAACTCTTATTCTTTGCATTTAGACAATCATGACTAACTGCTTTCTGAATCGTTTAACATACAGACTATCATTCCCACCGTAACAAGGTACTCAAAAACTTAACATTGCTTGTTTAACCTACAGATGTCATTAAATAATAATAAAGGTACAATCAAATACTTAATATACAGAATTGCTTTGTAGCATAGTAACAAAGTTACACTCAAATACTTAACATACAGGCATCATCAAATAGTTTAGTCATGAATTTCCATTATTCCCACCGTAACAAGGTACTCAAATATTTAAAATACAGACATGACCAGTCATTCACCTCAATGGCTGGAAGGCACCACATTGTCGAACAGTCTCTTTTCGATCCAAACTTCCAATCTTCCTGTTTTCTTAATCCAAACTTCAGACCGTGTGCTGAAGCAAAGAGTTCAGAAATGCGGGACTGTGCTCCACAAGGTTCGTTGCCCAAAACTGTATCCTGTACTCCAGATGGGCTCTGTACAACAGAAGCATTCCCTCCTCATGTTTGTACTACTTCCCCCTTGAGATAAAGGACAACATTCCAGTCGCCTTTTTGCTAACTTTTTGTACCAGTGCATTAGCATTTAGTGATCTGTGGACATGGACACCCAAATCCCTTTACTCCTCCACAGCTCCTAGTCTCTCATATTAAGTATTCCAATATTCCAACTTGTGTCTCTCAGATCTTCTTCTTAGGCGGTCCCTCGTGTCAAGGATGACTTGCTTCCATCAAAAAAGGATGAGTTCACAGGTGTTTCAATGAAGGACCTGATATTCCACGTCGCGAACTACATATTGAAGGGTGGAAGATGCCTGTGCGTGGATTTTTTTAATGTGTGGTGGCCGTTGTACACCAGCCTCCACACGGGCTTGACAGAGCTAGGTCTTGTTCCAGTAAGTATCACAGGCAAGGATTAACCAAGATGACTGGAGACCAGCTCTGATGCATGGACCTAGTGCGCACACATAACGCAGTGTGGGCTGGCCTGTGCTACATATGCTTTTCTAGTTAACAGTGAATAATTGAACAACAATTGTCAGATTCAATAATTGTATAAATACTGCCACCGGTTCCCTAAATATTTTTTAGCCTGCCAATGAAAACTGTATGAAGAGAGTCGGTGGTGATGAATTAATATAGTAATAAAAGGACCTAGTTTAATTCTGATCTGATTTGAGATAGTTTGAATGCTGGTTCCATTCTCAGGAGCTCTGGCCATTCCCGGGCTGTGTATTTTTCTCCTCAGAGCCAACGAGGATCCAACGTCACATTTCCAAACATTGAACACTATGTGTCATAGTTTTTGCACACACTCAGTTTGTTTATGTCCCTGCTCCTATCTATACAACTTACTGTGCCTCCTAACTTAGTGTAATCGGCAAATATGAATACACATCTCTATTTCTTCATCCAAATCATTAATATATATGATGAAAAGCAGAGGAAATACCACTTGTCACATCCCACCAATCAGGGAATGTTAATTTTACCCCTACTATATGTCTCCTACCTCCCAAACAATTACCAACTCGCATCACATGATTACCCCCAATTCTACGCGCTTTTATTTTAGTTGTTAATCTCTTGTGCGGAACCTTAGCAAACACTTTCTGGAAATCCATTCAGACAACATCAATAGGCACTTTCCTATCCAGCATGCTCGTGACCTCCTCAAAAAATTTGACTAGATTAGCCAGACGTGACCTGCCCTTCACTAATCCATGCTGGCTCTTTTTGATCTATTCATACTTGTCCAAGTGCTCAGTCCCTCTGTCTCTGCTGATAGATTCCAGTATCTTCCCCACAGCTGATGTTAAACTGACAGGTCTGTAGTTACCTGGTCTGCTTGTGTGTGGACATTATCCAAACTTATTTAAACTGCTGATACTTACTGTATAGGCTCACTGAAGAATGTCCACTTGAACAAAGTACTGTTGCCCATGGAACTGCACCCCAGTGTGAGTTGGTATAAGGGAAAATATAGAGAAAGTAAAAGCGGATTTGGTTAAATTGTTACAAAGCAATTTAATATTTCATGAAACTGAATATCCAAATACTCCATGAAAAAAGGACACATGTGTTAGTCATCATTTTCCAAAGCTCTCGAGATTCATAAGAACATAAGAAATAGGAGCAGGAGTAGGCCATACGGCCCCTCGAGCCTGCTCCGCCATTCAATGCGATCATGGCTGATCATCGACCTCAACTCCACTTTCCCGCCCGATCTCCATATCCCTTGATTCCCCCAGACTCCAAATATTCAGGAACTGCGCCTTTAAATTGGAAATGTTGCTCCATTATTTAAGAAGGGATAATGTGAAACCTGGCTGATTTTTTTATCGCCCTCTCTGGGCCAGGGGTACTGAGGCAAATTGTTCAGATGCCCCTTGCCTAACTCAGCACAGACTGGGAATTGAACCCAGATTGGTTTAATGTCACCGAGAAAACAGCAGAAGACTTTGACAAAAAACTGTCAGGATTTTTCCTCATTTCTTGCAAAGAACTTGTGGGTTACAAGGCCATTTTGGCTGTACATTGGTACTTTTCCCTCTTCTGCCCTCTTGAGCATCCCTGATTATAATCGCTCAACCACTGGTGGCCGTGCCTTCTGTTGCCTGGGCCCCAAGCTCTGGAACTCCCTGCCTAAACCTCTCCGCCTCTCTACCTCTCTTTCCTCCTTCAAGACGCTCCTTAAAACATACCTCTTTGATCAAGCTTTTGGTCACCTGCCCTAATTTCTACTTATGCGGCTCGGTGTCAAATTTTTGTCTCATAAAACTCCTGTAAAGCGCCTTGGGACGTTTCACTACGTTAAAGGCGATATATAAATACAAGTTATTGTTGTACACATAGGCACGCTTAACCCTCCCCCACCCTTCCCACTTACTTACCCAGGGGAATCCTACACCTTTTTGGGGGAGCGAATCTGCTTTGCCTATTGAGGGAGGGGTGGGTGGCTGGTGCAGGGGATAAAGTTAATCGTTTTAAAAAAAGCCAGACTATTTTTGTGGTAATGGATACGTTCCAATATATAAGAGAGGGGGAGACTTTGGACTAAAAGTACCTCACCTGCACTTGCATTCCCCTTTAAATAAAAGGTATAAATAAATATTAACACGCTAAATTTAAAAATAAGCCTTGAATCGATATCACCTTATCAGGTCTTTGGAGAAACACCCCAAAGGCGGTCAATGGAGCAAGAACAATCGTGACTTATGTAGGAATATTGTATTGCAACAAACGGTTGGGAGATTTAATAAAACTGATGCGTCTTTTACATAAGAACATAAGAATTAGGAACAGGAGTAGGCCATCTAGCCCCTCGAGCCTGCGCCGCCATTCAACAAGATCATGGCTGATCTGGCCGTGGACTCAGCTCCACTTACCCGCCCGCTCCCCGTAACCCTTAATTCCCTTATTGGTTAAAAATCTATCTATCTGTGATTTGAATACATTCAATGAGCTAGCCTCAACTGCTTCCTTGGGCAGAGAATTCCACAGATTCACAACCCTCTGGGAGAAGAAATTCCTTCTCAACTCGGTTTTAAATTGGCTCCCCCGTATTTTGAGGCTGTGCCCCCTAGTTCTAGTCTCCCCGACCAGTGGAAACAACCTCTCTGCCTCTATCTTGTCTATCCCTTTCATTATTTTAAATGTTTCTATAAGATCACCCCTCATCCTTCTGAACTCCAACGAGTAAAGACCCAGTCTACTCAATCTATCATCATAAGGTAACCCCCTCATCTCCGGAATCAGCCGAGTGAATCGTCTCTGTACCCCCTCCAAAGCTAGTATATCCTTCCTCTAGTAAGGTGACCAAAACTGCACGCAGTACTCCAGGTGCGGCCTCACCAATACCCTGTACAGTTGCAGCAGGACCTCCCTGCTTTTGTACTCCATCCCTCTCGCAATGAAGGCCAACATTCCATTCGCCTTCCTGATTACCTGCTGCACCTGCAAACTAACTTTTTGGGTTTCATGCACAAGGACCGCCAGCAGCGCGACCTCAATTATGACACGCAGCTCCTGTTTGTGAACCTGGGGGGTGCCAGGACCGCCCTCCGGGAGCTGCCTGTCTTTTACAGGGAACTCATCAGGGTCTGGAACAAAGTCTCCACCAAGCGCAGCTCTCCGCCGGCTGGAGTGGCGGCCGTCCTGCAGGAGCCGCTGCTCGGGAATCCGTACCTCCACGACCGAGGTTTTATGTGGCGGTTGGAAGAGAGGGCTGTGGCTGGTGAGGTGACCAGGGTCAGGGACCTGCTCGATGGCGGAGGAGCGGGCTGGATGGCGCCAGACATGCTGGCGCGGCGCCTAAACTCTGCCAACGTCCGCCACGCGGCCGATGCCATCGAGTCGCTAAAAACAGCTCTGGGCCCTGACTCCGTTAGGTGCATCGAGGAGGCTCAAGCACGTGGGGAGATCCCGTCCGAACTGACCCCCGTCCGGACGGAATTCCTCATCGGCACCAAACCCCGGAACCTCCCTCGGGGGCCGGCGCCTCACAACTTGAGCCGCCTCGGGGAAATCCCCTCCGTGCCTTTCAGTTCCGCGCGGAGGGGTTTCCTGTACGGGCTGCTCCTGCACACTCTCAACTTTGCCATCCTCGCCGGCCGTCCGGACACGCCATGGTGTACCATCTTGCCGTCCGGAGGAGGCGGGGGTCCCCGATGGAGGGCACTCTACGCAGGGGTCCTCCCACTATTCATCGGGGACTTGGCCTGGAGGGTGGTGCACGGAGCAGTGCCGTGCAATAAATTTTTAAGCCGGTTCACGGACTCCCAGGCCGCCTGCAATTTCTGCGGTCTGGAGGAGTCCGTGTTCCATGTTTTTATTGAGTGCACGAGGTTGCAGCCCCTGTTCCATTATTTGAAGGGGCTGCTCCTGAAATTCTGGCTGCACTTCAGTCCCACTCTCCTGATCTTTGGGCACCCTGTGCGGAGGGGAGCGGGTAGGTCCGAAGGCCTCCTCGTAGGACTGCTCCTGGGCACGGCCAAGGGTGCCATCAGCCGGTCCAGGCAGCGGGCGGTCGAGGGGGTCGTTCAACCTGACTGCCTGCCTCTCTTCCGCTCTTACATCCGGTCCAGGGTGTCCTTGGAGATGGAGCACGCGGTGTCCACCGGTACGCTCGCGGCCTTCCGCGAGAGGTGGGCACCGGAGGGACTGGAGTGCATCATCACGCCCGGCAACCAAATTTTAATTTGATTTTACGTTTTAAAGTTTAATTTGTTTTCATTGCCGGTGCTTTTAGTGTCCCCCTCCCCTTTTATAGGGGGCACTGGAAAAATGTGATTTTAGCGCCCAAAAAAAAACCAAAAAAAAAAATGAAAAACACAAAAAAAAAGGAAAAAAGGGCCTTGTAAATGTCTGGTGTGTCACCCAGGTCGGGTGGCACGGTTTAATGTTTTATGTTTTTGCAGGTAGACTCTAAAAGAGTTTCATGCACAAGGACGCTCGCGGCCTTCCGCGAGAGGTGGGCACCGGAGGGACTGGAGTGCATCATCACACCCGGCAACCAAATTTTAATTTGATTTTACGTTTTAAAGTTTAATTTGTTTTAATTGCCGGTGCTTTTAGTGTCCCCTTCCCTTTTATAGAGGGCACTGGGAAAATTGTGATTTTAGTGCCCAAAAAAAAAACCAAAAAAAAAAACCAAAAAAAAGGAAAAAAAGGGCCTTGTAAATGTCTAGTGTGTCACCCAGGTCGGGTGGCACGGTTTAATGTTTTATGTTTTGTAGGTAGACTCTAAAAGAGTTTCATGCACAAGGACCCCCAGGTCCCTCTGCACCGCAGCATGTTGTAATTTCTCCCCATTCAAATAATATTCCCTTTTACTGTTTTTTTTTCCCAAGGTGGATGACCTCACATTTTCCAACATTGTATTCCATCTGCCAAACCTTAGCCCATTCACTTAACCTATCCAAATCTCTTTGCAGCCTCTCTGTGTCCTCTACACAACCCGCTTTCCCACTAATCTTTGTGTCATCTGCAAATTTTGTTACACTACACTCTGTCCCCTCTTCCAGGTCATCTATGTATATTGTAAACAGTTGTGGTCCCAGCACCGATCCCTGTGACACACCACTAACCACCGCTTTCCAACTCAAAAAGGACCCATTTATCCCGACTCTCTGCTTTCTGTTAGCCAGCCAATTCTCGATCCACGCTAATACATTTCCTCTGACTCTGCGTACCTTTATCTTCTGCAGTAACCTTTTGTGCGGCACCTTATCGAATGCCTTTTGGAAATCTAAATACACCACATCCATTGGTACACCTCTATCCACCATGCTCATTATATCCTCAAAGAATTCCAGTAAATTAGTTTAACACGATTTCCCCTTCATGAATCCATGTTGCGTCTGCTTGATTGCACTATTCCTATCTAGATGTCCCGCTATTTCTTCCTTAATGATAGCTTCAAGCATTTTCCCCACTACAGATGTTAAACTAACCGGCCTACCTTTTGTCTGCCCCCTTTTTTAAACAGAGGCGTTACATTAGCTGCTTTCCAATCCGCTGAAATATAATTTTAGAAGAGTTGCAGAAGTCACATGCTAAATAAACCAGAATATTTGCAGTGTTAACTAAACCACCGGTCTTTACAGTGCTTAAAAAAACAGAGATTTTAAAGTGCTTAATAAACCAGAGTTTGTGCAGTGTTGAATAAACCCGAGTTTGTGCAGTGTTCAATAAACCAGAGTTTGTGCAGTGTTCAATAAACCAGTCTGTGCAGTGTTGAATAAACCAGAGTTTGTGCAGTGTTAAATAAACCATAGTTTGTGCAGTGTTCATTAAACCAGAGTCTGTGCAGTGTTCAATAAACCAGAGTCTGTGCAGTGTTCATTAAACCAGAGTCTGCAGTGCTAAATAAACCAGAGTTTGTGCAGTGTTCAATAAACCGGAGTCTGTGCAGTGTTGAATAAACCAGAGTTTGTGCAGTACTAAATAAACCATAGTTTGTGCAGTGTTCAATAAACCAGAGTCTGTGCAGTGTTGAATGTGTTCATTAAACCAGAGTCTGTGCAGTGCTAAATAAACCAGAGTTTGTGCAGTGTTCAATAAAGCAGTCTTTACCAGTGCTAAATGAAGCAGAGTCTGTTTGCCCGGCTAGTTAAATGATTCGTGCAGCAGTTGCATTTCTCCCGGATCTCCACTAGGAAGCTGCATTGCTCTCTGTGTGTGTGTGTGTGTGTGTGTGAGAGTGCCGCCAACACCTCTCCCAATCCTTCCCAGCTCCATATGTTGACCTCGACGCCGAAGAGGGAGAGAGAGGAAGAAAGCACATTTCCACCGACAAACTTGCCCGGAGTGGCTGTTTTTGGAAAAAAAACCCAGAACAGATAAAGGAGGCCAGGTGCGAGAGGGTTTGCTGTGGGAAAGGCTGGGCTTTGCACTGTGTGGGGGGAGAGATTGAGTGAGACCGAGCGCTGGGACACTTGCAGCGGGGACAATCGGAGCTTTGTCACCCAGCCAGCGGAGCCTGTCCCGAGGCTGCCGCTGCCTCTCACAGCAGCGGCTACCCGGGGTAGGGGAGATTTAAACCCCCCCCCGCCAGGCTCGGGAATGGCTGCATTGGGTCTGAATTCTGCTTTAAAAAAAAAAATTCTTTAATAATGTTTAAAAATTCGGCCTCCGTGTCGGCGGCGGCTGCAGCCCCGGGGATCGCGGAGACGCTGCCGGGGCGGAGGGAGGGTGTGGGGACTGGAGTTTGGGTCTAAGGCAGGGAGCTTTCTCAGCACTGAAACCAACACATCCGTGCAGCAGGAACCATTTAGCACATGTGTTAGTTACTGTGTGTCGGATTGTAGCCAGAGTGCGAAGGAATCCCAATGCAGGTTTTTTTTAATGAAAGTTTATTTGGCTTTCTGTCAGCTCGCTCTCGCCTTGTTTGCTCAACTCGCTCCTGGTGGATTTTGCATTTTGGGGGGAATAGGGGAAACATTAATTAATCTTGTTGACCTGACTCCGGTTCCCCCCTTCCCCCCCCCTTCCCCAATTCTTGTCTTCCCACACTCCTGTTTTTTTGAGGGCAGAGGTAGTTAAACAGGAAATGTGTTGCGATGCCTGAGAATGGGATTGATCAATGTGTACATTCCTCCCCTTCAGCCCCCAAACTACCCCCCCAATTCTTTAACCCCCCCAATTCTCTCCCCCCCCCCAATTCTCTCCCCCCCCCAATTCTCTCCCCCCCCCCAATTCTCTCCCCCCCCCCCAATTCTCTCTCCCCCCCCCCAATTCTCTCCCCCCCCAATTCTCTCCCCCCCCAATTCTCTCCCCCCCCCAATTCTCTCCCCCCCCCCAATTCTCTCCCCCCCCCAATTCTCTCCCCCCCCCCAATTCTCTCCCCCCCCCAATTCTCTCCCCCCCCCCAATTCTCTCCCCCCCCAATTCTCTCCCCCCCCAATTCTCTCCCCCCCCCAATTCTCTCCCCCCCCCAATTCTCTCCCCCCCCCAATTCTCTCCCCCCCCAATTCTCTCCCCCCCCAATTCTCTCCCCCCCCAATTCTCTCCCCCCCCAATTCTCTCCCCCCCCAATTCTCTTCCCCCCCCCAATTCTCTTCCCCCCCCCAATTCTCTTCCCCCCCCCAATTCTCTTCCCCCCCCAATTCTCTTCCCCCCCCCAATTCTCTCTCCCCCCCCCAATTCTCTCTCCCCCCCCCAATTCTCTCTCCCCCCCCAATTCTCTCTCCCCCCCCAATTCATTCTCCCCCCCAATTCTCCCCCCCCCAATTCTCTCTCCCCCCCAATTCTCTCTCCCCCCCAATTCTCTCTCCCCCCAATTCTCTCTCCCCCCAATTCTCTCTCCCCCCCAATTCTCTCCCCCCCCCAATTCTCCCCCCCCCAATTCTCTCTCCCCCCCCAATTCTCTCTCTCCCCCCCCCCACCCACCCAATTCTCCCCTCACCCACCCACCCACCCAATTCTCCCCCCCCTCCAATTCTCCCCCCCCCCCCACCCACCCAATTCTCCCCCCCCCCCCCACCCACCCAATTCTCCCCCCCTCCCCCCCACCCACCCAATTCTCCCCCCCTCCCCCCCACCCACCCAATTCTCCCCCCCTCCCCCCCACCCACCCAATTCTCCCCCCCTCCCCCCCACCCACCCAATTCTCCCCCCCTCCCCCCCACCCACCCAATTCTCCCCCCCCCCCACCCACCCAATTCTACCCCCCCCCACCCACCCAATTCTACCCCCCCCCACCCACCCAATTCTACCCCCCCCACCCACCCACCCAATTCTATCCCCCCCCACCTCTCCTCCTCCAATTCCCTCTCTTCCCCCCCCCCCGCACCACCTCCTCCAATTCCCTCTCCCCACTCCTCCTCCCCCCTCCCAATTCCCTACCCCCCCCCAATTCCCTACCCCCCCAATTCCCTACCCCCCCTCACCTCTCTTCCTCCAATTCCCTACCCCCCCACCTCACCTCTCCTCCTCCAATTCCCTACCCCCCCACCTCACCTCTCCTCCTCCAATTCCCTCCCCCCATCTCACCTCTGCTCCTCCAATTCCCTCCCCCCTCCTCAATTCTTTACCCCCTCCCCACATTCTCCTGTAGACAGCAATCCATTGCTGCAGATCGATTCCCTGGGAACGTCCCCAACTAAATCCGAGGTTGCGAACTCTGGGGGGAGCAGGGCTGTGGAGCTGTTGGGCCCGAAGCCTGGGTGACAAGGTTACAGAGTCCAGCTACATGTGATCATGCAGGCGAGTGCTGAAGGATGTATTGGGATAGGGGGCATTCAGGTGGATTTGAGTGAACCCTTGGAAGCAAGGAGAGACGAGCTGGACAGAGGGAAGGAATGGAGGCTGTAAGATTTACCGGATTTAGAACTTGGATTGGATATTGAATGTCATTATTGAGATGTTTTTTTTCTAAAACATTGTCTGATTTCCCTACCTCCAAATTTCACATTCCTTTTACTATTTCTCTTTCTCTCAGATGAATCTAATTTGTTTTATTACTTGGGTGCTAACCACCATCTTTCTTCGCTTATTCTCATTCTGATTTTTCGGGTTTTATAGTCTTGAGCAAGAAAGAATTTGCATTTAAGTCGTACCATATTATGTCCTCTCGACTTCCTGAAGTGTTTGACAGCAATTTAAATTTATGTTGAAATGCAGTCATTGCTGTGATGTGGGTAGACATGGCCACCAGTTAACGCACAAGATCCCATGAACGGCAAATGAATAAGCGACTAGTTGATGTGTTTAGTTGGTTTTAAGCAGATCAAAAGTTTTTTTTTTGAAGAGTAAGGGAAACCTGAGCTGCGTGTGATGCTCTGTGTTGATACGGTCCTGTAGTCCCTGTGCTCGGCGACCTACATTGGATCCTGGTCCAGCAATGCCTCGAATTTAAAATTCTCATCCTCGTGTTCAAATTCCTCCATGGCCTCCCTATCTCTGTAACCTCCTTCAGCCCCACAACTCTCCGAGATCTCTGCGCTCCTCCAACTCTGGCCTCTTGTGCATCCCCGATTTCCTTCAACCCCCCCCATTGGCGGCCGTGCCTTCAGCTGTGAAGGCCTTGAGATCTGGAATTCTCTCCCTAAACTTCTCCACCTCGCCACCTTTCTCCTTAAAACCGACCTCTTTGACCAAGCTTTTGGTCACCTGCCCTAATATCTCCTCCTTTGGCTCTGTGTCAAATGTTGTCTGATGACACTTTTGTGAAGCTCCTTGGGACATTGCGTTACAAGCGCTATATAAATGCAAGTTGTTGTTGTTGGAGGAGGCCGCACAGAAGACTGGATCTCTGTTTTCTGAATCAATCTCTGTTGGGTCTGGAGGAGAGGCGGTCCTGTCTGTGATCATGGCAGTGTACACAAACAAGTATGCTGTGATATGTTATACCAGCTCAGTGCATTTAGAACACCAGTGGGTCATGGCTGCAGGCCGAGGGGAAAGTCGGTGCCCGCTGTCATAAGTCATGTTGATGCTCTGGATTGCATGAGACCGCAGTGTCAGGAAGTCAACAGCAGGGGCGTCTGAGTTCGGAAGGAAAAGACTTGCATTTATATAGCGCCTTTCACGACCACCGGGCGTCTCAAAGCACTTCGCAGCCAATGAAGTACTTTTTGAAGAGTAGTTAGTCCCTGTTGCAATGTGGGAAACGCGGCAGCCAATTTGCGCACAGCAAGCTCCCACAAACCGCAGTGTGATGACCGGATAATCTATTTTTGTTACGTTGATTGAGGGATAAATATTGACCAGGACACCGGGGATAATTCCCCTGCTCTTCTTCGAAGTAGTGTCATCGGAGCTTTTCCGTTCACCTGAGAAAGCAGACGGGACCTCGGTTTAACGTCTCATCTGAAAGACGGCACCTCCCACGGTGCAGTGCTTGTCAGCCTAGATTTATGTGCTCAAGTCCCTGGAGTGGGACTTGAACCCACAACCTTCTGACTCAGAGGCGAGTGTGCTACCCACTGAGCCACAGCTGACACCGAGACTGGAAGAGCATGGACTTTTCAGATGGAAAGGGGGTGATCTTCTAGAAGTATAAAGATAGTTAAATGAATGAAGAAATTAAATCAGGAAAATTATTTTAGATTGCAACGAGTAGGATAATGGGTCACATGTTCAAAAGGCAAATCTAGGACTACTGTCGGAAAGTGTCTCTTCCAACAAAGAGTGATCAACACTTAGAATTCATTCACAGATGTAATGACTTGGGTGAAGGGGCTGAGTGTAACATAGCCAAGTTTGCTGCTGATATAAAGTTAGGTGGGAAAGTAAGCTGTGAGGAGGACGCAAAGAGGCAGCAGAGAGATAGCAACAGGTTGGCTGAGTGGGCAAGAACATGGCAAATGGAATACAATGAGGGGAAGTATAAAGTTATCCACTTTGGTAGGAAAAACACAAAAGCCAAATATTTTTGAATGGCGAGAGACTGGGAAATGTTTTTATCCACTTTGGTAGGAAAAACACAAAAGCCAAATATTTTTGAATGGCGAGAGACTGGGAAATGTTTGCATTCAGAGGGACCTGGGTATCCTTGTACATGAATCATAGAAAGTTAACATGCAGGTACAGCAAGCTATTAAGAAAGCAAATGATATGTTAGCTTTTGTTAGAGTATCAGAGTAAAGAAGTCTTGCTACAATTATACAAAGCATTGGTGAAGCCACACCTGGAGCACTGACGGTTCTGGTCTCCTTACCTAAGGAAAGACGATACTTGCCTTGGAGGAAGTGCAGCAAAGGTTCACCAGTCTGATTTCTGGGATGGGGGGGGATTGCCCTATGAGGAGAGATTGAGTAGACGAGGCCTATATTCACTAGAGTTTAGAAGAATGAGAGGGGATCTCACTGAAACATATAACATTCTTATGTTTTTCTGTAACACTGTTGTGAAGCGCCTTGGGACGTTTTACTATGTTAAAGGCGCTATATAAATACAAGTTATTATTATAAGGGGTTAATGTTGAGAAAATATTTTCCCTGGCTGGGGAATCTAGAACACGGGGTCACAGTCTCAGAATAAGGGGTTGGCCATTTAGGACTGAGATGAGCGATTTCTTCACTCAGGGTTGTGAATCTTTGGAATTCTCTCTCCCAGAGAGCTGTATATTCGAGAGGTCGATAAATTTTGGGGAATTAAGGGATATGGGGATAGGGCGGGAAGGTGGAGTTGGGGTAGAAGATCAGCCATGGCGAAGCGGACTCGAAGGGCCAAATGGCCTACTCCAGTTCCTATTTCTTATGTTCTTAGTAGTGGAGGCAAAAGCACTGGAATCTTTAATGAACCAATTGAATGCTGCAGTGGGGGTTGGTGGAAGGGGGGGGGGGGTACTTTTAAGGTTGGTCTGGGTGGATGAACTAAGATGGGCTGAATGATCTCCCTCATCTTTAATTTTCTTGAATATGGCAGAATACCTCCTGGCTTACTACCTGCTCACTACTTGCCAGAGCATTGTTGCATGATGAGCAGCAACTATAATGTAGGAGAAAAAGGCAGGGTGGGCCAGAGGTGGCCTAAGGGTTGCAGATCAGATACATCTGGAATAGCAACATCGTAGCGATAATTTTAGTTTCATTCTTGGAATGTGGGTGTTGCTGACAAGGCCACATTTTTATTTCCAATCCCTAGTTGCCCTGAGGTAGTGGGCGGGTCCCTCCACTTCAACCGCTGTAGTCCTCGTGGTAATGATGTTCCCACATTAGATCCTGCAAATCCCCTGGGAGGGCAGACGCACCAACATTAGCGTCCTCGATCAGGCCAACATCCCCAGCATCGAAGCACTGACGACATTCGACCAGCTCCGCTGGGCAGGCCACATTGTTCGCATGCCCGACACGAGACTCCCAAAGCAAGCACTCTACTCGGAACTCCGACACGGCAAGCGAGCCCCAGGTGGGCAGAGGAAACATTTCAAGGACACCCTCAAAGCCTCCTAGATAAAATGCAACATCCCCACCGACACTTGGGAGTCCCTGGCCAAAGACCACCCGAAGTGGAGGAAGTGCATCTGGGAGGACGTTGAGCACCTCAAGTCTCATCGGCAAGAGCAGGCAGCGGAAGGAGCGTGCAGCAAACTAGTCCCACCCACCCTTTCCTTCAACCACTGTCTGTCCCACCTGTGACAGAGGCTGTAATTCCCGTATTGGACTGTTCAGTCACCTGAGAACTCACTTTGAGTGGAAACAAGTCTTCCTCGATTTTGAGGGACTGCCTCTGATTGATTGGTGCTCCCAGAGTGATGTTGGGTAGGGAAATCCAGGATCCCCACCCAGCAATGGTGAAGGAACAGCGATATATGTCCAAGTCGGGATGATATGTGACTGCAAGTGATGGTGTTCCCATGATATTGCTGCTCTTGTCCCACGATGGTAAATTGCAGGTTCAGGAGGTGTTATTCGAGTAACCTTGGTGAGCTGCTACAGTGCATCCTATAGATCGTACAATTAGCAGCCACAGCGCACTGGCGGTAGAGAGGCGGCCATTGAGTGCAGTGGCTCGAATTAAGAGAACTGCTCTGTCCTGGATGGCATCAAAGCTTCTTGAGCATTGTTGTGGCTGCACATATCCAGGTTGATGGTGACTATTCACCATCATGCTCGTAGGTTGAGCCTTGTAGATGGTGGAGTGGCTTTCTCTTGTTCAAGATGGTTATTACTCGGTCACTTATGCAGTGTGAATGTTACCTGCCACTTGTTAGTCCAAGCCTGGATGTTGTCCAGGTCCTGCTGTAAGCCGGTATGGGTTGCTTCCTTAGCAGAGGATTTGTGAATGGAGCTGAGCACTGTGGAATCGTCAGTGAGCAGCCCTACGATGGTGGAAAGCCCTTTGATGAATCATCTGAACATGGTTCCTACATTAGAACAGTGACTACACTCCAAACAAGTACTTCATTGGCTGTAAAGCGATTTGGGATGTACCAAGGGCGCTATATAAATGCAAGTCATTTTTTTTTAATGGTTGAGGAACTCTTGCAGTGAAGGCCTGGGACTGTGAAGACTGGTTTCAGCCACCCGCCACCATCGTCCGTTGTGTTTGGCGTGACTCAGCCATTGGAGCAAATTACCGTTGCCCCCCAGTGGCCTCAGTTTTGGTAGACCTCCTCGCTGCCTTAATATCAAGGGCAGTTACTCTGGCCTTTCCTCTGGCATTCAACCCTTGCACCCGTATCGGAATCAAGGCTGCGATGGGGTCTGGAGCCGAAAGGTTCTGCCGAAATCTGAACCGAGTGTCGGTGCGCAGGTTATCGGTGAGTCGGTGATACTTCACGGCACTGGTGATGATTCCTTTCCTAATTTTACCGATGAGGCGGCTGTTAGAATGGTAATTTATTCTGTTTTTAAAAATGTATTCACGGATGTGGGCGTCGCCGGCAAGGCCAGCATTTATTGCCCATCCCTAATTGTCCTCGAGAAGGTGCTGGTGAGCCGCCATCTTGAATAGGTGGCTCGCTTGGCCATTTCAGAGGGGCAGTTGAGAGTCAACCACATTGCTGTGGGTCTGGAGTCACACATAGGCCAGACCGGGTAAGGACGGCAGAGTTCCTTCCCTAAAGGACATTAGTGAATCAGATGGGTTTTTTAATGGCTATATGATTGTTTCATGGTCACCATTATTGATACTAGCTTTTTTTAATGCCATATTTTGTATTTTTTTAATTCATTCTTGGGGTTAGATTCATCCTGTTTTTTTTTTTGTGGCTCTGATGACATGTGTATATATATCAATCTTTCTCATTGTTGGGTAGATGTCAGTGTTACAGCTGTAAGTGTGAAACGGGAGATACTGAAAAGCAAGATGGAGCAAATTCGACGATCAGACACCAGACCAGAGCTGCTAATAGCGAGAACGCCAGCAAGGATTAAGCACAAGAACCACCAGCTAAGGCCCGTTCAGGCCCAATACTGGTAGGTGTAGTTGGGACCAGGAAAGCAGTCATGGAGTTAGCCCTCAGGAAGTACGACACTGTGATTTTCACGGCAGAAAGAGGGAATGACAACTTGGGGAAAGAGGCCTGTTTACTCCCCCCAGCAACCCTCCACTCTTTTTGGGGATTTTATTTTTTCCCCCACCCTCGGGCAGCAACACCCCTGTGAAGAATATTTCACAACTTCTCCGCTGATAGCTACCCTTTTGTTCCCACTCCTTCAGGGTTGCCATTCCTCTGTTCCGTTGCTGCTATTTCTTCACCTGCTGCTGGCAAGTAGGGTTCCGCGCAAGAAGCGTCATCCAACTGGAACGCGACGGTTAATATTCTTCACTTTCCCAATCTACTGACTGTGCTGGAAACCAGTCACTCAATAAGGAAGATGCAAGTGCATCCTCTCTACTTCAGGCACTGGCCCTCCGATCTGCAAAGCAGTTGCACCCACCCACACTTCCTCTAAGTCCGTGCTTATGCATCCAAATAGCCGCCTTGATGTGGAAGCCTAGGTGCTGAGTCTGTATCTCTATGTACAGGCGAAGGGGAGGGGCTCGCCACCAAGTCCAGTCCCCTCTTTTGCCCATGTGTACTTGGCAGCAAGGTTAATGATCAAAAGAAAAAAAGACTTGCATTTATATAGCTCCCTTCACAACCACCGGACATCCTAAAGCGCTTTACAGCCAATGAAGTACATTTTGGAGTGTAGTCACTGTGGTAATGTAGGAAACGCGGCAGCCAATTTGCGCACAGCAAGCTTCCCACAAACAACAATGTGATAATGACCAAATAATCTGCTTTAGTGGTGTTGATTGAGGGATAAATATTGGCCAGGACACTGGGGATAACTCCCCTGCTCTTCTTCGAAATAGCGCCAGGGGATCTTTTACGTCCACCTGAGAGAGCAGACGGGGCCTCGGTTTAACGTCTCATCCGAAAGACGGCACCTCCGACAGTGTAGCACTCTCTCAGTATTGCACTGGAGCGCCAGCCTAGATTGTTGTGCTCCAGTCCCTGGAGTGGGACTTGAACCCACAACCTTGTGGCTCAAATGAGAGTGCTACCCACTGAGCCACGGCTGCAGGGACCTTGGTTGATTTCCTCCTCCTCCACACCGCCAGCCCAACTCTACTGACACCATTTTAAATGCTCCCCCGGTTGAGATCTGTATACAGTTGGGACCGAACCTAGGATCTTTCTGGTCTCAGAGGCTCAGTACTCCACTGGGCTGGGTTGCCACACTGAACCATCAGGAGCCCATTGTGGATGTGTTTATATAAATAGTGAACTATATGTGTTGTATAATCTGAATATGAAGGGCCATTCTTCTGCCCCTCCCCTTGCTTAAATTAATCTTTTATTTAAAAAAAAAAAATCAATTTTGCAGTTGGATTATAGGGATTAATAATAAATTAATATTCAGTGCATAACCGTAAATAGCCAGGACTTCATCTTGCTTGGTTTGCAACTGGAAAACTAAGTACAGATTGGTATTTCTCAAGCACAGATCGTCCTCGTTTGGTGTAGGGTTTGAGGAATTCCACTGGACTTGGTCGTTCTCCCTGTTGGGAATGCCAGCAACCAAGAGCAGGACGGTCACTGAACTTGGGCGTGTCTCCCACGCTTTGTATTTACTGTCCGAACAGCACGAATGTAGGTGGGTGGATCTTGGTGAAGCCGTTCTGTCACAAATTCTGCTCCCAGGCCACTGACTCTATCCCACTCCCAGGCCACTGACTCTATCCCACTCCCAGGCCACTGACTCTATCCCACTCCCAGGCCACTGACTCTATCCCACTCCCAGGCCACTGTCTGAGGCTGAACCAGACTGTTCGCCACCATTGCATCCTAGTTGACCCTGGGCTGAGCTTCTGACCCCATGTCCTCTCCATCACCAAGACCACCTACTTCCATGGCCGTAATATCGTCCCTGCTTCAGCTCATCGCCCATCGCCCCTGTGCTCGCAGACCTACGTTGGTTTGACAACGCCTCAGTTTTAAAAATTCTCATCCTTGTTTTCAAATACCTCCCATGGCCTCGTCCCTCACTATCTCTAACTTCCTCCAGCCTCTCCAAGATCTCTGCGCTCCTCCAATTCTGGCCTCTTGCGCATCCTTGATTTTCATCGTTCCACCATAAGTGGCTGTGCTTTCAGCTGCCTAGGCCCTAAGCTCTGGAATTCCCTCCCTAAACCTCTCCGCCTCTTTCTCCTCCTTTAAGCCACTCTTTAAAACCTGCCTCTTTCACCTAGCTTGCCCTAATATCTCTTTATGTGGCTTGGTGTCAAATTTTGTTTGATAATCACTGCTGCGATGCACCTATGGATGTTTTATTACGTTAAGGGTGCTATATAACTGCAAATTGTTGTTTTTTGCATTCAAAAGATAGGTCAGGATTCTCTGGGAACAGGTGAAGTGGGGATCAATTCTGATGGCAGAGGATCCCACACTGGGAAGAAAGAAAGGATGGAATGAATAGAGGCCATACTGCCCATTAAGCCCTCTCTTCATGCAGACATGCACACTCTGGCCTATTGTGAACTCTGTAACCTGCATGAGGAAAAGCTTTGTATAAATGGGCCTATACTCTCTGGAGTTTAGAAGAATGAGAGGTAATCTCATTGAAATATGTAAGATTCTGAGAGGGCTTGACCGGGGAGATTGCGGGGCTGTTTTCCTTGGCTGGAAAGTCTAGGACTTGGGGGTCATAATCTCCAGATAGGGGTCGGCCAGTTAGGACTGAGATGAGGAGAAATTTCTTCACTCAGTGGGTTGTGAATCTTTGAAATTCTCCACCCCAGAGGGCTGTGGATGCTCAGATGATAAATATATTCAAGACTGAGATCAATAGATTTTTGGCCACTCAGGGAATGGAGGGATATGGGGATCGGGTGGGAAAGTGAAGTGAATGTAGAAGATCAGCCATGCACGCTCTCATTGAATGGCGGAGCAGGCTCGGGAGGTGGGAGGTGGGAGGTGGGAGGGGGGAGGGGGGAGGGGGGGAGGGGGGGAGGGGGGGTGTCCGAATGGCCTACTCCTGCTCCTATTTCGTGTGTTCTTATTCAAAAACTCCCAGAGGTATTCAAATGAAACTCAAGAATATTCCTCTATTCTCCCAGCTCCACTGTTCAAAATTGACGTGCTCGTTCCAAATAACGCCCTCTCGATACAGGAGCCACTGCGAAGTGTCTCACTGGTTGTTAGACTGTGAGGTGTTCCCCACTGGTCGGGCTGGAGGTTTGTGCAGTTGAGGTGCATTGAGTTACAACAATCTATCACAGAAAGGCGGGATACAACCCCAATCTTTGTTTTATTGCCTGCAAACCAAACGTTGAAAACCAGTTGAAATGACCAGCGTTCTCATGACACAAAGTGCAGATTAAACGATCCCCCACAGTTTTCTAAAGTGATGATTGTGGCTCATCAACTTGTTTTGCATTAGTCGCTGATTTGCTTCAAGCTTGTTGAGTACAAGTATGGTTGGTTAACATCGAGCATCACCCAGATCTTCTTTCTTGTCTGGAATTGATGGGAAAGAAAGAGGAATTGCAAGCTAGCTCGTTTACAAATGTCAGTTAAATGGCCCAATAATAAAAATATAAATCTCAAGGTGCATATTAAAAGATGCATGTGCCTTAATTTTGTGGTAGACTGTTAAATTATGGAGAAAAATAGATATTCCATTTATCGTTAAGGTGACTTAAGAGGGATCCTTATAAAGCAAGTCTTTGATTTTATATAGCGCCTTTCACAACCACCGGATGTCTCAAAGGGCTTTACAGCTAATGAAGTCACTGTTGTAATGTTGTGCGCAGCAAGCTCCCACAAACTACAATGTGATAATGATCAGATTATCTGTTTTTTTTTGTTGTTTTGATTGAGCGACAAATATTGGCCAGAACACTGGAGATAACTCCAGGCAAGTGCAGTTGAAGAAGAAGATCAGCCATGCTCTCATTGAATGGTGGAGCAGCTTCGAGGGGCCGAATGGCCTACTCCTGCTCCTAATTCTTATATTACTGCAGGTCCCAAAGTGCCTTACAACCAATGAATTACTTTTGACCCACTGTTGTGTAGGCACAAGCAGCAGCCAATTTCCACACGGCAAAGTCCCTCCCACACGCAGCAAATGGGTGATCAAATGATCTATTTTCGTGTTGTTGCCTGGGCCACCTGCAGAACCCTCTGCTCTTCGTGCACTAGGACCGTGCGATCTTACACATCCACTTTAGTGATCTAATGGATCACCTGAAAGGTCGTCGTGCTCAACATCCTGTTGAATTGAGAATATGGCAGTTCTTGAATAGTGCACCTAGTCTGTGATCAATGAGTTACATGGCAATTTGCTCCTCAAACTAGCAAATCGAAGTGTGAAATAGTTACTATCAAATGTTTTTTTTTTACTCGTTCATGAAATGCGGCGTCGGTGGCAAGGCCAGTATTTATTGCCCATCCTTAATTTCCCTTGAGAAGGTGGTGGTGAGCCGCCTACTTGAACCGCTGCAGTCCGTGTGGTGAAGGTACTCCCACAGTGCTGTTAGGGAGGGAGTTCCAGGACTTTGACCCAGCGACGATGAAGGAACGGCCGATATATCTCTTAAGTCAGGATGGTATGCGACTTGGAGGGGAACTTGCAGGTGATGGTGCTCCCATGCGCCTGCTGCCCTTGTCCTTCTAGGTGGTAGAGGTCGTGGGTTTGGGAGGTGCTGCTGAAGAAGCCTTGGCGAGTTGCTGCAGTGTGTCTTGTAGATGGTACACACTGCAGCCAGGGGGCGCCGGTGTTGGAGGGAGTGAATGTTGAAAGTGGTGGATGGGGTGCCAATCAAGCGGGCTGGATGGTGTCGAGTTTCTTAATTGTTGAGAGTTATGTTAAGCTCAAGGTTTTTTGACCTTAAAATAATGTCTCTCAGTTAATTTCTGTCATGGTTGAGCACAAAAACCTTCCCCACATCCATTACCTTCATTTTTTGGAAATATACAGTACTTGGAGCACGTCCCAGTAGTCATGTTTCTCTGTAATGAGACAATGCGTTTTATTATATCCAAGTCTTTCATAAACTGGGGGAGAAATATTTTTTCTGTGAAGTTATCACGACCATGTTATGAGAGAGTCAAATTTGGACCGTTATTCTCCTCCTGGGTGGGGAGCCATTCGTTACTTCAGTGGTGAGTATATGTGGGCCGTGCCCCTCCTGGAGACCATGGTGTCCATGTGTGGTATTTGTGGCCAGTCTCCCTCGCCGTGTCACGTGCCTGAGAAATGAAACCCAGGTCGGGTACGTCCCTTCGCACCAGTCTCACTTTCGACTTCATTTTTAAATTGCTGCAAAGTCATTTCACAGGTCACTGGCAAATTAACAAGGTCACCAGCCGCGAAACATATAAAATTCTGACGGGGTTAGACAGGTTAGATGCAGGAAGAATGTTCCCAATGTTGGGGAAGTCCAGAACCAGGGGTCACAGTCTAAGGATAAGGGGTAAGCCATTTAGGACCGAGATGCGGAGGAACTTCTTCACCCAGAGAGTGGTGAACCTGTGGAATTCTCTACCACAGAAAGTTGTTGAGGCCAATTCACTAAATATATTCAAAAAGGAGTTAGATGAGGTCCTTACTGCTAGGGGGATCAAGGGGTATGGCGAGAAAGCAGGAATGGGGTACTGAAGTTGAATGTTCAGCCATGAACTCATTGAATGGCGGTGCAGGCTAGAAGGGCCGAATGGCCTACTCCTGCACCTATTTTCTATGTTTCTATGTTTCTATGAATGTCCCCTTGTCGCACAAGTGCCAAATGATGTAAATGAGCGCGGTGCAAGGAGGCGGCTGCCATGTGGGGCAATATTTACCAACGACAACTTGTATTTATATAGCGCCTTTAACGGAGTGCAACGTCCCTGGGCGCTTCACAGCAGTGTTATAAGGCAAAACAATTACATTTGACGCTGAGCCGCACAAGAAGAAATTAGGGCAGGTGACCAAAAGCTTGGTCAAAGAGGTAGGTTTTAAGGAGCGTCTTGAAGGAGGAAAGCGAGGCAGAGGGGTTTAGGGAGGGAGTTTCAGAGCTTGGGGCCTAGGCAACAGAATTTTACGTCCTGACACAGTCTAATTTTAGAGAATAAGTGGAAATATAACCGGTTTCTTTTCTTTTTGGACCCTCCTCATTTATTTCCTCTTTTGCCCCACCCCTCCCAACTTGTTAAACTACCGACTTTTGGGGGTTACAGTTCCTCGGGTGCTCCCACCTCTCTGACCCCTGGTCCAAATGGTGATTGTTTATGGACGAGTGGGTTGACTGACTGACTGTTGTGGGGGGGAGAGGAGGGTGCATAACAAGAGCTTGATCCTTTCCTCCAGCAAAGGTAAGCAATCATGCACCCGACAACATCGTAATCAGCAGCAGGAATGCTGCCAGACACTTTTTAAAAAAATGTATTTTTTACCTTTTTCTTCCTCCTTCGCCTGAGGGCACTGAAGCTAATTGTAGCACCCCTGTGTTGACTCTCAAAGATTCATCTAACTGAGCAGAGACGGGGATCAAACTGGGAAAGGCTCCGGTGCATATCACATAACACAAGAAATAGGAGCAGGAGTAGGCCATACGGCCCCTCGAGCCTGCTCCGCCATTTAATACGATCATGGCTGATCCGATCATGGACTCGGCTCCACTTCCCTGCCTGCTCCCCATAACCCCTTATTCCCTTATTGGTTAAGAAGCTGTCTATCTCTGTCTTAAATTTATTCAATGTCCCGGCTTCCACAGCTCTCTGAGGCGGGCGTTTATCCACTAAAATATCAGGCGAGTTCACCGGGTGTATTAGAGCAAATTCCACCATTCCTCATCCCTTCACATTGCCAAGCCTTCAAGTCTTTTGGGTTTATTTTTTTTGCTTTTTTAAAAAATTTCCCCTTCCAGACATTCACAATAAAAAAAAATTAACGGTCTGTTTTTAAAAATAGAAGATTGTAAAAACCAAAAAATCTGAAACTGCTTCCTCTCTCACATTCCTCGGGATTACACCGCGGGAGAAGGAGTTTAACTCTTGCCCTGGCTGAATTGGCAGGGACTCCAGACCGCGATGTGGCCAGCGCTCGGAGTCAGTGCCTGGCCTTGCGCTGAGTGAGCTGACCTGGGCTGCGGGGTTGCGGTGTGGGATGCTGCGGGCGGCACCTCCCCCTGGACGAGGGAGAGTCGGATCAGACTGGCTTCCCGTTCCCATTCCCGGGCGATTCCCACGCTGCAGTTTGCACGTTCTCTGAGCATCAGTCAAGGGTCAGATTATTCTCGGCTGTGATGCCCCCTGTAGTTGAATACCCCACCAGCACTCACCGTCTCGGCTGATGCACAAGCAGTGGGCAGCTTTGTGAGGAACCAGGAGGGCGACCAGTGTCTGTGGAACCTCACGCCAGCAATGAGTTAATGCCTTCGGGGGAGGGGGGCGGAGGGGGAGGGGGGGGGCGGAATTTAAATAAGAACCATTCCTGGGGCGCTCTGGCATGCACTGTCTGAAAGGGCGGTGTAAGCAGTAACTTTCAAAAGGGAATGGGATATATGAATGAAAAGGAAACATTTGCAGGGCTGTGGGGAAAGAGCGGGGGAGTGCGACTAATTGGACAGCTCTTTCAAGGAGTGACCACAGGCATGATGGGCTGTGTGGCCTCCTTCTGTGCTGTATGATTCTATGAACAGACACACGGAACAATGTTTTAATATTCTGAAAGTGTTCCGTCAGTTCTTTGGGTAGAAGTGATTTACTGATCAAAGTACGAGTGGCTCATGTATTTTTAAAATGAAGGCACTCTTGAAATTAAATTTTTCACTCGAGTAAACTGCAGCCTTCATACAGTAGGCCGATACCATGTTTTTTTAACCATGTCAACACCGTGGGTTTTGCCATTGTGCAGGCTGTGGTACGCTGTGGTCACATTCCTATTTGTGGTAAACCTTGCCACAGGGCAAATTAATTATCATTTAGATCTTCTCGGGAGCCACAGGTTGCCGGACTATGCACTCATCATCAGCGGCAGCCCCATGAAATCGAGGAAGACTTGCTTCCACTCAAAGTGAGTTCTCAGGTGACTGAACAGTCCCAATACGGGAATTACAGTCTCTGTCACAGGTGGGGCAGACAGTCGTTGAGGGAAAGGGTGGATGGGGAGTCTGGTTTGCCGCACGCTCCTTCCGCTGCCTGCGCTTGCTTTCTGTATGCTCTCGGCGACGAGACTCGAGGTGCTCAGCGTCCTCCCAGATGCTCTTCCTCCACTTGGGGCGGTCTTTGGCCAGGGACTCCCAGGTGTCGGTGGGGATGTTGCACTTAATCAAGGAGGCTTTGAGGGTGCCCTGGAAACATTTCCTCTGCCCACCTGGGGCTCGCTTGCCGTGTTGGGAGTTCCGAGTAGAGCGCTTGCTTTGGGAGTCTTGTGTCGGGCATGCGGACAATGTGGCCTGCCCAGCGGAGCTCATCAACTGTGGTCAGTGCTTCGATGCTGGGGATGTTGGCCTGATCGAGAACACTGACGGTGCATCTGTCCACTACTGGAGAAACAAATTGCGTTACAACAGAAAATGCGTATGATTTCACGAGAACTGTATCACTTGCTGTTACCGTGGCGCAGAGCACAGAAATGATACTGTCTCTCAGGTGGAAGTAAAAGATCCCATGGCACTATTTCGTTGAAAAACAGGTGAGTTATCGCCGGTGTTCTGCCCAATGTTTATCCCTCAATAAACAACATAAAAACAGATTATCTGGTCATTATCGCATTGATGTTTGTAGGAGTTTGCGTAAGTTGGCTGCGTTTCCCACATTACAACAGTGCACTACAAAAGTACTTAATTGGCTGTAAAGCACTTTGAGACGACCGGTGGTTAGTCGGCTGCCAGTAACAATGACTCTCGTAAACACCACCACGTTAATAATGGTGATTACAGACCGAACACGCTTGAGTTGAATGATGTGGTGGATGGCTAGTCTTTGGTCTCCCCTTGGTCAGCTTGACAGGGATTGCTCAATGGCTGTGTCAGTAAGCACACATCCTTCCCTCTGCAATGCTGTGTATCGGTAAACCAACACACTAGTCCACTGGGCCAATCACGCATGGCAACTCGGCCAACATGTTCAGAGGATGAAGAGATATACTGTGAGCTGGCAGGATCTCGCCCTCCGCCTCCCTTTTACTTTTAAGAACATGCTGGATTTCCATCTTAATTGCTCTTTAAACTCGGCGCAGAAAGTTGGGGCTCGTAATTAGTAGTGTAAGTACACTTCTAACAATGTGATCATTATTAGTGTAGCCTCGCCGGCCCAGAAAGGGAACAATTTAAACTGTTGAGTCTCATTCATGCATGTAGTCAATTGTTGTTAGAGGTTTATAAAGTGTCATTTTAAATTTATTGCATTTTTTTCTTTTCCTTTCTCTCTTTTCTTTTCATCCAATCTTTCTTTCCCTCTCTTTATTTCTTTTTCTGTACCTGACTCTCAATTTTTTTTATTCCTTCATGGGATGTGGGCGTCGCTGGCAAGGCCAGCATTTATTGCCCATCCCTAATTGCCCTCGAGAAAGTGGTAGTGAGCCGCCTTCTTGAACCGCTACTGTCTGTCTGTGTAGTGGTTTGGTACAACTGAAACTCTTTTGAGATTGGTACGTCTCACTCGGCCATTTCAGAGGGCAGTTAAAGAGTCAACCACATTGCTGTGGGTCTGGAGTCACATATAGGCCAGACCGGGTAAGGGCGGCAGATTTCCTTCCCGAAAGGACATTAGTGAACCAGATGGGTTTTTAACGACAAGCCGGTAGTTTTATGGTCACCATTACTGATACTAGCTTTTTATTCCAGATTTATTTTAATTAACTGAATTTAAACCGGCACGGACATGATGGGCCGAATGGCCTCCTTCCATGTCGTAATACTTCCATGAAATTCCCCAGCTGCCATAGTGGGATTTGAACTCCTGTATGCCAGATTATTAGCCCAGGGCTCTGGATTACGAGTAACATAATGACAATGCTACCGTACCCTCTTTCTCCATCCTTCCTCTGTTTCTTAATCCCTATATCTTATTGGTTGAGGAGAGAGGCGATTGGTCCTGTCGTTCAGATGTCCTGTTGCCCTCGGCGCGCTGTAATCATCTCTCTCTTCCAGCAAGTTGCCAAAAGTGTTCATTCTGAAGGTGCAGGAAGAGGTCTTAACTAACGGCGTACAGCACGAGATGCTCCGCTCCAGCAAGATCTGGCCCCATGTAATAATTCTGTGTAATACAAACCAAAGGTATGCGTAGCCAGCAACGGGCTCCGATAAATCACTCCGCTCGTGAAGCTTTTATTATCTTTCCCAAGTATTTATTGCTTGTATGTTTTCCATCCGGCCTCGTGCGGAGATATTGATCGTAATCTTGCCGCCACTTCTGTTTTTTTTTTTACAGCCAAGAAATTAGTAGCTCTGTGCCATACATCAACATGTTGCAGACAAAGTGGTGATGTAATTTAATAATTCGCTGTGCCTGTTGAACTCTGTTTCCATGACGAATGGGAAATGTTCGCGCTGGTCACTCCTCGAGGCTCGGTGATTGCGGCGTGCCCAGATAACGCGATGTTTTGTAAGCGAGATAGATCCGTGCCCTGCAAGATGCAGGTGTCGGGTTGCCACCCAATGGGGATGCTCCGATTGGAGACGGCCTTCCGTATTAACCAAAGTGAATCTGGGTCGCAAAAGATGTGCGGAAATCTGGCAAATTATTGAGGGGGTGGGAGTGAGAGAATTCTCCACTACACTGCTTTCATAAAACTGTACAACTATTTTATGTAGTTCCTTTTATTCTCTCTTTCTCCTCCCTGTTCTGTGGACTTTTGCTGAGCGGGTGGATTGGTTCTGCTGACCTCTGTCAGCTATGGCTCAGTGGGTAGCACCCTTTCCTCTGAGTCAGAATGTTGTGGGTTCAATTCCCAGTGGATGTGGTGTATTTGGATTTTCTGAAGGCATTCGGTAAGGTGTCACACAAAAGGTTATTAAACAAAATTGGGGCTCATGGGGACTGGGGGTAATATATAATATACTAGCATGGATTGAGGATTAATTAATGGACAGAAAACAGAGTAGGAATAACTGGTCATTTTCACGTTGGCATTCTGTAACTAGTGGGGTACCGCAAGGATTGGTGCTTGGGCCCCGGCTATTCATAATCTATATCAATGGTTTGGATGAGGGGACCAAATGTAATATATGATGATACAAAGCTAGGTGGGAATGTAAGTTGTGAAGATGATGCAAAGAGGCTTCAAGGCGATTATAGACAGGCTAAGTGAATGGGCAAGAATATGGCAAATGGAATATAACGTGGAGAAATATGAAGTTATCCACTTTGATCGGAAAAATAGAAAAGCTGAGTATTTTTAAAATGGTGAGAGATTGGGAAATGTTGGTGTTCAGAGGGACCTGGGTGTCCTTGTACACAAATCACTGAAAGTTAACATGCAGGTACAGCAAGCAATTAAGAAAGCAAATGGTATGTTCTCCTTTATTACAAGAGGATTTGGATATAGAAACTTATAATTTACAGCGCAGAAGGAGGCCATTTCGGCCCATCGTGTCCGCGCGGGCTGACAACGAGCCACACGGCCCTCAGTCAGCTGCCCTGAAGGTTACATATAAACCTATGAACAATGGCGGACAGGTGAAGAGCATCCGGCCCAACCAGTCCGCCCCACACAACTCCGATACCCCCATGTATCGCAACACTTTGCACTCCACCCCACCCGGAGCCATGCGATCTCCTGGGAAAACAGATAAAAACCCAATAAGGGTATAAGAGTAAAGACGTCTTACTGCAATTATACAGGGTCCTGGTGAGACCGCACCTGGAGTATTGTGCACAGTTTTGGTCTCCTTACTTAAGGAAGGATATACTTGCCATGGAGGGAGTGCAACGAAGGTTCACCAGACCGATTCCTGGGATTGGGGGGGTGTGGGGGGAGGATTGTGTGTGGGGAGAAAAGGTTTATTTTTTATCGTGTAGTGTAGGAGAGGCGCGAGTTTGGGGCCCAGCAGGGGCGAGGTACCCGGGGGCAGCACGGGCCAGCCCACACTGCGATATGTGTGTGTGCGCTCTAGGTCTGTGCGGCAGAGCTGGTCTCCAGTCGTCTTGGGTAATCCTTGCCACTGGACCAAGACCTAGCTCTGTCAAGCCCGTGTGGTGGCTGGGTTGCAACGGTCACCCCACTTTAAAAAAAAAAAAATCCACAAATAGGCATCTTCCACCTTTCAAGATTCAGTCCTTCATTGAAACACCTGTGAACTCATCCCATTTTGGCGTGGAAGCAAGTCATCCTCGCTTCGAGGGACTGCCTATGATGATGATGATGTGTTTATGAGGAGAGATTGAGTAGACTAGGCCTATACTATCTAGAGTTTAGAAGAATTAGAGGTGATCTCATTGAAACATACAAAATTCTTACAGGGCCTAATAGGGTAGATGCAGGGAGGTTGTTTCCCCCGGGCTGGAGAGTTAAGAACCGGGGTCACAGTCTCAGAATAAGGGGTCGGCCATTTAGGACTGAGATGAGGAGAAACTACTTCACTCAGAGGGTGGAGAATCTTTGGAATTCTCTACACTAGAGGGCTGTGGAGGCTCAGTCTTTGATTATATTCAAGTTGGAGATTGCTAGATTTTTGGATATTAAGGGAATCGAGGGAGGTAGAAGATCAGCCATAATATTGAATGGCGGAGCAGGCTAGAGGAGCTGAATGGCCTACTCCTGCTCCTAATTCTTATGATAGATATGGATGAGAATGGCCATTTGGCTCATTCACTCATCTACCTTGGAAAATCTACAGTCTCCCCTGTTGCCTTAAGCCTGCAGAGTGCTTTTTGGAAGCTCTTTCCAATCACTCTTTGCATCAGCCCGAAATTTTGAGCTTGTCCCCTTGCCCTCCTCTCTAGGCCTAGCTTAAAGCAGTACTGTTGCTTCTCTCTCTTAGTTGATGCTTTATGTTTCTATAAATAATTTGATGTATCTCACCTGTGAAAGGAGGCTCACTTATACCAATGGGGCCGGATTGGCTGCTCTTCCACTTGGGATGCAAGTCGGGGCTCTTCAGTGGAGTTAGGAAACTATCGCGTTGTGTTTTTCCCAATGGCGTTCCCGTCTGTTTTAAAAGCAGTTCTGAGCTCGAAATGCTGCAGATATATGGTAATAAAGATCAGTGTGGAATCTGTACCAGATGTTTTCAGAGAAATGTAAAGGATGCAACCTGAAGTATAACAATAATTCCTGACTTAACGTTCAAATGAAGATCAATTTCATTTGAAAAGAACTTTGACTTTCAAATGATGGTCAGACTGATGAACTTAAATTATTTTTATTTCAGCGTTGTCCCTCTGTTTAAACGTAGATGACGTTTAGAACCAATCCCTCCATGGCCTCGTCCCTCCCTATCTCTGTAACCTCCTCCCCCCCCGAGATGTCTGCGCTCCTCTAATTCTGTCCTTTTGAGCACCCCTGATTATAATCGCTCAACCATTGGTGGCTGTGCCTTCTGTTGCCGAGGATAAGGCTCTGACACTCACTCCTTAAACCTCTCTGCCTCTCCATCTCTCTTTCCTCCTTTAAACCTACTTCTTTGACCAAGCTTTTGGTCATCTGCCCTAATTTCTCCTTGTATGGCTCAGCGTCAATTTTTTTTGTTTTATAATACTCCTGTGGCGTTTTGCTACGTTAAAGGCACTAAATAAACGCAAGTTGTTGATGTACATGGTAACATACTGAGGAATTCGAGCACAGGGCAAGGATATCTGACTCATTGTGCGTGTGCTGAATTTAGACCCCCTAGTGAGGTGATTTTTACACAGCCCATTTCCCCCAGACGTCCGAGGGTTTCACTGCCTGAGTTAGCTCCGTGCGAGGAGAGAACGAGCGAGTGAGTGTCCAGTCTGGTGTGCAGCTGTGCTGTGTGACTGAGTCAGCTGGCTTCATTTTAGCTGTGTCTGGGGAAGATGGGGTTGAATTGGGTTAAGCGATTGTTTTCTGGTCCGTGTCCTTCTCCAGTCTGTGCGCCCGGGACAGGTGTTCTTCCAGACAATTTCCACGTTTGTTGTATCATTTTTCCAAGCCGTGTGTGACATTCTAAGAATTTCCGCCAGCAGTTTGGTGATGTGTTTAAGATGCTGATGTTGTGGCTCTGGTCATGGGGTTGAGTCCCAGTGGTGCCTGTAACTTGCTGTTCGCGACCAGTGTCTTTGTTGGATCTCAGCCATGTGGGTAGATGAGACAATATTCAATCTAACCAAACATCCAGCCCTCTGACCAGTGACTTACTAAGTGGCACTCATTAGTGCTGACAATCACTCATTTTGGTTTAAAAATATTACCCATTTTGATGTTTTTAAAAACTCACGTCAGTTTAAACCAGTTTACAATCTTGTCAGGTGTCAGGTATGGCTTGGTGGTAGCCCTCTTGAGGGTTAAACATTAGCCAGGACACCAGAGATAACTCCCCTGCTCTTCTTCAAAATAGTGCCATGGGATCTTTTCCTTCCACCCGCGAGGGCAGACGGGGCCTCGGTTTAACATCTCATCCAAAAAACGGCACCTCAGACAGTGCAGTGCTCCCTCAGCACTGCGCTGGAGTGCCGGCCTAGAATTTTGTCTCCCGAGTGGGACTCGAACCCACGACCTTCTGACAGAGCAGCGAAAGTGCTGCCCCACTCTCCTTCCAGGCACCACACAGGTGCGAGTCTTGGCTGCTCAGGAAGGCAGTAGTAAACACAGCTGTGTGCTGCCTCTCCACCAGTAAACATGGTTTTGGACTCTGGAAAAAAAATCGCACTTCTCTTTCAGCTGCTGCCATTTGCGACAGCCTCACTAGAATTCACTGCCAAGTCCGTGACTGATTGGCGTCTGCTGTTGCTGCTGAATTTACTATCACTAAATCCCTTGCTCTGTGATCGGCCAGGAGCCCTCTTTCTCTCTGTCCCCCCCCCCTAAAGCACCTGATATCTTGGCGCACAAAACTGCTGGGCGCAAGAGTCTCTTGGTGGGGCGGGCTGGGCCTAGGTATTCACAAAAATAAAAGTCTGTTGTTTAAGGAAAGAAATAACTTGTATTTCTCCCGTGCCCTGTTCGTGAGGTCCCAAAGCGCTTCACAGCCAATGCATTACTTTTGAGGTGCAGCCATCGTTGTTATTTCGGCCAATTTGCACACAGCAAGGTCCCACCAACAGTAATTGGGGTGAATGACCAATTAATTTGCATTTGGTGGTGTTGGCTGAAGGACAAATGTTGGCCAGGACCGAACTCCCCCTCTTTTCTTCAAATCATGCCGTGGGATCTTTTGCGTCTGCCTGGGCCTCGGTTCACTACTTCGTCCAAAGGGCCATGTTTCAGGCAGTCCAGCACTCCCTCAGTGTTGCACTGAAATGTCAGCCTACATTGTGCGCTGGGGTGGGGTTCGAACCCACAACCTCGCCATAGAGGCGGCAGAGCTGCCACTGAGCCAGGCTGCGGCGGTGCCACGTGAAGATGGTTTAAACCCCATGTTGAGGTCCATCGGCCTCTCTCCCACCCACTCCGCTGCCTTGACTAGATCGCTTTGCAGCTTTCTTTGGCCTTCTAAAGAATTAACTGTATTTTGCATCCTATTTACATATCCTCTGCGAGTATCGACACTACTTCGCGATCTCCAAGTCGTTGATGTACACATTTAACGGAAGTAGACCCAGAACTGAGCCCTGTGGGAGTTGAGGCCAAGATCAGATCAGCCATGATCTCATTGAATGGCGGAGCATGTGCGAGGGGCCAAATGGCCAACTCCTATTTCTTATGTACTCGCTTCGAATCACTGAAAAAGTGTCCTGAGCTCCAACTTTCTCTGATTTCTCCTTTCTGCTCCGTTTTTAATCGTTTGCCCTCCTCCCCCAAATTTCATACCCCCCCCACCCAAAAAAAATCTTCTCCAGTAAGGGGAAATGTAGCATGGTGGTTATGCTACTGGAGTAGTAATCCAGAGGCCTCGAGTAATAATCCATAGACGTGAGTTCAAGTCCCACCACGGCAGCTGGGGAATTTAAATTCAGTTAATTAAATTAATCTGGAATAAAAAGCTAGTATCGGTAATGGTGACCATGCAACTACCGGATTGTCTTTAAAAACCAATCTGGTTCACTAATGTCCTTTTAGGGAAGGAAATCTACCGTCCTTACCCGGTCTGGCCTATATGTGACTCCAGACACACAGCGATGTGGTTGACTCTTAACTGCCCTCTGAAATGGACTAACGAGCCACTCAAGGGCAATTAGGGATGGGCAATAAATGCTGGCCTTGCCAGCGACTCCCACATCCCGTGAATGTATTTTTTTTTTTAAAAAGGAATCCCCCCTGTGATACCTTGTGAAAGATTTTCTCAAAGTCTCTGCGCTACATCCATTGCATATCCCAGCATCCCCTATTACTCCTGTTATCCTGCCTCCAATCAGCTACCTCAGCACAGACTGGGGATTGATCATGGGATCTTCCCGGGCTGCTAACTCAGTTCCACACAAGGGGTGGAACATTTATCACTGACCCATCGGGAAGGATCCACCTTTAAATGTTTGATCTAAATTACATCAAAAAGCTATTTTAACCACCTCTTAAGTTCTTTAAAGACAGTTCCTTCACTCATGAAAATTAAAAAATGCGTATTTTTATCTTTATCTCCGGAGTTTAAAAAAAAAAAGGGGTAAAATGATGAAAATAACTTGACTATAGTCGGGCAGTGCTGTCACACAAGCGATGAAACAACCACAACATGGATCACAGATCACGAAAGCTGCACTTTATATAAAAAAAAAATGGGACAAACACGAAACAGCCAACTGACTGTGATTCATGTGTTTAGAGCAAATAATAAGAAGCAGGTTTCATGGATTCAACTCTTTGTTTTCCACCAAAATATAAACTGGTAATGCGTGTAATTTTTTTTTGTGTCAACATTGCGTCTTCTACATGAAGTTGTTACTTCAATGAGGAAATGCATAGATCTGTTCGCACACAGATAATAAGCAGTTGCAACCCAATGCAAATGAGGCTATGTTGAGTTGTACAGTAATGCTGCCAAGTTCCTGGTCTAACTAAGGTTGTTGAATTTGGAGGAGGGGGGGCGTCCCCTCAAATATTGTGGAAGAAATTTTCAGTGGGGTTTGCTGAGAGAAACATCTCACCTGTTTTTCCATTTTCTTCCCATCAATGCACCCCAAACCACCCCCCCGCAACCCCCCCGGCGTTGACTACTCCCTCCTTTTACTTCCCCCGGCCCCCCTATCAGCTAATGTTAATTCCCAGCACTGCTGCCCTGACATGAGATCAATGAACTCAGCACAGAATCGGAAGTGAAGCCCGGGGTCTTCCTGTTGTACATGGCTCAGTTCCACATCACTCACACACACTGTGTGTGACTGTGTGTGTGTGACTGGTCTGTACTTGAAGTAGATAATTCACCAGGACCAGATACATCCTAGGATGCAAAAGAATGAGACTGCTTGCAAACCCCATTAAATGCATCGAGTATGGCCGGTAATGTATTTGCTTCACGTGTTCTTTGCTTAAGAATTCATAGCAACACTTTGCTATTAAGAACCAGTTGGTTTATTAACAAAAGGTTTAACACTCACACTACACATTACCAGTTCATTCACCAGGCTCTCTACCCTCTGCCTCATCGTGGATCCCCCGAACCCAACTGACTGGGGTTTTATTGAGTCTTGTGAACATCACGTGACTGGCTAAGCCACTCCCAACTCAACAGCTCTACAGATTTTACCAGGATTTGAACTCGAATCGCTGGATTCAAAGTCCACAATGCTCACCATTACACCATTGAACCAACTATAAGAAATGTCAGAAGTGGGACATGAACCCACACCTCCAGAAGATGACTGCGTTTTTTTTTGAATACAGCACCTTAGCTCAGCCATCCTGACGTGTATAAATTACAAGGCCCATTAAAATAAGTTGCATTTTTAAACCAAAAAGCAATCGCCCCAAAATGAGTGCGTTATTAGAATTCTCATTTTCTACCCCAAAGGCCTGTGGATGCTGAGTCGTTGAGTATATTCAAAGCTGATATCGATAGATTTTTGAACTCTAGCGGAATCCAGGGATTATGGAGGTCGGGTGGGAAAGTGGACTTGGGGTGGGAAAGTGGACTTGAGGTGGAAGCTCAGCCGTGATCTTACTAAATGGCGGAGCAGGCTCGAGGGGCCGCATGGCCTACTCCTCCTAATTCTTATGTTCTTGTGATGAGCTTGGCTGTATCCGGCCTGGGAGTGTTCAGTGCTTAAGTTGGGTGCAAAACAATGTGTGTGGGGGGTTGGAGTGAAATTTTCCATCCTTAGCACTGACATCTTGTGACTTGATGAGGACTGTATTCACCACAGGATTGAAGAAAATGGGGCACTCTAGAAATAATGAAAGAGAGGAGAGACTGGCTGATTCTCTCTGTTTCCCAACATTCTGGCTTCATCCCTGGAAAAATACTTCACTGAATTCACCTTCAGCTCCCCTCAGTAGTTTTTCTTGAACTTTCCAAGCATATATACATTTCTTTTTTACAGGGTCCAAGTACGAGGAATTCACTACTTCAATTCATCTTGAGCCTCCTGCCTGCCTGTAAGATTTGCTCCTGAATAATTAGAAAGGAGAAAATACTGCTTGTGTTTCTAATGTTGTGGGCTGATCTGTAATTTGCAGGTTTAGATTGTAATTAAACTGTGTGATTTGTGAGGCCACATTTCAAGCATAAGTGCAAGTTTGAAGGTACAGCAGACTTCAGGGATCTATAAGGCAGACTGACTGGTCTTTGAAATCCGAGGAGGAGGGGTTGCAATGAATTACACACTTGTACAATGTGTTAAACTGTTGGTCGACTTGCATGCAAATATTTTAACATTGAGATAGAGGAGCGAGCCTCTGGTGCAGTGGTAGTATTTCCGCCTCTGAGCCAGAAGGTGCAGAGTTTGAACCCCACTCCAGACAGTCCCGGTGAGGGGAAGTCGGCACTCTGGCTTTGAATCCTGGGTTGACATCTGTAATGTATACACCCGGTGAGGATGCTCACAGGTTTTGTAGAGCTGTTGCAGTGGGAGTGGCTTAGCCAATCACGTGATGTTCACAAGACTCAATAAAACCCCAGCCAGTTGGGTTTGGGGGGGATCCACGATGAGACGTGCGATTGTGAGCCTGGTGGATGAACTGGTAATATGCAGTGTGATTGTTAAACTGTTGTTAATAAACCAGCTAGCTCTCAATAGCAATCTCGTCGCCGAGAGCATGCAGTAAACAAGCGCAGGCAGCGGAAGGAGCGTGCGGCAAACCAGACTCCCCACCCACCCTTTCCTTCAACCACTGTCTGTCCCACCTGTGACAGAGACTGTAATTCCCGTATTGGACTGTACAGTCACCTGAGAACTCACTTTTAGAGTGGAAGCAAGTCTTCCTCGATTTCGAGGGACTGCCTATGATGACAGTTGCTATGAATGCTAAAGCAAAGACCCAATGAAGCAAATACATTACATCCAGCAGGGTACCCATGTCTGGAGGGTGTAGTCGAGGGACACGGGCTGGTTGGGAAGATGGTAAAACCACTGGAATGGGTCTGAGGCAGTTGAGGTCGAGGTGCTGAGGGAACGGAGGAGTATTTATGCCGAATGTTATCCCAGATTGGGCTGGGTAGTGTGCGTGGATGGGCAGGTTGTGTGGATGGACTGGGCCTCGGGGCTGAGTGTCCTTTTCTCTCTGCTATTTCATGCTCCTACTTTTAAAATATCTCTTCCGCCTGACTAGAGTGGGAGGGAGTTTTTCCATCTTAAAACAATCGACTAATAAGAATTGCAGTTTGTGTAAGCATGTCCTTCCCCCCTCGGTTTTAGTACCTTTTTCTGAAGGACTCATTTTGATGAAGTTGGTGAGCTTATTGACCTGTGTGGGAGGAGTTATTGAACCTGACGGTATGAAGCAGATGAGATGCTGTTAATGGCAGTACAGCCATTAACCCCACTGCTTCATTGATTTCTCTTCCTTATTTTGAACTGACCTTTGAATGCAACTCAGTATCTTGCAAAGTTATATATTCGTCACTTCAAATTATTTCAGACCAAGGCAAAATGCATTTGTTAGAAAACGTATGGCCAGCAAGATTAAAATCAACTTCCCAGTTGCTTCACACAGTCAGGGAGACGGCTTTCTGGAACAAAATAGGGGGAATTCAGCTCCAACTGGTCTCCGAGACAGGCAGGCAGAGCGCGATTGCTTGTTTTAAGCAGGGAATTCTCAAGGATTTGAAGGACTGTGTGCATGCTCTCCCCCTCTCTCTCTCTCTCTGTCTCTTTGTCTCTCTCTCTCTGTCTCTTTGTCTCTCTCTCTCTCTCTCTGTCTCTCTGTCTGTGTGTGTGTCTCTCTCTCTCTCTCTCTCTCTCTCTGTCTCTCTGTCTGTCTCTCTCTCTCTCTCTCTCTGTCTCTCTCTCTGTCTTTCTCTCTCTCCCCCCTTGAGAGTGGCACTTAGCAGTGGAGTTCAGGGCTACTTCAAGGCTGAGGTTTTGGACTGGATCTAGAGTTCCACGATACAGGGCTTTGTGTAGTGATGGGAGTGCATTTCTCCCAGGACCAGCTCATTCTGTTTCCCAGCATTTGAAACTGAGTAAAGTGTGTGTGTAAGTGCATCATTAAGCCTATCAAAGGCTGGTGGGATTACTTCCCTTTGAACTCTGCAGGACAGCTCTGGATTGGGGCCCACTCGCTTGCTTGCCTGCCTGCCTTTCTGTGAGGGTTCAGAGGACGTGATGGAAACTGGGCCTTTCTGTGACGTTCCTGGCAAAGAACATTGCATTTGGGGTGTGCAGGCATCGGAAGCAATTCCGCCGCAAATTGGCCACATATGGTCTTGGGGCCCTGACGTTCATTCTCGGTAACCTCCCTCATTTACAAATGAACTTCCAATGGTCTGCCTTTTGTTAAAACGCATTTTCTTTTAATTTATGCCCCTGTGCAGGCAGCTGGCGCGGTTCCTTTGCTGTGTAAGCGCAGCCCTTTTACATGGGCTTGGTGACCTGGCCCTGTGGCAGATGCCGAGGCTCCTGGGGAAAAGGCTTCCTGCTTTCCATATGTTCCCTGTGCAGCCAGAGATTGTGCTGGTTACCAGCGGAGGGATTCTGCCCAGTGGACAAGCAGCTGTCAGTCTCTCTCTCTCTCTCTCTCTCTCGCTCTCTCTCGCAGCACAATATAGCTGCTTTGCCCGGCTCGCTCTCTCTGCCTTTACATTTCTCTTACTGATTCATTTTTGTATTTGGTTCGACATTTGTTCTTGAATTGTGCAAATGGTTGACTTCCAACCAACGCCAGCCCAGTGACCCGCTGCTCAGCTGGCTGTTTTGTGCAAGACAGCACATAGCAGGAAGATTTTCTAGTGTTTTGGGGGAAAAAAGGACTAAAATAATTAGTGACAGTGTCCTTTTCTCATCTAAGCTTATTTCTCCCTCCCCCCCCCCCCCATATCTCTTGCCCAAAACCTTAAATCTGTGTCCCCTAGTCCTTGTGCCATCAGCTCATGGGAACACAGTCTTTCTCTGCCTCGCTTATCCAAACCCGCTATAATCTTGTACACCTCTATCAAATCTCACCTCAACCTTCTTTGCACCAAGGAGAACAACCCCAGCTTTCCAACCGAACCTTGTAGCCCCCACCCGCCCATCAAAATTTGGCACCACCACCTCCCAAGGCACTGACTCTGGCATTTCCATAGACGCAGCAACATAGAAAATAGGAGCAGACCCTTCGAGCCTGCACCGCCATTCAGTATGATCATGGCTGATCCTCTATCTCAACACCATATTCCCGCTTTTTTCCCCCCATACTCCTTGATGTCTTTTGTGTCTAGAAATCTACCTATCTCCCTCTTAACTATTCAGTGACTTGGCCTCCACAGCCTTCTGTGGTCGAGAATTCCACAGGTTCACCACCCTCTGAGTGAATAGTAGACACCCTGAAGTCACCCCCCTCCCCTCTGCTGTTTATCGTTGTGTGAGCCTAGTCCATGACCCAAGTCGTTCTGGTCACCACACTTTAGTGAAGGTCCTCGAGAGGGTGCAGAGGAGATTTATCAGAATGGTTCCAGGGATGAGGGATTTTAGCGACAAGGTTAGGTTGGGCTGGAGAAGCTGGGGTTGTTCTCCTTTGACCAAAGCGGGTCGAGGGGAGATTTGATCGAGGTGTACAAGATTATAATGGGTTTGGTTAAGCTAGACAGAGAAAGGCTGTTCCCATTAGCTGATGCTACCAGGGCGAGGTGACACAGATTTAAGGTTTTGGGGCAAGAGATACAAGGGGGGATGTGAGGAAGAACTTTATTACGCAGCGAGCGGTAATGACCTGGAACTCGCTGCTGACGAGGGTGGTGGAAGCAGAGACGATCAATGATTTCAAAAGGAAATCGGACAGGCACTTGAGGGAAATAAACTTGCAGGGCTACGGGGTTAGAGCAGGGGAATGGGACTGACGGGGTTGCTGTACAGAGAGCCGGCACGGACTCGATGGGCCGAATGGCCTCCTTCTGTGCCACAATGACTCTGACTCTAAATGCACTTGGGGGGGGGGGGGGGGGGGGGAGGGGCCCCCACAGTTGTGTCCTTAACGGCCTCTCCGGCATCATTTGTCGGCGGGAGTTGCGCCAAGCGATCGGGGGCGGGAGCCCACGTCCGATTGGTTCCCTGTGGCTCGGGCACTGAGGCCAGTCGGAGCACTGTCGGAGAATTCGGCACTGACCGGGGAACTTTAGCTCGGCGTTGTTCCTCGCCGTGAGCTTGCCCTCTGAGCCAATAGGAAAACTTTTAGAATTTTATCAAAGCACTTCAGGAACTTTGCAGGGCCCGATTATAGTTGTGACAGGCTTTTAAAAACATTTTTACTCCAATTTTCTCTGCCAATTTTTCTCACTTCTACTTTCCTGAAGGGAGGCGTTCCCTCCTTGCTGGGGTGCAGTGGCAGAGGCTCACGCTGGCCTTCAGTGAACCCGGCCTGATTTTGCCACCCAAGCTGGCGTTTTGTACCCAGGCTGTTGCTGGCAAGTGGAACTAACCAGAGAACTAATTCCCCCCTCCCCCCCCCCCCCCCCTCCCTCCGTACCACCTAAGGTTGAAATGCTTTATATTGGCAATAAGAGTGAGACAGAGATAGACAGTTTCTTAACTGATAAGGGAATAAGGAGTTATGGGGAGTGGGCAGAGAAGTGGACCTGAGTCCATGTTCAGATCAGCTATGATCGTATTAAATGGTGGAGCAGGCTCAAGGGGCCGTATGGCCTACTCCTGCTCCTATTTCTTATGTGAGCTGGGAGAGAGTTATGGTAGTAATCTAACCTGTGGATTCAGATAACACTTTGCTGGCACTAGGGCTCCCCACATGTTACAGCCTCACTTCCATTCACTTCCAGCTCGCCACTATATTTTCCTAGAAGATTGGGGCTCAATTATTAATTTTTTTTTTTAATGGCCTGCTCCTGGATCTTGGCTGTGTCTTCACCCACCTGGCTACCTCCTGCATCCACAAAATGGGCGGATTATCTGTCCCACAGGATGGGTGATGGATGATGGATAATCTATTTCACGTGACGCAGGCACAGGGAACTGGGGAGTGTTCAAAAGTGTCAATGCGTGTTGATGGTTGAATTGACTTTTATCCTCGGGGGAGCTGACGGGATAGTTCCTGAAGCTGCAGGAGTCCCACTATCCAAGGCAGATTGGCTCGATTTGTTTCTGGTGTTCAGGGTGCAAAATGGCGCTGAGGTCAGTGTGGGAGGTGTGTTATTTCTGTTAATATGCCAGCAATTCATGGGGCATCACTGGGGTGGGCGGACCTAGAGCTGGTAATTGGAATTAGACTGGATAACTTCTTGGTCAGCACGGATATAATGGTAAGTACTGCAGGGAATCGAATACGGCCAGGGTGATGTCCTGGACTAGTTTCGATCGCCTGGATGGGTCGGAGAGGAATTTTCCCAGATTTTTTTCTCCCCCTAAATTGGCCTGGGTTTTTATCTGGCTTTTGCCTCTCCCAGGAGATCACATGGCTCCGGTTGGGGTGGAGAGTAGAATGTTTCAGTGTAAGGGGTGTCGCAGTTGTGTGAGGCGGACTGGTTGGGCTGGGTGCTCTTTGCCTTTCCGTCATTGTTCATTGTTCATTGGTTTATATGTAACCTTCAGGGCTGCTGACCGAGGGCCGTGTGGCTCTTTGTCGGCCGGCGCGGACACGATGGGCCGAAATGACCTCCTTCTGTGCTGTAAATTTCTATGTTTATCACTCAACCTCGGGGGGGGGGTGGGGTGGGGTGGGGGGAGGGGGGGGATGTGAGGACAACTCGCTGGGGTGATGGTCTCCATCCCCACAAGCCCCTGAACGTGATGTTTGGTAATCTACCGTGACCTGTCCCCTGTTGCACTCTCAATCCGCTTTGTCAATCTGCAAGCCTCTGTCGCTTCATCCACAGTCTTCTGGTGAATGTCCCTATCTGCACTGCACAGAACCCTCAAACCCCACCTGTGCCCCCCCTCGCCGCGCTTGGCTACCGGACTTTGCCTACCTCCTCGGCCTTTCTGTCGCAGTTTGGGCTTTTCTGGAAGTTTCCTGCGATCTGAATCACGTGTCGTTATTCTCTGACCTGTTTGGGTTAGCACGGCCCCAATCTCTCAACCGACCTCCATGGCAGGATCTTGCTTGTTGGGAAGTATGCACAGCGCCCCGTCGGCCTCTTGTAATTCAGACAACAGAGAAAACCCAACACTGTATTAGACCAAAATAAAAACACAAGATGCTGGAAATACTCAGCAGGTCAGGCAGCATCTGGCATCTGTGGAGAGAGAAACAGAGTTAATGTTAATATTGGACCAGTGTTGGGCCAATTTATACCACTGTCCAGATTTACACTCATAAACTGATTCACATAACCAAAATCATACGATGATTTATGTACTGTACAGTCAGGTATTTACACTGCATACTAACTGGGTTGACTATTTAAAAGACTCTGTAGGCCTTCTAGTGTTGCTCTGCCACAGTCTCTGATGGTATGTGAATGGCAGCAGTTACCTGCTTTTGTCTTCGGCCTTCCAGCCCCAAAACCACTTTCCTTTTTTCCCCCTCCTGCTCAATAGTCCAATGTTTTTTTTTCCCCTCCTCGCTGTACAACATTGAGAGGTCTTCCTGCAAGTTGCTGATGCCCTCATCCATGCCTTTGTCGCCACAAGGCTTGATGTGAAACATCCCATAATGCTATTCAACTAGTGGGGTGGACTTCTGTTGCGCTGGCCAGCTTATACCCCTCAACTAACACCACCAGATTCACTGGTCGTTCATTCATTGGGGTTTTTTTTTATATTCGTTCACAGGGTGTGGGCGTCGCTGGCAAGGCCAGCATTTATTGCCCTTGAGTGACTTGCTGGGCCATTTCAAGAATCAACCACATTGCTGTGGGTCTGGAGTCACACATAGGCCAGACCGGGTAAGGGCAGCAGATTTCCTTCCCTAAAGGACATCAGTGAACCAGATAGTTTTTAATCACAATCCGGTCGTTCCATGATCACCATTACCGATACTAGCTTTTTAATTACAGATTTATTTAATTAACTGCATTTATATTCCCCAGCTGCCGTGGTGGGATTTGAACTCGCATCTCTGGATCATTAGTCCAGGCCTCTGGATTACTAGCCCAGTTACGTAACCATTATGCTACTGTACCCCTACTGCCATCACACAGGCTCTTTAAACTGAAGTGCAGTAGCCTTTCCAATAATTTAGCATTGCAATCACAACTTTGAATAAAGCTATCAGAATGAACAGTTAAAATTGACCTTTAATTTACTTTCCAAAATTAAAATCTAAAAATATTGATGCTGACGTATGAGGGGAAAATTGGAATACATTGAAGTTCAACAATAAAAATGTTATCTTTTTCTTTCAGTACTTCAGTTGTCTATGACAGAATTGACAAAGTTGTTTTTAAAGGTTCCTATTCAGGGTCTAGATGTAGTGATTAAAATGCAGTAATACTTGGAATTTTGGGCATATGTTATTTGGATGCAGATGGTGAACTTTGACCTTTCCTCATGGCCTGTGACACGCTCAGTAGACGCATGCCACTAATGCAGCCTCTCATGAGCCTGACAGCAGAGGCCATTTCTTTCAAAGCTGCTAAGATTAAAACCAGTCCTTTTACTGCTCAGCGCTGGCTCTGACTGTAAAAGCAGCAGCCTAACTACGCGGTAACCATAGCGACTGTATTAGCATCATTGAATTCTGAGAGCAGCTCATTTGGTGACGAACTGGTTTGATGAATTTTTCAAGATTTGATTGTGATTTGTATGAACGGATCTGGGGTACCCCAATAATCCTCCACTGACTGGCTGCCATTTATGCAAGTGCTGTTGCTACAGCGTTGCCATCGCTAGCTGGTGTGATTTGAGAATTCCATATTGGCCCCAGTACACTACCATAGAAACATAGAAAAGAGAAAATAGGTGCAGGAGTAGGCCATTCGGCCCTTCGAGCCTGCACCGCCATTCAGTGTGATCATGGCTGATCATGCAACTTCAGTACCCCATTCCTGCTTTCTCTCCATACCCCTTGATCTCTTTAGCCGTAAGGGCCACATCTAACTCCCTTTTGAACATATCCAACAAACTGGCCTCAACAACTTTTTGTGGTAGAGAATTCCACAGGTTCACCACTCTCTGGGTGAAGAAGTTTCTCCTCATCTCGGTCCTAAATGGCTTACCCCTTATCCTTAGTCTGTGACCCCTGGTTCTGGACTTCCCCAACATCAGGAACATTCTTCCTGCATCTAACCTGTCCAATCCCGTCAGAATTTTATATGTTTCTATGAGATCCCCTCTCATTCTTCTAAATTCCAGTGAATATAAGCCTAGTCGCTGCAGTCTTTCTTCATATATCAGTCCTGCCATCCCGGGCATCAGTCTGCTCCATGGTGTTTAGCCTATGCGAAGAGAGGATTTGAGTGAAGCAGTCGCTTTGAGCACCGTCCTTTCACCTCTGTGAACTGGGGTACATAAGCTGGCCAAAACAGACGCAAAATACTGCGGATGCTGGAAACTGAAATAAAAACAGCAAATGCTGGAAATCTCAGCAGCTCAGGCAGCACCTATGGAGAGAGAAAGAGAGTTGTCAGGCTCCTGAGAGGCTGCATTAGTGGTGTGTGTCTACTGAGTGTGTCACAGGCCGTGAGGCAAGGTCACAGTTCACCGTCTGCATCCAAATAAAATAGGCCCAAAACTTGAGTATTACTGCATCGACCTAAAACGTTAACTCCATATAAGCTGGCCAGACTGATAAAAGGCTCCCTCCCCTTTGCCAAGAGTCTTAAAGCCGTGCTGTCACCAGGATTTCAGTACAAGGGTGGAGTTCAGAAACTTGTGTGCTCTGTTCGCTTGAACTGTGAAAAGCACCTGGCTGCACAATTTGAGGTATTGCAGCCTTTTTTTTTTAAGCTTGGCCTTGTGATCGGGAGTATGCTCGAGTCTAGGCGGTGTCATCATTATAGGCAGTCCCTCGAATCGAGGATGACTTGCTTCTACGTCAAGAAATTTATCAGTGTCTCAATGAGGACCTAAAATTCCAGGTCCCAAAATAAATCTTGAAGGGTGGAAGATGCCTGTGCGTTGATTTTGTTAACGTGTGGTGGCCATTGCACAACAGACACCACACGGGCTTGTGCAACACTGGAGTGAAGGACGAGTGGTTGCACCTCTATTGCTGGTAATGACGGAATTATTCGAGGTGATGTCCTGGGCCTTGACCATTACCCCTCCTGGATGAAAAGATGAACAGTAAATGTCTCCAAGAAACATGTTAATGGACTCCAGGTTGACGAACTAAACTCCCCTCCCCGCCCGAGGGTTTAATGAGTAAAGCTATGCATTAGAAACAGGCTATTCGACCCAACCAGGTCCTGTTGGTGTTGATCCTCCATGCAAGCAAATAGCTCCAATCACAATTCCTAACCCTCTCGTCTTATCCCTTCAACCCCTGTTCCTTCATCCAATTATCCAGTTATCTAATCTCGAATGTTAACATAGTTTCTGCCTCATCCACTAATGCTGGAAGTAAATTCCACAGTCTCACAACACTCCATGTGTGTGTGCAGACTTTTCTCCTGCTCTCTCTTCTAAATCTCTTGCATCTAATCTGTGGCCCTTCATTCATGACTCCACAATTTTTTAAAAGTTCGTTCCTGGGATGTGGGCGTTGCTGGCAAGGCCGGCATTTATTGCCTATCTCTAATTGCCCTTGAGAAGGTGGTGGTGAGCCGTCTTCTTGAACCGCTGCAGTCCGTGTGGTGAAGGTGCTCCCACAGTGCTGTTAACGAGGGAGTTCCAGGATTTTGACCCAGCGACAATGAAGGAACGGCGATATATTTCCAAGTTGGGCTGGTGTGTGACTTGGAGGGGAATGTGGAGGTGGTGGTGTTCCCATGCGCCTGCTGCCCTTGTCCTTCTAGGCGGTAGAGGTCGCGGGTTTGGGAGGTGCTGCCGAAGAAGCCTTGGCGAGTTGCTGCAGTGCATCTTGTAGATGGTACACACTGCAGCCACGGTGCACCGGTGGTGGAGGGAGTGAATGTTGAAGTGATGGATGGGGTGCCAATCGAGCGGGCTGCTTTGTCCTGGATGGTGTCTAGCTTCTCGAGTGTTGTTGGAATTATTGGAAACAAGTTTGCACTATCTGCCTGGCGTAGCCATATGGACTACTAGAGGATCCCAGGTTTGATACCTCGTCTATTTGTTGAGTGGCAGAGGTGAGTAAGAGTGCCACAATTGACCTTGTGGGTCTGGCCTATATAGGGATTGACCTTGTGGGTCTGGCCTATATTGGGGATCAATCACCCAGAGCTCTTGATCCTGATCACCGTCCATTGGCTCCTGTTGGAAAGAACATTTATTTGATTGGATGAAAACAAGATCGGGCTTGGTAGTGATTCCCAGATAGTCAAATAGCTGCAGGCACGCATAAAGAATGGATACTGGAGTGAGGGACTGGAGTTTTGCCAGTACCTGTTGCATTCACCCCCAATAAGTGGCAGTGCCTTCAGGGGAAGAAAATTGGAAGGAAAACTCGCAGGCGACGAAGTAGACAATTAATTTCCAATTTTAGCTCCAACTGTTAATTGCGTTTCACTGATTTGTTGTTGTACACATTGGCAGGCGTCTTAGTAAGTGATTGACTGACTATCTTTGAGGCTAGGATTCACTTGCTGTGAGACTGAATCACTTTGGATAGTAGCAAGCCAATATCGTCTGAGGAATAAAGCGTACAATGGCTGGAGGGTTCCCCCCATAGTCTGATTGGATTATGGGGTGGGGGCAGGGCACTGTCCGTGTGCCGTAACCTTCCTGACCCCACCGACCCTGCCCCACACTGCTGGCACAAAGGAAGTCAGTGGGAGGGCGGATTCTGCAAACGAGGTGCCGTAATCCCCACATTTCGATTTCGATGTAAACTCTGAGTTGAGGTTGTAAACCTGCGCACAGTTGCTGCTGGCAGAGAATCGGGTTGGCCTCTTTGTTGAGTGAAAGTGTCCTGAAGTTGTTGATGGAGGAGACGGGCGGTGGGCAGGACCTTGCCATTTGGTGAAATGTTCTCAGCGACTCATCTTTCTCTCTCTCTCTTCAAACCACTGCTTAATAGTTAATGCAGTGTTTAATTTACCCGGATACAGCACCTGTACAGTGCTCAGTCAGATCCTAGTCTCTGTTAAGTGAGATTTCATATTTCACCTGTTTTGAAATATTATTTTCTCTTTCTCACACACTCTCGCACACATCCATCTCTGGCTCTCCTGTATTATACAACTCTTTCTGTGTATGTTTCTCTCTGTCGATCTCAATCAGTCTCTGTCTCTTTGTTCCCTCTCTGTCGCACATGTTCAGACCCCTGGCTGGCATATGGTTCACTGGGCGCCCTCTGGTGCCCTGCCCACCTGGCCGATTTCCAGCTGTGCCCATTCCTGTCCTCTGCACCCCTCATCCCTCCTACCCCCACATGTGTGCATTATCAGCAGACAGTGATTGAGAGCGAAAACCCTTCCGAGTTGCTCTCCTCCCTAAGCCCGAGGTGCTGAGGCCAATTGTTGCAGCTGCCACCACTGTCCCAACTGAGCTCGGCACAGAATGGGCCTCTCGTGCTCTCCCAGTTGTCTCCTGGGGCTCGGTTCCTCGCTGGATAGGCCCTCCTGGGTGTTCAGCGGAACCGCACAAATCTTTCCGTTGCATGTTGAATAACATTACTCAGATGGAACTGACCAGATGATTATGGTTATTTTCCAACGTACATGTGCATTTGTTGTTTATTCTGAATTCCTGAGCTTTATGCTGTGTTTGTTGGGGCTGTTTGTGTTTGCATTGCACACTCGGAGAGAGCTGTACACATGGGTGCAAGTGGGGGAGTCTTTGCAGTCCACCTGGGACTGTTACCGTGTTTCATTCTAGTCGTTCGTCGTCGTCATTATAGGCAGTCCCTCCAAATCGAGGAAGACTTGCTTCCACTCAAAGTGAGTTCTCAGGTGACTGTACAGTCCAATATGGGAATGACGGACAGTCTTGAAGGAAAGGGTGGGTGGGGAGTCTGGTTTGCCGCATGCTCCTTCCGCTGCCCTGCGCTTGATTTCTGCACGCTCTTGGCGACAAGACTCGAGGTGCTCAGCGCCCTCCCGGATGCTCTTCCTCCACTTAGGGCAGTCTTGGGCCAGAGACTCCCGGGTGCCGGTGGGGATGTTGCATTTTTATCAAGGAGGCTTTGAGAGTGTCCTTGAAACGTTTCCTCTGCCCATTTGGGGCTCACTTGCCGTGTAGGAGTTCCAAGTAGAGCGCTTGCTTTGCAAGTCTTGTGTCGGGCATGCGAACATTGTGGCCCGCCCAACGGAGCTGGTCGAGTGTGGCCAGTGCTTCGATGCTGGGGATGTTGGCCTGAGCGAGGACACTGACGTTGGTGCGTCTATCCTCCCGGGGGATTTGCAGGATGATGCGGAGGCATCGCTGGTGGTATTTCTCCAGCGCTTTGAGGTGTCTGCCGTATATAGTCCACGTCTAGTCGTTACCTGCTGCTGGAGATGCATATCCTTCCAAAGATGTTTCCTGGGCCACCAGAGGGATGCGGTCATGTAGTGGATACGTTACGGAACTAGTAATCTAGAGGTCTGGACTAATGGTGTGAACTCGCATCCCACCATGGAAGGTTGAGGATTTGAAATCCGTTTTTCTTTTTTTTTAAACCTGGAAACACAAAGCCAGCATTGGTAAAAGTGACCAAGATTGTCACAAAACCCAACTGATTTACTTCAGGGAAGGAAACCTGCTGGCCTTAGCCGGCCTGGCCTATGTGTCTCTTCTTGTGAATGTCGGCAGCTCTTGATGGTTCCAGAATCACAGGGAGGTGATGGGATGCCACATGGCAAATAAACTGTCCTGGTTATAAACGGTGAATAGCAAGTACTCTACTTGTCTCTGGGTGTGTATCGGATGTGCCATTATTGTTAAGGCAGTGTGTTTTCTAAATATCTATCCGGCTGTAAATCCCTGTGTACCTTCACTGGATCTGTTAAAGAGCAGAGCATTAGTGAGCGGGAGATGAGTAATCAATCCTGTCCTTACACTCGTGTGGTCAGTCCATTTCCAATGGCTGTATTGTTTTTTAAAAATTCTCGCATTTTTTTTCCCCTCTGATATCTCGCCCACGCGCGCATTATTCATATGCGAGATGGCCAAAAGCTTGGTCAAAAGGTTTTAGGAGCATCTTGAGGAGGAGAGAGTTAGCGAGGCGGAGAGGTTTAGGGAGGGGATTCCAGAGCTTGGACTCTAGGCAGTCGAAGGCACAGCTGCCATAGTAGCGCAGTTAAAATCGGGGGGAATGCGCAAGAGGCCAGAATTGGAGGAGCGCAGAGATCTCGGAGGGTTGTACAGCTGGAGAAGGTCACAGAGGTGGGGAGGGGCAAGGCCCTGGAATTCAAAAACCAGGAAGAGAATTTTAAAATTGAGGCGTCACGGGACTGGGAGCTTAATATGTAAGTCAGCGAGCACAGTGGGTGCTGGGTGAGTGGGACTTGGTGCGAGTTAGGACACAGGCAGCAGACATTTGGGTGAGTTGAAGTTAATGGAGGGTGGAGGTTTGAAGTAAGGGTGGGGAGGAAAACATATAGGGAAAACTATTTAGTAGAAGAATTATCTTTAGCAAAGAAAAGTACCTGGAATACATCCTGAGAGTAACCAGCTCGTGCCCCATGTTTCTATAGATGAAGTCCTTACTACTCGGGGGATCAAGGGGTATGGTGAGAAAGCAGGAATAGGGTACTGAAGTTGTATGTTCAGCCATGAACTCATTGAATGGCGGTGCAGGCTAGAAGGGCCGAATGGCCTACTCCTGCACCTATTTTTTATGTTTCTATGTAATACAAGCTAAGGGAGGTGTGGTGGACTGGCCCACTGCAAGGCCCTGACCTACGAGGAACCACCTGCGGCAGGTCAGGGCCATAAAAGGAGCGTCCCACGAGGTGCAGCGCGAGCCGGTCCAGGCGGGCGACGGCTGTGAATAGGGCGGCTGGATATTGGATGTCGCCATAATCCAGGTCGCTGACTGGAGCGTGGGCAGGTGCAGCAAGAGCGGCGAGGTCGGAGCGAAGGAGCGGCGAGAGATTGCCGAGGGATATGATTGGGGGCCCAGGAGAGGCGTGAGTTCGGGGCCCAGAAAAGGTGGGGGCCCAGGGTCAGCCCACACTGCGATTATGTGCGTGCGCTCGGTCCGTGCAGCAGAGCTGGTCTCCAGTCGTCCTGGTTAATCCTTGCCACTGGACCAAGACCTAGCTCCGTCAAGCCCGTGTGGTGGCTGGTGTGCAACGGCCACTGCACGTTTAAAAAGAAAATCCACGCACAGACATATGTAGTTCAGGATCTGGAATATTCGGTTCTTCATTGAAACACCTGTGAACTCATCCCTTTTTGGTGGAAGCAAGTCATCCTGGCTTCGAGGGATCACCTAAGCAGAAGAATGCAAGCTGGCCGTGCCCCTGTGGTTAGTGTGGCGCTACTTCGGAGTCAGGCTCACTGAGGTGCGTCAGATCTGCTTAGGCCGAGTTTGCCCACCGACGACTAGGGGAAGAAGCAGGATCAGGACGCTGCCATGTGGGAGGAGTCCTGGGTGGGTGGGAATGGCCTGTTTGATCGCGGCACATGTGCCGGTACGGCCCGGTGCTGGATCCTCTACCTCCGCGGCGACCAGGAGTCAAACCAGAACCAGTGGTGAACGCCCGCCAGTTTTCGTCCCCTCTGGCTCGCTCGCATCGAATCGACTCTGTTTGTTCTGTGGGAGCCGACTGGCTGCATTCTTCACATTTTGCTGCTCCTTTGAAAAGCCAATCCAAACAAACACCAAAAAAACCCAGCCGTTTTCTGCCGTGAGAGAGTTTGTACTGACCGGTCAGTTTGAGCTGTGCTCTGCGCGCTGGTTCTTATCGCAGAATCTTGTCACATTACACGATTGCCACAATCGCCCATTCACTTTTCCTGGTTTATTTTGACACTGAAATCCTCTTGCCAAGTTCCCAGCTAATTCTGTATTTATCAGTCTCTTATCTGCTTAGCTGGCCACAGTTTCCACGGCAACTCTGTCATGAAGCCAGCTAATCGGATAACTGACCTTCTGCTAGCTATTATACCCTGCACCGACTGTGAGGGACTGCGGGTCCTTTAACCTCTGGGACTTGGATTGGAATGGTTTTGAGACTGGGGGGGCAGGTTTGGGAATAAAGCTCCTCTTTCTCTGCTGGTTATAAAAGAGTCCTTGGGCAATCTCAACCCTGAACCCGAAGGGCATTTAGCCCGTGTCAGCTGTGGCTCAGTGGGTAGCACTCTCGCCTCTGAGTCAGAAGGTTGTGGGTTCAAGTCCCACTCCAGGGACTTGAGCACATAAATCTAGGCTGACAGTGCAGTGCAGCGCTGAGGGAGTGCTGCACTGTCGGAGGTGCTGTCTTTCAGATGAGAAGTTAAACCGAGGCCCCGTCTGCTCTCAGGTGGACGTAAAAGATCCCATGGCTCTATCTCAAAGAAGAGCAGGGCAGTTATCCCCGGTGTCCTAGCCAATATTTATCCCTCAATCAACATAACATAAAAACAGATTATCTGGTCATTATCACGTTGCTGTTTGTGGGATCTTGCTGTGTGCAAATTGGCTGCCATGTTTCCCCACAGTGCCAGCGGCAGCAAGACATGACCTGGCCCCATCGTCACTGCAGTGCAAGGAGGAGATCCACCATCACCTTCTCGGGGCAACTAGGGATGGGCAATAAATGCCAACCTTGCCAGCGTCACCCACATCCCAGGAATGACTTTTTTTTAAAAAAAAAAGAAAGACTTGCATTTATATAGCGCCTTTCACGACCACCGGACGTCTCAACGCTTTACGGCCAATGAAGTGCTTTTTGGAGTGTAGTCACTGTAATGTGGGAAACGCGGCAGCCACTTTGCGCACAGCAAACTCCCACAAACAGCAATGTGATAATGACACAGATAATCTGTTTTTGTTATGTTGATTGAGGGATAACTCCCCCTGCTCTTCTTTGAAATAGTGCCATGGGATCTTTTACTTCTACCTGAGAGAGCAGACGGGGCCTCGGTTTAACTTCCTCAGCGCTGCACTGGAGTGGCAGCCTATATTTTTGTGCCCAAGTCCCTGGAGTGGGACTTGAACCCACAACCTTCTGACTCAGAGGCGAGAATGCTACCCACTGAGCCACAGCTGACACTACAAGAGAGTGTAACTGGCTGCTGGGCCTCCCCTGGGGACCCAGCACGATGCAGCCCCCTGCGTGGCAGCCCGGGACCATGTTGATCAGTTCAGCTGCTCACCTTGTGAAATCGTTCAGCCATCTGCGGAGCCCCTGGATGTTTTTAAAAGAAAAATTATACTCTCCAGTGAATAATTAACAGAAAAGGTCATAACATTTTTACCTGGTGCTGCAATTAGTTACAATGCGGACTCATTCAGTCTGTGCACTGTGGAACTGCTCGGTGCCTGAACACTTTACCTTTTTGCTAAGTTGTCCTTGTTGTGGGTTCCGCTCTAACTTTGGAGGGTGGCTTTCAGTGAGGGGTTTACTCTGCTCTAGATCACTGCTGAATAATGGAATCTTGGTAAGTGCACAACTCTCTCTCTTTCAAACATTTCCCAATTTCAAGAGTAAAAGCTGCAACGGAAAGTGTTCCCTGTTTAAGAGTCATTGCTGGACAAAAGGAGATGGCAGTTGTTATGTCTGTAGTGTACCTATGAATAACTCCACGAGGCAATGTGTTGTACTCAAACTGGAGCGACCTTGGTCCTTTATTCGTAACTCCAGAGTGAGGCACAAGCATGGTGGGCAGCCTTTTATACAGCCCCTGCCACCAGGACAGGAAACCCCGGTCTCCACCAGTTGCACCCTCTAGTGGTGCCAGCATAGTATATACACAGTGTAAACCTTATTGAAAGTACATCAGGTAACAAGTCTCCATCTTATGTAACTCGACAGTGACTACACAGAGAGTATATCTATAGTCTGCATATATAACATCAGTAGTTAGTGGGTGTAAAAGGAGTGCTCCTTTTTTTTGTTATTCATTCACAGGGTGTGGGTGTCGCTGGCAAGGCCCAGCATTTATTGCCCATCCCTGATTGCCTTTGAGAGGCACGCTGGGCCATTTCAGAGGGCAGATAAGAGTCAACCACATTGCTGTGGGTCTGGAGTCACATGTAGGCCAGACCAGGTAAGGACGGCAGATTTCCTTCCCTAAAGGACATTAGTGAACGAGTTTTTACAACAATCCGGCATGGTCACCATTACTGATACCAGCTTTCTATCCCAGATTTGTTTAACTGAATTTAAATTCCCCAGCCGCCGTGGTGGGATTTGAGCTCGCGTCTCCTGGATTACTGGTACAGTAACATTACCACTGTACTACCGTTCCCCCTCCCCATTAAAACCACAGGCTGCTGTGGGCCCCCGCTGGCCGATTGCCGATCGTAGCCTTGCCACACCCCCCCTCCTCGATCTCGAAGATGTTTCCTCTGGTTGGGGAGTCTAGAACCGGGAGTCACAGTCTCAGAATAAGGGGTTGGCCATTTAGGACTGAGATGAGAAGCAACCTCTTCACTCAAAGGGTGGTGAATCTTTGGAATTCTCTACCCCAGAGGGCTGTGGAGGCTCAATCTTTGAGTACATTCAAGACAAAGATTGCTAGATTTTTGGATATTAAGGGAATCGAGGGATATGGGGATAGTGCAGGAAAGTGGAGTTGAGGTAGAAGATCAGCCATGATCATATTGAATGGCGGAGCAGGCTTGAGGGGCCAAATGGCCTACCCTGCTCCTAATTTATGTTCTTCAGGGTCCTCGGTCTACTCTCCCATTGGACGGGGGAGCAATCCAGCACTCCCTCAGTGCTGCACTGATGTGTAAGCTGGGCTATATGGGGCCGAAAGCGCTGTGGGAAATCGAATTCCCATGTGTCGCACCTTCCTTGTTGTGTTCAGGTCACTGTACAGGGCCGTGAAAAATTGAGGCAGTCTTCCATAACTCGCTCCAATCTTTCACTTAACCCGAGCAGCAGCTGTGACCAATGAATTAGTCATTTGGAGGTGGGTGACCTGACTGTTGCTGGGCAGTTTGGGAGTAATTGCACGCGGTAGAGAATTCAGAGTGGCCAAATGTTTTTATTTTTTTGCCCCAAGCCCCACGTTCGGGAATCACTTTTCCCCTTCCCAGTCTGAGCAAGAGAACTATTTACAGACGTGACATTCAAAGCAGGGTCACAAGTAAATAATACTGCGGCCAGTTTGTCAGCGATACTGTGCACGCGTTGTGGCTCAACTGCTCAGCTCCTGCTGACAAAAGTCTGAATCGCAGCCCCTCTCCTTTTTCCCTCACCCCCCGCCCCCACCGGTGGGTCAGTGAGTACAGACGCAGTTGGGTGCAGCTTTACACCAACACAAGGCATGATGGCCCCAGGTTCGAATCCCAATCTGTGCTCCAGTAGCAAATCTGAGGTGGGAGCATCCGATTGGATTTGGGGTTAGGGAAGGGTGGTGTGAGGAGATTATTGGTCAGAGTTCCCCCTCCGAATCCGTTATCCAGCAGCCCCTATCCGCCACTGTGAGCATGGGCGGGCATTGGGCGAGAATAGATTGGAGAGGAGCTGTGAAGCACCTTGTGGCCGAATAGCCCAACCCGTGCGTTACGAATACCCGGTTGTTTGAGGTGCTGACAGGCTGCCAGCGAGAGTTCAGCATCTTAGGGTGTTGGGGCATGTTTGGCAAGCCAGACGATCAGGGGAAAGATAGTCCCTGGAAGCGAAATGTTGAATTGTTTTGGTGGATAAGCGGAGTGCAATGAGATTTGATAAATAAGAACATAAGAAATAGGAACAGGAGTAGGCCATACGGCCCCTCGAGCCTGCTCTGTCATTCAATATGATCATGGCTGATCTGATCATGGACTCAGCTCCTTCTCCGCCTGCTCCCCATAACCCCTTATCCCCTTATCGTTTAAGAAACTGTCTCTTTCTGTCTTAAATTTATTCAATGTCCCAGCTTTCACAGCTCTCTGAGGCAGCGCATTCCACAGATTTACAACCCTCAGAAGAAATTTCTCCCCATCTCAGTTTTAAATGGACGGCCCCTTATTCTAAGATCATGCCCTCTAGTTCTAGTCTCCCCTATCAGTGGAAACATCCTCTCTGCATCCACCTTGTCAAGCCCCCTCATAATCTTATACGTGTCGATAAGATCACCTTTCATTCTTCTGAATTCCAATGAGTAGAGGCCCAACCTACTCAACCTTTCCTCATAAGTCAACCCCCTCATCCCCGGAATCAGCCTAGTGAACCTTCTCTGAACTGCCTCCAAAGCAAGTATATCCTTTCGTAAATATGGAAACCAAAACTGCACGCAGTATCCCAGATGTGGCTTCACCAATACCCTGTATAGCTGTAGCAAGACATATACTCCATCCCCTTTGCAATAAAAGCCAAGATACCATTGGCCTTCCTGATCACCTGCTGTACAATGCATACTATCCTTTTGTGTTTCATGCACAAGTACACCCCGGTCCCGCTGTACTGCGGCACTTTGTAATCTTTCTCCATTTAAATAATAACTGGCTCTTTGATTTTTTTCTGCCAAAGTGCATGACCTCACACTTTCCAACATTATATTGTCCATCTGCCAAATTTTTGCCCACTCACTTAGCCTGTCTGTGTCCTTTTGCAGATGTAGCGGGAGAAATCGTAACATAATGTTAATGTGTTGTCGTGTAACACTCTTAAGCTCATACTGAGGGAGGGCAGTGCCGAGGAGAAAGTGTCAGTATCACAGTGTTGTCAACTCTTGATGCATTCCCGGTGATCTCATCACGTGACCTCCTGCAGCCAACCACCCTGCCCCATCAGCCATTTCCCCCCCCCACCCCCCATTGGCCAATATTTTTTATAAATAATAAAATAAAACTCTTGAAAGAAAGCGGGAAAAGAAATGCTACTTTCTTTTTAATGGCCCGAAGATTTTTCTCCTGGGCGGGTTGCAGCCGTGTCCTGGAAACCAATCTTAAATCCCTGGAGACTCCCTCTCATTGTGTCTCTTGTTTGCCGGTGGGGCAATGCCATTTTTGATGCTGTGATAGCTTTCCAGCATGTTTTGATAAGATTTGTAGCATTTGTGCTGCCTGTCCCTGAAACACCTCTATTTCCACTCTCTCTGTCTCACAGTTGAATGAAGGTGATGTGCCATTATAGACAAACGTGCGCTAATTGAGAGTTTAATATTTGGACCTTTTTCTTCTGGTAGATTGCATTTTTCTCCCTTGCATTGGCTCAGCTTTCCATAGGTTGTGCACCGTTTGATCCCTTAACACGATCTCTCAGCTCTCTGCAAATTACACTTTTTGCCTGTCAACCTGGCCATAGGGAAGCACTGTAGAGGCGGCAAGTGTAATGTAAGCACCTGTGAGTATGCTCTCGGGTCTGTAGACCTCGTTGCACATAAACCAATGAGCGTTACAGAGTAGAGTTTGCTTGATGGCTCCTGCACAAGGATAACACACGAATTCTTACACATATAAAATTTAATTTGTTTATTTGTCGGTTTAGTGCCCCTTTAATAAGGGGACACTTGTATTACACTTGATTTACAGGTACAACTCAAAATAGTTGTCGAGCTGTTGCATTGTGAGTGGCTTAGCCAGTCATGTGATGTTCACAAGACTCAATAAAACCCCAGTCATTTGGGTCTAGGTCATCCACGATGAGGTATGCAGTTGTGAGCCTGGTGGATGAACTGGTAATGTGTAGTGTGATTGGTTTATTAACAAGGGTTTAACAATGTGTTGCTATGAATTCTTAAGCAAAGAACACATGAAGCAAATACAGTACAGCAGGGATAGTGTACTTGCGCGCACTGCAGAGGAGGCAGGGATAGTGTTGCATCTGCACGCACTACACAGGAGGCAGGAATAGTGTGTCTGCACTGGTTAAGGGCCCTGCCTTTTGCTCACTGCCACTCTCTTGACTTTACAACCTCGCATAACTATACCTCACCGGACGCATTTCCTTTTTTGAAAGAGCTGAGAGAATGGGTGCTCTGTTCATTGCACCATCGCCCTCAGCCGTGGGTCTGACTCCCACCTCCCTGCACTGGTTATGTGTCAGTCACCCTGGTCAACACTAGCTGTCACACATGGGGTTGCTGGTCCTCCTGGCTTGTCCTGGAATCTCCAGGAATTGAAGATTGAGCTCCAGGATACCCGCTGACAGCAAACCAGGGAGAAAAATCATTGGGGTATTTTTTTTTTTTTTTTAAAGTATTTTTAAATTGATTTTCTTTGAATATTTTCATTAGTTAATAAAACTATTAGAGATGGGAGTCTGGGCCATTTGACACAGTTGAAATTCACCCAGTCGTATAAGGGAGGGTCTGATCGCATTCCGATGGGCGTGGAAAGACGTGCACTGCGAGGATGGAAATGTTGGGTGGCCAATGGTGGGCATGTGGGGGGGTGGGGCAGTTGGAGGCAGGAGGTCATGTGATGAAACTGCCAGGAATATGTCCAACCAGAGTTGGCAACGCCCCCGTCAGTGTGGATTGGATCTGCCGAAGAAAGCATTTATATAGCGCCTTTCGCGTCCACCGGATGTCCCAAAGCACTTTACAGCCAATTAAGTACTTTTGGAGTGTCGTCACTGTTGTACTGCAGGAAACGCGGCAGCCAATTTGCGTACAAGCAAGCTCCCACAAACAGCAATGTGATAATGAGCAGGTAATCTGTAACTCCCCTGTTCTTCAAAATAGTGCCATGGGATCTTTTCCGGCCTCGGTTTAACTTCTCATCCAAAAGACGGCACCTCCGACAGTGCAGCACTCCCTCAGCACTGCGTTGGAGTGTCAGCCTAGATTTTTGTGCTCAAGTTCCTGGACTGGGACTTTAAACCCACAACCTTCTGACTGAGGCGAGTGTGCTACCCACCGAGCCACAGCTCACACTTAATGCAAGGGAAGTAGCTGATCGAATTACCCCCCAACTCCGACAGCCTCTTATACCATCACCTCCTGATCAGCCAGCTAGCGGGCGAGTGAACTCGCAATGAGTAAAGCTGTGTCAGGTTTTTCCCTCCATCTCCCTGGTGAAATGTAATGGGGAATCGTTCAGAGATTGTCTGACTTGGTTTGTGATTGTTCGTTTTGACTTCGACTCACACAGGATTAAAGTGGCAGCAGAATGGACAAGAGCAAATGTATTCTTCATGTCCGTTTGCCCCCCTCTATCTCTGTGGGGCCTCCTAGTCTGCCATTGTGAAGTGTTGGGAGGTCCCTGCAGAGAAGGTCCAACAAAGTCTTTGGAATGGAACAGCTGCACTTTCTTATTGATTGCAAGATTAGCGAGTGAAGATTAAAGAGAGCGATACTAATGTGCATTTATACGGATCAAGGTTGTGCAAAAGCAGAAAACTCCACCCATGGGACAAACCAAAGCAGAATCTACAATAGCTAATGTTGGGCATTTATCTGCCGAGCCATTGGAAGAAGTTTTACATTGAAGCTGTTGACTGTCTTGGCCGGTTTATGGGGCAGGAGATGAGGAAGAAAGTGGTTGGAAGGAAGAACTTGCAGGTATTTCGCACCTTTCACTACATCAGAACATCCCAAGCACTTAACAACCAATGAAGTCCTTTTTGAAGTGTAGTTCACTGTTGAAATGTAGGCAACATGGCAGCCAGTGTGTGCACAGCAAGCGCCCACAAGCAGCAATGACCTGATGATCTGTTTTAGTTAAGTTGTTTGAGAAATAAATATTGGCCAGGTCACTGGGAATAACTTCCCTGCTCTTCTTCAAAATAGTTTAAAAAAACATTTGTTCCTGGGATGTGGGTGTCGCTGGCAAGGCCGGCATTTATTGCCCATCCCTAATTGCCCCGGAGAAGGTGGTGGTGAGCCGCCATTTCAGAGGGGCAGTTAAGAGTCAACCACATTGCTGTGTGCCTGGAGTCACATATAGGCCAGACCGGGTAAGGACGGCAGATTTCCTTCCCTAAAGAACGTTTGTGGGTTTTTACGACCATCCGTTGGTTTCCATGGTCACTATTACTGATGCTAGCTTTTTTTAAAAATTCCAGATTTATTTAATTCATTGAATTTAAATTCCCCCGGCTGCCGTGGTGGGATTTGAACTCGGGTCTCCGGATCATTAGTTCAGGCCTCTGGATTACTAGTCCGGGGGAATGGTAGCACAGTTGGTAATGTTACTGGGTTAGTGATCGAGGTCTGGACTAATGATCTGGGAGATGCGTGTTCAGGGCGTGTCCTCTTTATGATGTACAACAGCAAGGATGGGAAACGTGTTTAATTTCCAGCTTGTTTCCATGTTGCTTTCCAGCTGTAAAAGCGTTCCCTTATTCTCGTGGTCTATAAACCACGTGACAGTATTATTCCACAGCGATGATATCACGTCAAGTGCTCCTGTGTATTTTTAGCTGTCACGGGCTCGGTGCCCCGTTCAATGATACCACACATTATATAAAGGAAGCGATGGTCAAGAGGGCCTCTGAAAGGTTATCATTTGATGTCCAAAAAGTTCAGGTGACGCCCACAGAACCACATGAGCTTTTGAGTCTTGTGCTTTATGATGTAACCTGAACTGCATTGTTAGTTAGACCCAACATCTCGCACTGTGAGGTTTTAGTGCTGCTGTGTGCCCAGCCTTTCTGATCAGCGTCCACTTAACCTCGCCGTAAACCCACTCATTTTATCAGGTTAATGTCGGAGATTTTGGGCTTGCAGTACACCTGACGACGCTCTGCTCTTGGCACCAAACGTCACTTGAAAGGAAAGAAAGACTTGCATTTATATAGCGCCTTTCACGACCACCCGGACCTCTCAAAGCGCTTTACAGCCAGTGAAGTAGTTTTGGAGTATAATCACTGTTGTAATGTGGGCGGTACAGCAAGCTCCCACAAACAGCAATGTGATAATGACCAGATCATCTGTTTTTTGGTTCTGTTGATTGTAGGATAAATATTGGCCAGGACACCGGGGATAACTCCCCCTGCTCTTCTTCGAAATAGTGCCATGGGATCTTTTCTGTCCACCTGAGAGAGTAGACAGGGCCTCGGTTTAACGTCTCATCTGAAAGACGGCACCTCCTGGCAGTGCAGCACTCCCTCAGCACTGCACTGGAATGTCAGCCTAGATTTATGTGCTCCAGTCTCTGGAGTGGGACTTGAACCCACAACCTTCTGGCTCAGAGGTGAGTGTGCTGCCCACTGAGCCTCAGCTGACACAAGGAGCATGGATCAGAGATTCAGTTGTGGAGATTGACGTGTTCAATTCACAGTGCCCCTGGACTTCCTGATTTAAGGCTTCATTACTGGATTTTATGCAAAGCGCAGTTACCGTGGGCGATTCATGACGTGGGGGAATAGCCACCAAAAGATTGATAATGCTCATGTGTAAAGATGGAATTTGTGGTTGTGTGAAGTCTGCAGTTAATTATCGGCAGTGAACTAACTTGGCAGTTTAATATATAAAGAAAAATCCCCCTGTGAGAACGACTAGCACACACAGACATGCAGGAGGAATATTGTTATTTGCATCCCCCTCTACGTTCATTTTCCAGTGATTATATTCCCCCATGCTGCTCAGATTGCTCGGGTGATGACTGCTCTGGCCAGTGTGAAACTGGGACGATAAATTTCACCCAAGTCCCAGGTTTGATCTTTCCGGCCTGTTTGGAGTTAGCCGAGTTCAGCTGCTACAATTTGGACTCTGAGCCCCTCAAGGTGGCGGGAATCACTTTGGCTTCATACAAACATCATCTGAGCAGGAGTAGGCCATATGACCTCTCGAGCCTGCTCCGCCATTCAATAAGATCATGGGGTGACCGTCGACATCAACTTTCCAGCTTTAACCCCATACCCCTTGATTTCCTTAGTGCCCCCTAAAATCGTCAAGCTCCGTCTTGAATATATTCATCGACCGAGCATCCACAGCCCTCTGGGGTAGAGAATGCCAAAGGTTCCCCACCCTCTGAGTGAAGACATTTTCCTCATCTCAGTCCTAAATGGCCGACCCCTTATTCTGAGACTGTGACCCCTGGTTCTAGACTCTCCAGCCAGAGGAAACATCCTCCCTGCTTCTACCCTGTCAAACCCTCTTTTTTAAAAAAAAAAATGTTTTTATACGTTTCAATGAGATGACCTCTCACTTTACTAAATTGTGGAGAATATAGGCCCAGTCTATTCAATCTCTCCTCATAGCTCTCTCATTCCAGGAATCAGTCTGGTGAACCTCTGTTGCATCCCCTCTAAGGCAAGTATATGCTTCCTTGGGTAAGGGGACCAAAACTGTACACGATACTCCAGGTCTGGCCTCACCAGGGCCCTGTATAACTGCGGCTTTTGATGGCTTATAATTCCTACTTTTGATTGTTGTCCAGTGACCCCCTTGATGGTAAGCGAGAGCAGGATCGGGTTCGGCTGTGTTACCCATCCAGGAGGCTATTTTCCCCCTTTTGCTTGTTGCCAGGGAAACGTGGATGATGTCACTGAGCCCTGATCATTTCCTGCACCTCCGCGCTGTCGGCGCTTTCATTGACTGGGTTCGGCAAGCGATCCCCAGGTGGGCAGCGGAAACGTTTCGAGGACCCCCCCCTCAAAGCCTCTTTTGATAACGTTCAACATCCCCACTGACACCTGGGAGTCCCTGGCCAAAGACCGCCCTAAGTGGAGGAAGTGCATCCGGGAGGGCGCTGAGCACCTCGAGTCTCGTCGCCGAGAGCGTGCAGAAATCAAGCGCAGGCAGCGGTTAGGAGCGTGCGGGAAAACCAGTCCCTCCCGCCCTTTCCTACAACCACTGTCTGTCCCACCTGTGACAGAGACTGTAATTCCCGTATTGGACTGTACAGTCACCTGAGAACTCCCTTTTGGAGTGGAAGCAAGTCTTCCTCGATTTCGAGGGCCTGCCGATGTTGATAGTGGGCGGTAATTCTGACGCAGCAGACAAACCCGAGTACTGCTGTCCCTCACGGCTTCAACAAGCTGGCCTGTGTTCAGGCGGGCAGCCTTGCTGCAGCTGCTGTGACAGACTGCGCAGGACAGACTGGTACAACAGGTATTTTGGGGGCATGCTTGGTACAATGGATAAAGTTGTGGCACTTGCACAGATGGTACATTGTGCGGATGGATCGCTGGAAGTGGATGCAGCTGACACAGTTGGCACGCTTTCACTATGCTTCGGAGCAGAGCCACAATTGGCACACTGAGCTAACTCACTTTCACCAGCGAACTAGTATGTCGTAAATTTGTTACTAATGACACCCCTCTCCAAGGAAAAAGCCTCCATCGGCATTTCCCTCACTAAGCATCCGTGTCACAAATGATGAGAATTATAATGTTCGAGCTGCTTTCTAGTATCTAAACCACACTGACCAGCAAGGCTTGCACCGTCTGCCTGGTTGGTTGGTCATGTGGGTTTTGAAGAAGAGCAGGGAGTTCTCCCGCTGCCTTGGCCAATATTCCCCCTTCAGCTGACACCACCAGGAGCAGTGATTCAGCCCCCCTGCTATTTGTGGGATTTTTCCACGCGCAATGGCTGCTGTGTGTGCCATATAACACTCACTCCTGATGACGCACCTGCGAAGGACCTTGGAACATTTTACTCCGTTAAAGGCGCGATATAATGCAAGTTGTTGTTGTTGATACAGATCAGCCATGGTCTGATTGAATGGCGGAACAGGCTCGGGGGGGTGCTGAATGGCCTCCTGTTCTTGTGTTCCTGTTCTTCACTTCAAAATAGTTCATTGTCGGTGAAGTACTCGGCGCTATGACAAGGTTTTTTCTCGGTGGAATGAAGCAGAGCGATGCTTCCTGGAGGAGAGAATGTCACTTCGCTTCAGTCCACATTGACACTCCAAGCATAGTGCTGATGTGAGCTGGTTTCAACAGGGCACTGTGCTATACTTGGGGGAGTGTGGAAGTGGAGTAACTAAATAAACTGAAAGCACCACGGTAGTTCCTTTTTAAACTTGTCAGGAGAGTTCCAGGTTTGATTTCGAGCAAATTCTGAGGAAAAACTTGAAATATATATGTTTGAAAACAGAGAATGATGTCTTCCCGAATGGGTAAATGTACGGTGCAGTGTGGTGCTGAGATATACAGACCAGGAGAACTGCAAACAATGGCCTCCTTTCATCGCTGGGCTGATGAGTTAAGGAAGAAAGCCTTGCACTTATATAGTGACTCATGACCTCAGGACAACTCAAAGCGTTTTATAGCCAATGAAGTACTTTTTGAAGTGTAGTCGCTGTCATAATGTTGTAGATGCGGCAGCCAATTTGCGCACAGCAAGCTCCCACAAGCAGCAATGTGATAATGAGCAGATTATTTTTTTTTTGTGATGTTGGTTGAAGGATAAATATTGGCCAGAACACGGGGGAGAACTCCCCTGCTCGTCTTTGAAATAAAAACAAAGATTTGCATTTGTATAGCACTTTCCACGTTATTTGCAGTAGCAAAATGCTCTGATCGTCTCTGATCATCATAGGCAGTTGCTTGGAATCGAGGAAGACTTGCTTCCACTCCTGAAGTGAGTTCTTTGGTGACTGTACAGTCCAATATGAGAGCCACAGACTCTGTCACAGGTGGAGCAGACAGTCGCCGAGGGAAGGAGTGAGTGGGACTGGTTTGCCGCACGCTCCTTCCGCTGCCTGCGCTTGACCTCTTCACGCTCTCGGCGTTGAGACTCTAGGTGCTCAGCGTCCTCCCGAATGCACTTTTTCCACTTAGGGCAGTCTTTGGCCAGGGACTCCCAGGTATCAGTGGTGATGTCGCACTTTATCAGGGAGGCTTTGAGGGTATCCTTGTATCATTTCCGCTGCCCACCTTTGGCTCGTTTGCCACAAAGAGCTCCGCATAGAGCACTTGCTTTGGGAGCCTCGTGTCTGGTTTGCGGACTATGTGGCCTGCCCAGCAAAGCTGATCGGGTGTGGTAGGCTCTCCATGATCACATGACCTGATTGGCTCGGCATGATCACATGACCTGATTGCTGATTGGTCCCCTTGGAGGATAAGGCACACCCAGATGTTTCTCTGCAATGTGCAATTAGAACCGACCAGTCCAAGTTCTGAGTGACTTCGCAAAGTGTAATTCGAGCCATTCTGACTTCGGACCCCAGATAGGATAGAGCTCCCCCATCCCAGCCCAAGTTTCTGAGTCTCCCCATACCGGCGCACACACAACCAGAGTTCCTGAGTCTCCCCTCCCCCCCCCCCCCCCCCCCGTCCAATTTCATGATTCCCCGGCATCGGCACAGCTCAGGGTGGTGGCAGCGCAGCTCACAACAGCATGATACAGGCCCCATGGATCCGAGGCATCTGCGCATGCGCGGGAGGCCGGGGGGCGGAGTCCAGATGTGCAGTGGTGCGCATGCGTAGGCGTCGGGGATGGAGTCCAGAGCGCGCAGGCACAGAAGGATGCTCAAAAAACGAGTACAAATAATCACTCTGTTTTCACAACCACCGGACCTTCCAAAGTGCTTTACAGCCAATGAAGTACTTTTGAAGTGTGGTCACTGTTGTAATGTAGAAACAGTGCCACGGGATCTTTTACGTCCGTTTGAGAGAGCAGACGGGGCCTCGGTTTAACGCCTCGTCCAAAAGGCGGCACTATTTCGAAGAAGAGCAGGGGAGTTATCCCCAGTGTCCTGGCCAATATTTATATCTCAATCAACATCACAAAAACAGATTATCTGGTCATTATCACATTGCTGATTGTGGGAGCTTGCTGTGCGCAAATCGGCTGCCGCGTTTCCTCCATTACAACAGAGACTACACTCCAAAAAGTATTTCATTGGCTCTAAAGCGCATTGGGACATCCGGTGGTCGTGAAAGGCGCTATATAAATGCAGATCTGTCTTTCAAGTGAAGTCACTCGATACATTCAGGAGGGGAGAGAAAGGAGAAGGTAGAGTGGGGAAAAAAATGAACAGCTTCAAAGCTAGTTGCTCTGTGAGCTGTAATGCTGCATTCAGCAGCGTAAATCACGACCATAATAAATCACAACACCTCGCTCCTCCACTTGTACTGAGGTTTGCCAAGCTCGGATTGATTTCCGGCTGAATGTCAGGGCTCAATGAGGTGGTAGCAGCCCCCTTATTATTGACCATCGAGAGCGCTGACCTGAAATTGTAAGTGGAAGCCCAATCGTTTTATCTCTCGGCTCCTGTCATCGCTTCTTGTTTGAGGGGCACAATTGCAGCTCCTCTGCAGAAAATGCTCAGTTTTGAGTCTTGGAATTATCAACGCCAGTCTTGGTATTTGCTGCTCGGTGATTTGCCCCCTGACACGGTTTGCCTGAGGGTCCGTTCTCCCTCTCCTCTGCTGAAGGCCCTCGCTCCTGCTATGCTGTCGTTCCACAGGCGTCGGCAGCCCTGGTACACACCCCCAACAAAGAGAAAGGGCAGGTGTACCCTGAAGCGTGGCCTTCGAGGCCAGTGTTTTGGTTCTGTTCTCGCCTGGGGATGACTCACGAGGACTCGGAAATGACACAGTATTTACAGCAAAAGCAGCAGGCCATTCGGCCCAACAGGGTATTGGTGAGGCCACACCTGGAGTACTGCGTACAGTTTTCGTCTCCGTATTTAAGGAGGGATATGCTTGCATTGGAGGCTGTTCAGAGAAGGTTCACTGGGTTGATTCTGGAGATGAGATGGTTGACTTATGAAGATAGGTTGAGTAGTTTGGGCCTATACTCATTGGAGTTGAGAAGAATGAGAGGTTATCTTATTGAAACATATAAGATTAGGGGGCTTGACAAGGTGGATGCAGCGAGGATATTTCCACTCATAGGGGAACTGAAACTAGGGGACATAGTCTCAGAATAAAGGACCGCCCATTTAAAACTCTGTGGAGGCTGGGTCATTGAATATATTTAAGGCGGCGATAGACAGATTTTTGAGCGATAAGGAAGTAAAGGGTTATGGGGAGCGGGCAGGGAAGTGGAGCTGAGTCCATGATCGTATTAAATGGCGGAGCAGGCTCGAGGGGCTGTATGGCCTACTCCTGCTCCTGTTTTTTATGTTCTTATGTCGGTCCATGCCAGTGGTTTCTGCTCCACACGTGCCTCCTTCATCCAACCCCATCAACATGTGCTTCTATTCATTGCTCCCTCATGTGTTTATCTAGCTTCCCTTCGCCCGGCCAGTCTCGCCAGCCCAGTCAAGCCGGTTGAAGGGACAGCTTGGCTCAGTCCTGAGACGTTTGGCACGCAAAGGAGGTTGCGATGCACTGAGAGTTGTTCCAGCTTTGATTTGTGCAAACAGCGACCCCAAAACATACCTGCCTCTTTGCGCTTTCAAGTTGTGACATGTCTGAAGTGTTTAACCCGTCTTTTCAGCAGTGGCTCAGTGGGTAGCCTCTGAGTCCGAAGGTTGTGGGTTCGAGTCCCACTCCAGGGACCTTAACACACAAATCTAGGCTGACACTCCCAGTGCAGTGCAGAGGGAGTGCCGCCCTGTCGGAGGTGCTGTCTTTCGGATGAGACATTAAACCGAGGCCCCGTCTGCTCTCTCGGGTGGACGTATTTCGAAGAAGAGCAGGGGAATTATCCCCGGTGTCCTGGCCAATATTTATCCCTCAACCAACATAACAAAAACAGATTCTCTGGTCATTATCACATTGCTGTCGGCGGGAGCTTGCTGTGCACAATGTGGCTGCCGGATTTCCCACATGGCAACAGCGACTCCAAAAAGTACTTAATTGGCTGCAAAGTGCTTTCAGACATCTCGTGGTCGTGAAAGGCGCTATATAAATGCAAGTCTTTTTTCTTTGCCGGTCTGCTCTGCTCTACATTTGCAGCCTTTTTATTCTTTTTATTTCAGAATTCCAGCATTTGCAGTTTTATTTCTTCTTCTTCTATAACCTTTACTCTTTCGTACTGGGTTGACATAACTAAACGAGAGCAAGTCTGACCCCTCCCGCCCACCCAGACTCCTGCAGTGCTGGGACACTGGCTCTGTTGCGTTCCACTGACCCACAGTGATGCCGACAACTGGCTTTCCGTTTGCCGCAGATCCTGGCCTCAACATCTGGCGCAGAGCTCTGGGTGAATCTGTTTTCCAAGAGTCCGAAGAACGGGGCTTTATTCACCTCTGTGTTTCTCCCTTTTTATCCCCGCAGAGATTCCGATTTGTGGAGAAGGAGCAACGCCTCCCGCGAGCGGGCAGAGGGTCTTCACGGATACAGGTACAGCCGCATCTACTTCGCAAGGCCCTTCCTTGTCTGTCTGTGTCTTTTCTTGTGGCGCCGGCTTCCCCCTTGCTGCCTGGAGAGTGGGTGTCGGGTACAGCAGGGTGGAGAAGCGTTAGTACTGCTTTCAGCTCAGTTCCTCAAATCTGCCAAGTCGGATTTAAATGATGCGAGAGGCTCGGATGCTGTCGTGTTGGGACAAGGGCACTCGGTGACCTTTTGGCCACGCGATGCTCTCCCCTACCTGGCACCATGTGCTTGTTTCTAGCGGTGTTGGTGCCGCATATTGACCTATCTCAAAGCTTTTAGTCCGTCGCACTTCAGAGTTATAGAATCATAGAGTGGTTGCAGCACGGAAGGAGGCCATTCGGCCCGTCGAGCCCGTGCCGGCTCTCTGTAAGAGCACATCAGCCCGTCCCACTCCACCCGTCCTTTCCCCGGAGCCCTGCACATTTTTTTTCCTTCAGGTACTTATCCAATTCCCTCTTGAAAGCCACGATTGAGTCTGCCTCCACCACCCTTTCAGGCCGTGCATTCCAGATCCTAACCGCTTGCTGCGTTAAAAAAGTTTTTTCTTACATTGCCTTTGGTTCTTTTGCCAATTACCTTAAATCTGTGTCCTCTGGTTCTTGACCCTTTCACCAATGGGAACAGTTTCTCTCGATCTACTCTGTCCAGACCCCTTGTGATTTTGAACATATCTCTCAAATCTCTCGGCCTTCTCTGCTCCAAGGAGAACAACCCCGGCTTCTCCAGTCTATCCACATAACTGAAGTCCCTCATCCCTGGAACCATTCTCGTAAATCTTTTCTGCACCCTCTCCAAGGCCTTCACATCCTTCCTAAAGTGCGGTGCCCATAATTGGACACACTACTCCAGTTGGGGCCGAACCAGTGTTTTATACAGCATCATAACTTCCATGCTTTTTACTCTGTATCTCTATTCATGAATCGCTTAAGCTTTTTTAACTGCTTTCTCAACCTGCCCTGCCACCTTCAGCGATTTTGTACACACCTACCCCTCGGTCTCTCTGTTCACGCACCCCCTTTAAGATTGCATCCTTTAGTTTACATTTCCGTTCCTCATTCTTTCTACCAAAATGTATCACTTTGCACTCTGTTTTTAAAAAAAAACGGCAACAAATCGCGACCATGCAAACTCCAAAAGTAGAATAAAAGTTCAATTTATCTCAAATGGAGGTCTGGGTGTGCCCCCTGACCGCAGCGAATCGCTGTGATGACTGGCTTTGGTTATCGGAAGAGACGGGGCTCCTTTCACTCGAATAGAAATGGTAAAAGGAGACCCGACAAGTGTCCAAGATTCAGGAGGGGGTTTTGATAACGTTAGCAGTGAAAAACTGGCTGGTGATGAGAGGGCATAAATCTAAGGGAATGAAGGGAGAGTTTTGGGGAAAAGGTCTATATTTTTCTATATAAAGGCAATAGGTTGTTTTGCTGGGGATTGCCCCACCCGAAACTGGTGGAAACAGACTGCAGTGGTTCAAGAATAAGGCCCATCACCACCTTCTCAGGACAGCTAAGGAGGAACAATAAATCTGGGCTTCCCAGCCTCACGAATAGTACACAAGAAAAGGTGGATTGCTTCTTCAGAGGCACGTGGGGTCAAATGGCCCCTCCATCTGTGCTATAACATTCTCGTCAGATTCTGGCCGTAAAGGGATGGCCAATTCATCACGGCTTCTTCGGCATAACCTCCCAAACCCGTGACCTCTGCCACCTCGAAGGACGAGGGCAACAGGCGCACGGGAACACCGCCATCTGCAAGTTCCCCTCCGAAGTCACACACCATCCTGACTCGGAAATATATCGTCGTTCCTTCATTGTCGCTGGGTCAAAATCCTGGAACTCCCTCCCTAACAGCAACGTGGGAGCACCTTCACCACACGGACTGCAGCGGTTCAAGAAGGCGACTCACCACCACCAGCTCGAGGGTAATTAGGGATGGGCAATAAATGCCGGCCTTGCCGGTGACACCCACCGTGGCAGCAGAATAATACGTTATGCGTGACATGGTCCAACGTTCCTGTCTTTAGAAGACAGCATTTACTCGTGACTTGCTGAGGGAAACCCCTCAGGAGACACAAAAGCACATGGGTTTTTAAAAAAACAACACAGATCGAAAAGCATTAAATTATCACCACACAGAATTTTCATTAAACGTTGAGAACTGTGCGTTTAATTCTTACTCTGCACTGCATGGTGAAGTTTAGTTCCACAGATGGTGCTTTAATATCTGGATGGCGATCAGATACTGTAGGCCTCCTCATGTACCTTCTCCACCCACGAATGCTAAGTGGACAGGCTGGGTACCTGTATCTGCATCGGTTAAGCACCGCCTCGATTTCAAAATTCTCATTCTTGTTTTCAAATCCCTCCATGGCCTCGCCCCTCCCTATCTCTGTAATCTCCTCCAGCCCCACTGTCTCCCCCTGCGATGTCTGCGCTCCTCTAATTCTGCCCTCTTGAACATCCCTGATTATAATCGCTCAACCATTGGTGGCCGTGCCTTCTGTTGCCTAGGCCCCAAGCTCTGCAACTCGCTGCCTAAACCCCTCCGTCTCTCTACCTCTCTTTCCTCCTTCAAAACGCTCCTTAAAACCTACCTCTTTGGTCACCTGCACTAATTTCTACTTGTGTGGTTCGGTGTCAAATGTTTTTATCTCATAATACTCCTGTGAAGCGCCTTGGGATATTTCACTACGTTAAAGGCGCTATGTAAATGCAAGTTGTGTATGAACTTTGGAGTCTAAGGTTATCGCGCTGTTTGGCCGCCTTTACTTGCAATCAGGAGCCCCCTGAGACTGGGACTCTGAAACCGTCGCACATTGGGTTCTCCAGTCACAGCCTATCCCGATTGGGATCAAGGACCGAAAACGTGGCCAAGCAGCATGGCAACGCATGGAGCCACTTACTGCTGGGAGCCCGTTGCTGAGTCAGTTCTTTATTACTATTTTCTCGGGCGAATAAGGAGGAGATAGGAGGCAAAAAATACGTACATGAGCTACGTTCCTCTCCCTCTCAAAAATGATTGATAAAAATCTGCATTGTCTTAGAAATGGCATGATCATGTCAGCCGTGGCTCAGTGGGTGGTGCTCTCGCCTCTGAATCAGAAGGTTGTGGGTTCAAGACCCAGAGACTTGAGCACATAAATCTAGGCTGACACTCCCAGTGCAGTGCTGAGGGAGTGCTGCGCTGTCGGAGGGTGCCGCCTTTCGGATGAGACGTTAAACCGAGGCCCCGTCTGCTCTCTCGGGTGAACGCAAAAGATCCCAAGGCACTATTTCGAAGAAGAGCAGGGGAATTATCCCTGGTTTCCTGGCCAATATTTATACCGCAATCAAAACTAAAAACAGATTATCTGTTCATTATCATGTTGCTGTTTGTGGGAGCCTGCTGTGCGCAAATTGGCTGCATCGTTTCCTACATTGCAACAGTGAATACAATCCAAAAGTACTTCTTTGTGGCTGTAAACCACTTGGAGATATCCTGAGGTTATTAAAGATGCTATATAAATGCAAGTCTTTAAATAGCTCATTTTTTACAGCAACATTTTTTGTCAATACCCCTGTCCGCTGACTCTTGTTGAGCAACACCATGGGACATCAGCTAGCATATATTAAAATTAATTTTATTTGCTCTTTCCATCTGGGGCCAGTGTTCCGCTTTCCCCTCTCCTAAAGCCCTCCTGTTTTCAGGATGCATGCAATGCTCGGCTTTTCCGAACTGTCCGTGCTGATCCCTGCAGGTGTTTCATTCGATAAACTTGAACAATATTTTGCTGTGGAAAGGTATCTAATTAGACTTGGCCTTGCACGTTTAGGTTTTTAAATAATCTGCGTGGCAAGCTGCTGATATTGCGAATTGGTGACATCGCAGCGAGGGACCTGAGGGAGCAGGCCAAGCAACTGGGTGTCTCCTCAACCAATCAGATTGAAGGACTGTGAAATTAACAGCGCAAGGACTGTGAAATTAACAGCGCAAGGACTGAGGAGGAAGTGTAAATTAGGGAGGGGCAATTTAATGTCAAATCCGGTACAGAAGGAGAAATAGAGGGGGAAAGAAAAATTGGATTGTGTATGAAAGAGAGAGAGAGAGAAAAAGACAAAGGACAAGTGAGAGAAAAAGTTTTTACTTTAAAGTTTTGCATTTTAAAAATCTTAAAAACAGCAACTAAACCCTGAAGGAATGAGACTCCACAATAGTTCATTTTCAGTGCCAGAGAGGTTGATTGGCTCATTAAAAGTGCACTTGGAATGGAATGGACAAGACTTGCCTTTCCTTGCCCGTGTTTAGTTTGTATCTAATGTGTAAGTCCAGCAACTTCACTCCATTCAATGCATTTCACTGGTGAGGCAGGCGGTGAGATGCTGGTTCCGCGGAGCTAACGACGGTAGAGCAGAGCAACTCGGACAGCAACGTTTGGATATTCCGGTTTAACCGTGCATCTTCCCCTTCCTTGCTTGAAGTTGCTATAGCATCTGTGCAATAATAACAGCGAGCGCCATTACCCGCTCCATTATTTTGACAGTGAATTACGGGCCATTATTTTACTGGCCCAAGAATCCCACTTGAGTGACTGACTGAGAATGGAGAGGCTACATCCCATTGGCAGCACAATAGTACAGCCTCCAATATTGGTGCCAGCTTTTTCAATGTTCAGTCATCTTCTAACTTGTGCTCCCCTGAATAGGTGATGGTTATATTAAAATCGCACTGCCTCTCTGCTTGGTAAATTCAACTGTGATCCTTAAATCATCCAAAGTTGTCCTTTGGGTATTCAGTCTCTTTGAGTTTGAAAATGGCAGGAGAATCTACAACAGTGGGAAGTGTACATTGTCTGTTATAATGGTGCACTGTCTGTGCTCGCTGACCTACATTGGCTCCCAGTTAAGCAACGCCTTGATTTCAAAATTCTCATCCTTATTTTCAAGTCCCTCCCTATCTCTGTAATCTCCTCCAGCCTCACAACCCCCGAGATGTCTGCACTCCTCTAATTCTGCCCTCTTGAGCATTCCTGATTATAATCGCTCAACCATTGGTGGCCGTGCCTTCTGTTGCCTGGACCCCAAGCTCTGGAACTCCCTGTCTAAGCCTCTTCACTTCTCTGCCTCTCTTTTGTCCTAAAACCTACCTCTCCTGCCTTAATTTCTACTTATGCAGCTTGGTGTCACATTGTTTTATCTCTTAATACTGTGAAGCGCCTCGGGATGCTTCACTAAGTTAAAGGCGCTATATAAACACAAGTTGTTGAAGGTGCTGTTATACTGACGTAATCCCCAACAGGCCTCCAAATAAAACCTTCTCTTTCCCCATCCCACCCTTCTCTTGGGGTGTGGCTTTAAAGAAAACATCTCCCACTGTCCCAAAGATGGATGGGGTTTCTCCTGGCTACAGGGTCTGGGATGAGGCAGTTGGCCCTCATTGTTTCAGTTGGAAGAAACAGTAAGTTATGACAATCCACAAACTGTCCTGTCTGGTGTTAATACAGATCTTCAATGTCTTGCAGCCTGTGGCTATTTGGTTTGAACCTGCGTGAATTCATTTTGTTTTAAACCTAACTCGCTCCCAAAATCCTTTCCGTGAAGAAATAAATGATTTTTTTTAAAAACCTGCAATGTGACCAATATGTATTTACTTTTGCATCACCTGCATTTCATTTGTGCAGGCGTGTACATTCTGTGTTTGAATACCAGTCAGAAATTATTTTCATAGGACACTGAACTTAAACAGCTAGATGTTGTAATGGAGAGAGAGTAGGGTTGGTATTCTGGCAGAATGAAGTCAATGCGCTGAAGAGCTTTTCTTCACTGAAAGAAAGACTTGCATTCCTATAGCACCTTTCAAGACCACCGGACGTCTCAAAACGCTTCACAGCCAATGAAGTATTTTAAAGTCTAGTCACTGTTGTAATGTGGGGAAACACAGCAGCCAATTTGCGCACAGCAAGCTCCCACAATCAGCAATGTGACAATGGCCAGATAATCTGTTTTTTGTTATGTTGATTGAGGGATAAATATTGGCCAGGACACCAGGGATAACTCCCCTACTCTTCTCCGATATGGTGCCATGGGATCTTTTGCGTCCACCTGAGAGAACAGACGTCTGCTCGGTTTAATGTCCCATCCAAAAGACGGATGGATTTTGTGTTCTTGTAGTGGTGTGCAAATTACGATCCACGAGCCCTCGCAATCTCATCCCTGAGGCCCAGACATCTGTGTCCATATTTTTGACCTTTTTGTGAATATTGGTTTGTAATCCGCCAATTTTACCAATGTCACCTCATTGGTGGATAAAGTCTAACTCCGAATACCGAGATCTGTTAAAATCAGCAGCTTGAGATTGTGCAAAATTAATGGGGGCGGGGTGGGGTGAGTGATGAGGATTTAAACTTTGTTGGTGCGATTTTCCGAGACCCACCAGCAGGGCCTCTAAGGCAGCGGCCAAGTCATTGTAAAATTCCGCTTCCGCTGCCCGTGATTATTTGTCGGTTGAAAGGAGGGGAACTGGAGGCCAGTGCTCCCGTGATGAACCAGTTACTCCACTGCTGTGTCTGGGAACCTGTTGGTGTTGGGCAGGGGTCTCAGAAAACCCCACGTGAAAGATGGCCACTTGAGGGTCCACAGTGCACAATACGCGGCCCACCAAGCACTTCTCCTGTGTCGTCCTTCCAAATTGAGTTGAACTCCCAGGCCAAACTCGTGCCGAGGTAAATGCCGCTATGCACAGCAGCCAGGCTCCACTCAGGAGACTTTTGGACATCGGAACTGGTCATCAAGTCACACTGCACGATGTTTTCTAACCCTCCTGTTTCTAACTTTTTGACACTTTCCTCCCGTCCCTTGATTCTTGCTGAGGTACAGCACCACGAGACTGGCAGTCCTCTAGTCGATTGCTCATGTCTCCATTCTTCATGCGTGATACTTGGAGGCCGATTTTTAACCCTGCTCGCTCAGCAGAAACCTGGCAGGCGGGCAGTTAAAATCTGCCCCTGGCTCTTGCCTGTCCGAAAGCCGCCACGATCGCAACATCTGCAGTTTTAACCTGCTCTCCTGCGCCAGGCAGCAAGGACACACGCCCGGAGCCAACAGGGTCCTGCGTTACATGTGCGTTTTGCAGCCTGACGACATCGTTGAGACCCGACTCTAATTTGAACTTGGGCATGAACGGGGAATCCATCGGGAGTTAAAATCAGGTCAGCAGGCAATTCGACCATGGGGTGTTGCAACCACACCTGATCCTGGCCTCAACGGAACACGTTCCTTTCCAAAATCACGAGAACGCAATCGGGATCCAGGCTCCCCTGGGGTCTGGTGAAGGTACACCCCCAAATCATTAACTTGGTCATTTCTCCCTGCAGATACCGACTGACTTGCTGTGCACTGTCTGTGTTTGTTCCTAGTTTAATTTTTCCCCTCCCGCTGTCGAGGCCAGTTGTGACCTGCCATTACTGACCTGGCTGAGCTTGGTTAACTCGCCGTGGATGGGCATCCTGACGTTTCTGGGGTGTGTGAATCCGTGCCTGTACCCACTGAGCCATGGGGCGGCCTTGCAGACATAGTTCTCTCGGACAGAAGGTGAAATAAACCTTAGAGCAATATCAGAAATATTAAACATCATCATAGGCAGTCCCTTGGAATTGAGGAAGACTTGCTTCCACTCTTAAAATGAGTCCTTACGTGGCTGAACAGTCCAATAAGAGAGCTACAATCCCTATCGCAGGTGGGACAGACAGTCGTTGAGGGAAAGGGTGGGTGGGACTGGTTTGCCGCACGCTCTTTCCGCTGCCTGCACTTGTTTTCTGCACGCTCTCGGCGACGAGACTCGAGGTGCTCAGCGCCCTCCCGAATGCACTTCCTCCACTTGGGGCAGTCTTTGGCCAGGGACTCTCGGGTGTCAGTGGGGATGTTGCACTTTATCAGGGAGGCTTTGAGGGTGTCCTTGTAACGCTCCCTCTGCCCACCTTTGGCTCGTTTGCCACGAAGGAGTTCCGAGTAGAGCGCTTGCTTTGGGAGTCTCGTGTCTGGCATGCGAACAATGTGGCCCGCCCAGCGGAGCTGATCGAGTGTGGTCAGTGCTTCAATGCTGGGGATGTTAACTGGGTTGCCAACTTTGTCTAATAGTCCCCATTTGAATTGCATGAAAATTGTTTAGAATATGAACAGATTTCAAAAGAGAAACTCAAACTCCTGGCATAAATGCATCTTGCATTTATATAGCACCTTTTTTAACGTAGCAAAATGTCTCCAGGCACTTCACCGGAGCATAATCTGCCAACATTTGACACCGAGCTACATACGTAAATATTAGGACAGGCGACCAAAAGCTTGGTCAAAGAGGTAAGTTTTCAGGAGCGTCTTAAAGGAGGAAGAGGCAAAGAGTTTTAATGAGGGAAATTCCAAATTTAGGGCCTAGGCAGCTGAAGCCATGGCCACCAATGGCGGAGTGATTAAAATCAGGCCAGAATTGGAGGAGGGTTGTAGGGTTGGAGGAGGTAAAATGTGGGAAATGGGATTTATTCCACTGTCAGTGATGGTCGGATTTCACTAGAAACTTTGTTCTTAAGCCGGTCGGTCCTTCTCCTGGTGTGAGCCCGAGTTATAATCTGTTGATGTGTGTTTAGATGTTTGGCATTTTCAGGGTTGTAAAGTGATTTTATTCTGAAGCGCACAATAGGATGGACAGTAGATATCGAGGGGGAAGCGACTGTTGAAGGCAGACATGGAGCGAGGCGGGAGGAGAGGGGAGGACAGATTCCATCTGCCTGCCTGGGCTGCAGCTGCTCTGGGCCTCCGTTTCCTCCCGACACTGACTGGCCTGTGTGCTGAGGCTCCCTGTGTACACAGCAGCTCGGCACCATGCTCACAGCTGCCAGTTCCATTTACTCCGCGGCTGGTATTGATTTCAGCTGGACGAGCTGCATCGTTCCCCTGCTGCCGGCTTCCTGCTGTAAATCTGTCCGGCCTTATCAAACATCACCGCGCTCGCTCCTGCCAACTTTGCATATTTGGTGAGCCTGGCCCAGAGATACAATAGATCAGTGTCTCGACACACAGTTGGTCTCTCGCAGTGAGACCGTGAGGCGTGGCCAGAGCTGGCAGATTGTGGAGGCAGCAATGCTTTTCCTGTGGCTTTCATTTCCCAATCCCAGCTTGACTCTCTTGTAGCCACACTCGAGCCGGTCAGAGAGTCATTGCGGCACAGAAGGAGGCCATTGCGGCACAGAAGGAGGCCATTTGGCCCATCGAGTCCGTGCCGGCTCTCTGTACAGCAATCCCGTCAGTCCCATTCCCCACTCTCTCCCCATTGCCCTGCAAGTTTATTTCCCTCGTGTCTGTCCAATTTCCTTTCGAAATCATTGATCGTCTCCGCTTCCCCCACCCTTGTCGGCAGCAAGTTCCAAGTCATCACCACTCACGTAAAAAAAGTTCCTTATATCCCCCTGTATCTCTTGCCCCAAACCTTCAATCTGTGTCCTCGAATCCTTGTACCATCAGCTAATGGGAGCAGCCTTTCTCTCTCTACCTTATCCAAACCTGCCATAACCTTGTACACTTCTGACAAATCTCCCTTCCACATCCTTTGCTCCAAAGAGAGCAACCCCAGCTTCTCTAGCCTAACCTTGCAGCTCAAATCCCTCATCCCTGGAACCATTCTGGTGAATCTCCTCTGCACCCTCTCGAGGACCTTCACGTCCTTCCTAAAGTGTGGTGACCAAAGCTGGACGCAATACTCCAGTTGTCCCGTGATCCTCGTGTGCGTGGGGTTGTTTTACTCCCCTGAGGTCCCAGCCTGTGCAGGGGGGGGGGGTGGGTTTCATGCAGTCCCTCTGTGCGCTGGGCCTGCGGAGTTTCCGGCTCGCCTGGTGAGTCAGGCTCCCAGAACGGTGCGCAGTGATTCGCTGGGAAAGTGCCGAGGCTGTGAGGGTGGCTCGACAGGCTCCAGCAGCCGTTAAAGGGCCGCTCGGCCCTCCTCAAAGATGTGACAGTGCGGTTTTGGGGAGAAAAATAAAAAGCCCAGTTCACTGGTCAGGATTGGAGGCCGTGCGGAAGGAGATCACTCATTGATCTATGTGGAGGGAGGGGAGAGAGGACCACCCAGCAATGCAGAACAGCCATTGTATTGGTCATGGAGTATGTACTCCTGGTGGCTTGTGGAGATTTCCTCTAATTTACATATGAAACAGGGCCTTATTAAACCTTGTGTACAGTGTGCACCAGGTTATAGGTACTGACGGTGCTGTGGACCTGTATTATGGAGTGCTGTGGTGTGGACCCCAGGCACTGAATAGGTCTCAGCACCCAATAATACAAGATGCCCAAAAGGAAAGGCTTTCATTTATATAGCGGCTTTCACATCCCAAATGCTTCACAGCCGATGAAGTACTTTTTGAAGTGTAGTCACTGTTGTAATGTAGGAACCACGGCAGCCAATTTGCATGCAGTAAGCTCCCGCAAACAGCAATGTGATAATGACCAGAAACTGCAGAGTGATGGGGTGTCCCATGATGGGGTGAGTGGTGGGTTGGGCACGAGCTGGCAGAGATGGTGACTAAGGGAGTTGTGTCGATGGTCTCAATCTTCATGCTGAAACAATCCATGAACTCCTTGTACTTGTTATTGGAAGCGAGGACCAGAGCAAAGAGATTTGAGGAGGTGGTTCATCGCGGAGAAAAGGGGCCTTGAGTTGTCCTTATCCTCCAGGTGGCTCCTGGAGTGATGGGATTTAGTTGCGAAGTGCAAGATATGATGGCGTTTAACATTGAGTAGCCAGGTTTAGCAGTGAGTAACAAGACCAGTTGTGTGCCAGCTGTGTTCATGTTTGTGATCCTTGAGAGAGCAGAGCTGGGGATCGTGCCAGGGGAATGCTTGAGGTTGGAGACGGTGAGTGATTTGCTGGAAAGGAATGCATTGAAGGCACAGGTGAGGAAGCTATTCAACAAGTCAGCAGGGGTAGAGATGTTGTGACCGATACGAGGTCAGAAGAAAGGGAATTGGGAGCTTGAGAGTAAATTCAGGAGCGAGCTGGAAGGAGTGTTTCCCCAGTAGTGGGGTTAGGAACAGCAGGGAAATGTGGGTGTTCAGGGAGAGGCGGAGATGGTCAGACAGCTTTTTTGGTAATTGAGACCCTGCAAGTGGGAGAAGGCGTTGGAGATTGAGATGGTGGCTGTGGGGGTTAACTCCACATTGTATCCTGAAAGTTTGTCTGGGCTCTCAATAGTGATTTGAAGTGGCAGGTGTAATGTATTTGCTTCATGAATTCTTTGCTTAAGAATTCATAGCAACACATTGCTAAGAACTAGTTGGTTTATTAACAAAGGTTTAACAAATATCGCGACACATTACCAAACACAAATTATACAAGTGCCCCTTGGCTAAAAGGGCGGTGGAGTGCGGGTGGGCACTAAAACCGACAAACTTAAACAAATTAAACTTTTGACGTGGTCCAAATTAAAATTTGGTTGCTGGGGGTGATGCTGCACTCCAGTCCCTCCGGCGCCCACCTCTCGCGGAAGGCCGCGAGCGTACCTACCGGTGGACATCGCAACAGCTCTACAACTCTTTTGTAACCCGTGAGCATACTCACAGGCGCATACTTGGTAATTGGATTCATCGGCATCACTGTTGCCTATTTATTCGACTGACTGAAGCTTTGGAAAATGGAGACAAACACGAAGAGTCAGTTAGCTGGAATGGTCACATTTATTGTCAAACATCTTAGACCCTCAAAGATTGTTTTCATTCAATATTGATGATTAGCCATCTTGGGTTTAATTATATCATGAGGGTTATGTTGTCTGCTCACAGTTCTAAGGTAGGCCCCAACCTGGAGCCCTCTGCTACTGACAGCTCAGTGAGCAGGAACCCCAACGAACTGCCTTCAAGAGGCAATGTTCTGAGGAAGAACAATCCCTCCCTTTCTCCCCCTCAGTCACACCGTATCCTATATCGCAGCCAACACAAAGTGGCAGTTTGTATTTTAAAGTCTGAACCAACTTGGTTAAAAATGGTTAAGCAAAGAACCGTTATCTCATCTTTTCGGATTTTTGTAAATAAGGAAGGGATTTTGAGATTGAGTTTATGGCTAAGGGCTGTGTTTTAAAGCCAGGAGAATTCACGCAGTCTTAAAGTGAAAGGTCACAGGCTGCAGGCATTGAGAAGCGTGCATTGGAACCAGACAAGCCGGTTTGCAGAATGAGGCAAGGCACCATCTCAGCTGGCCAACAAATATTGACATCTGGTGTGGTGAGCACAATTGTATTCCTATGGGAGTGGCACGAGGTGTTTGCAGAGAATAGATTCCTGGGAAAGGTCTGGTTGACGGAGCTGCTGGGGAGTACCTGCACAAGGTGTCCTTTCTGGGTTCCAAATTAACAGAGGAGGAGGGAAATTCCATGGTATGGGCAGACTGGTTTGGAACAAAAGATCACGAGACAGGGCTCTCAGCCAGGAGCTGAAGGCTAACAATGCAGCCGGCATCCAATCTCGATGGGTAGAAGTGGTCCAGAGAGAAAGGTATTTCGAAAAACAATTGCGTCGGCCCATATCAGGCTCGTGGTTTATTAATTTGTTCCCCATTTTGTGAGGAGAGGGGCGAGTTAAATAACTGCACTTCGCTCTTGACTGTTACTCTGTATGTTCACTTGCTATAGAAAGACTTGCATTGATATCGCGGCTTTTGCAACCACCGAGCGTCTCATAGCCCTTTACAGCCAATGAAGTACTTTTGGAGTGTGGTCACTGTAATGTGGGAAACGCAGCAGCCAGCTTGCGCACAAGCAAGCTCCCACAAACAGCAATGTGATAATGACCCAATTACTGTTTTTTGTTATGTTGATTGAGGGATAAATATTGGCCAGGACACCGGGGATAACGCCCCTGTTCTTCAAAATAGTGGCATGCGATCTTTCACATCTACCTGAGAGAGCAGACGGGGCCTCGGTTTAACGTCCCCTCCAAAAGACGGCACCTCCGACAGTGCAGCACTCCCTCAGCACTGCACTGGAGTGTCAGCCTAGATTTTTATGTTCTCAAGTGCCTGGAGTGGGACTTGAACCCAGAACCTTCTGACTCGGAGGTGAGTGTGCTACCCTGAGCCACAGCTGACACTGTCTGTGAAATAAAGCAGCTTTACAATTGGTATCTGGCCTCATCTCACCAAGTGTCTCAGTGTTCCTTCAGAAAGATTGGAAAAGTGTACTTGAAGTTACATTGTTTATTTAGTCCTAATGAGGAGAGATTGAGTAGACTAGGACTATATTATCTAGAGTTTAGAAGAATGAGAGGTGATCTCATTGAAACATACAAAATTCTTACAGGCCTTGACAGGGTAGATGCAGGGAGGATGTTTCCCCTGGCTGGGGAGTCCAGAACCAGGGGTCACAGTCTCAGAATAAGGGGTCGGCCATTTAGGACTGAGATGTGGAGAAACTTCTTCACTCGGGTGGTGAATCTTTGGAATTCTCTACTGTGGAAGCTCAGTCATGGAGTATATTCAAGACAGAGGTCGCCTGATTTTTGAATATCAAGGAAATCAAGGGATATGGGGGTAGTGCAGGAAAGTGGAGTTGAGGTAGAAGATCAGCCATGATCTTATTGAATGGCGGAGCAGGCTCGAGGGGCCGAATGGCCTACTCCTGCTCCTGTTTCTTATGTTATGTTCAAAGTCTGCCTTCTGCCGAGAAAGGAGAATTAATGTGGTGGTGCTCATTATATTTCAGTAGCTAGTGTACTGAGTGAGGGTTTTCACATACAATCCCTGGCTCTCACTGTTGTTCAACTAGATATTGGGCACACTCCAGATCATAGGGATCACGGAGCCCAATTATAGGAGTGAATGGAGTGCCTGAACTCGAGAGAGAGATAGAATCTCGTGCAAAAACCCATCCTGTCTCTCGACTGTAGAGATGAATCTACTTTCCTCACAATTCATCCACTTTGTGCTGGAGTCCCCTCTCTCTCTCTCTCTCTCTCTCTCTCTCTCTCTCTCTCTCTCTCTCTCTCAGCCCTTTCCATTGTGGCGAGGTCCTTTTCGAAGTGTGACGACCAGTAGGCCAAGTGCACAATAAAACCCCGGTTGTAATCTCTGTAAAACTTTTGCTCCACTGTTACCGCTTCAGTATCCCAACATTCCACTTGGGGGTTTTGGTTTTTTTAATTGCTTCTCCGCGCTCCTGCCTGGGCGTTTGGCCTGGTGTGCGGCACCTGCTCGGCCAGCTTGGCTCGGGGGCACCAGCAGCAGCTGCCTTCCTGCTGCTTTTCCTTTGAAGTTTTAACTGGAGCCAGTCTACTCGGAACCTCGCTCCTGCCGTTTGAGAGGGAAAAGCAGCTCCGCCAACTTCAGGTGGAACCGTCCAGGATCTCGGGGATTTTGATACTGTCTGCTGCATTTTAAAGTACAACCTGTGTGAATTGTGGATGGAAATTTAGAACCCGTAGCTTAGAATGACTCTTGTATTGCTGAAAACAGTCTTCACCTGCGCAACATGTAAATACCTGAGGGGTGACCCAATAGGCTGAGGGGGTGACACAATAGAGGTTTTTTAAAATTATGAAATGTTTTGATAAAGAGTGGCCACAGAGCATGTTTCCACTTGTGGGGAAGAGCAGAACTAGAGGCCATGAATATAAGATAGTCAGCAAGAAATCCAATAGGGAATTCTGAAGGAACTTCTTTACCCAGAGAGTGGTGAGAATGTGGAACTCGCGACCACAGGGAGTGGTTGAAGCGAATAGTATCGATGCATTTAAGGGGAGGCTGGACAAGTATAAGACTGAGAAGGGAATAGAGGGTTATGCTGATAGATTTAGACGAGGAAAGACGGGAGGAGGCTCGAGTGGAGCATAAACGCCGGCACGGACTGGTTGGGCCGAATGGCCTGTTTCTGTGCCGTATATCCTGTGTAACTGGTTCAAGCTCAGCTCCACCCCATCAACCATTTGCTTCACAGGAAATGAACCAGGATTAACGAGCGCAGAGCTCGCAACAGGCTCGTGTTGTGCACGGTCGGACTCCAGGTCCATGTCCTTCATTTTGGCAACAGAAACTTCCCTCTGACCTCGATCCCAGACCTGACCACAGCAGTGACGGCAGCGACCTGAATGAACACCGCCAGTATTGGCGGAGGCGGGCGACACGTGAGGGAATTGGAGAAATCAACAGGGCCCTGAGCGACTTTAACCACCCGACCTCGTCACCACAAACCCTTTAGTGACCAAAATAAAACTTACCGAGATAAATACTGCTGTAAAAGTCGGTGACGCACAAAGGGACTTGTCTAACCATACCAGTGGTGTCCAACAGTAAGAACCTGAAGCGACTGCGCAGGCAGTCTTTGTATCGCCGAGACTATTCCAGTCGTCTCTGTGCAGGGGAGACCACTGAAGTCTCTGCCTTCAGCCTCCCCTGTATATTGATGCGACAACCAACTGGCAGACCACCTGAAATTTTCTCCTGGAACCCTGGTTGAGAACCTCTGGTTTAAAGGATCATGGGCAGCTGTGCAGAGGAACAGTATCTGAGAATCTGATCACCCTGCAGATGGCACCTTTTAAATCTCCGCACATAATCCCACAGATGTTGCTGTTTAACAAGGGCCTCCAGTCATGAGGATCCTGACACAGGTGTAAGTATCTTGAAATATGCAGGTCATTGAAAACGCTTGATGCCGAGCCGAGTAGAATGACCTCACCTTACATGTGCCTTTTAATGTAGTCAAACGCCCTGGAGCATTACGGAATTGTTGTAGCCACATAAGGAGATCTTTGGGCAGGTGATCAAAAGCATGGTCGTAGAGGTAAGTTTTATGGAGCGTCTTAAATGAAGGAGAGGGAGGCGGAGAGGTTTAGGGAGGGAATTCCAGAGTTTGGGCCTAGACCGCTGAATTTACAGATAACTGCTCCTTCGCAGTGACTCTAGCCCTTTACTTGACCTGCCAAATCTAGGATCAGACCAGTGGAGAATAAAGGTGACCAAGAAAGAGGATGTTGCATAACTGTTCTGAAAAAAGCGGTCCTGTTCTCATCCCCAAGTAGTCATTTTTTATATCTCCGCTTTACAGCAAGCGCTGGAAGGCTATTCAAGTATTTTCAACCATCGAACCCATACAGGGTGCGTCCCTGGCGCTTCAGTGTGTACACATGTCCATGGCCGTCACAGTCTTGGTGTAGGTGACCAGTCCCGGATCACATTCTCCAGAAAGATCTTTAGTACTCTGCACACCTCCTCATCGATCAGCCCCGAGATGCTCTTGAGGCCCCCACGGCGAGCCAGGCACCGAATAGCCGGCTTGGTGATGCCTCGAATGTTATCCGGCAGCACTTTGCGGTGCCGCTTGGCTCCGGCTTTGCCCAGCCCCTTGCCGCCTTTCCCTCTGCCTGACATTGTCCGCACTCGCTGCTCGCAAGCCTTGGGGGGGCGGTCACCACAGCTGTGCCCTCTTCCCCTCCCTCGGCTGCCGCGCACATCTCTGGTCGAGGTGACTGGGAACACTGAGCTCACACTGAAGCCCCACAGAGAGCAGACTGTGAACGTGGAGCCCACCAGCTCTACACGCGGACAGCCGCCATGGTCTACAAGGTGGAGATTGGCTGCGAGGCCTATCTTGCCTTTGGCCCACACGCCGGCTAGCTAGTGGCTATTGTCGATGTTATTGACCAGAACCGGGCTTTGATGGATGGCCCTTGCAGTGGAGTAAGGAGGCAGGCTATGCCATTTAAATGTATGCAGCTCACTGACTTCAAGATTCAAATACCACACCGTGTCCGCCGCAAGTCTGAAAGCTGCTTGGGAAAAGGAGGAAATCAGTGAGAAATGGCAAGCAACTTGCTGGGCAAAGAAATTTGATGCCCATGATAAGAGGGCCAAAATGACGGACTTTGACCACTACAAGGTCATGAAGGCCAAGAAAATGAAAAACAAAATCATCAAACTTGAGTTGTCAAAACTGAAGAAGGAAGCAAGCACGAAAGCATAAATGTCCACAATTTAAACAAAAGAATAGGGATAACAAAACATAGGAGTAGGCCATTCAGCCCCTCGAGCCTGTTCTGCCAACCAGCTAGATCATGGCTGATCTGCATCTTAACACCATCTACTCGCTTTGGCTCTGTATCCCTTAATACCCTTGCCCAATAAAAACTTATCCATCTGGGTTGAAATTTTCAATTGGCCACCTCCCCCAGTCTTGATAGTTTTTTTGGGGGAGAGAGTCCAGATTCCCATGTGAAGACCCTTTGTGTGAAGAAGTGTTTCTTGGCATCACCCCTGAACGGCCTGGCTTTAATTTTCAGGTTATGCCCCCATATTTCTCATCCCTGAGTAACCATTCAGTCCGATGCATTTATCCTATGAAACCTGGGGGAACGTATTTGGAATTATTTTTCACATATATACATGGAAATATTTCTGACTTGCGCTTATATTTTTTTTTAAAGTCGCTGTTTGCAACGAAGCTTTGCAATAAAGAGGAACCGATGTGCGTCAGTAAACATGAAGCTAATGACCGACTATTCTGAGGTTGATGGTTGCTCTGTGTGACAGAGGGCTTGGGAGGCCCATTACTGATTAATGCAACTTTTACATTGGCCTCTTGCTTCACAGGAATTGGACATTTCATTGGATTAATAGCGTGAGAATTGAGTTAAGTGATATGAAAAAAAATCCCACAAAATCAATATCCCCACTCCCAGCAAACAGCCTCAAACCACACTCTTTATAAGGTAGATTCTCTTAACTGCGAATGTTGTAATTAGATTCCTGGCTAGCACAATGAGCTGTTAGAATAAAGATATATATATATATATATATATCTCGAGAGAGAGAGCAAAATACTGCGGATGCTGGAAATCTGAAATAAAAACAGAAAATGCTGGAAACACTCAGCAGGTCAGGCAGCATCTTTGGAGAGAGAAACAGAGTTAATGTTTCAGATCAATGACGTTTTGTCCGAACTAGAGATCGTTCTATACAGTGCCTTTTATGACCTGCAGACACCCCCAAAGCGTTTTACTACCAATAAAGCAGTTTTGCAATGTAGGGAAATGCTACAGCCAGGTCCCACAAACAGTAATGTGATAAGTTACCTGATTAGTGATGCTGAGAGGTTAACCTTAGCCAGAGCATTGGGGGAACTCCCCTAATCGTCTTCGAATAGTGCCGCGGGATCTCTTATGCCCATCTGCTGGGGCAGACGGTGTCTCGATTTAACGTCTCATGCGAAATATGGCACCTCTGCCAATGCAGCACAAATGCAATCACTGTTGTAATTTGGAAAACGCGGCAGCCAGTTTGCGCACAGCACGCTCTCACAAACAGCAATGTGATAACGACCAGATAATCTGTTTTAGTGATGCCAGAGGCTGTGAAAATAGCGGGCGCTAAGTGATAAGCCAATCATTTCACCAGGCCATAAGCTGGCAGGGTGAATCTTGAGCTGTTGATGTGTGTTACATTTCCGGTGTTACGTTACCCACGTGGCTGTTTGTTTATTTCCTTGCAAAATCCATTCTTTTACCTTGTCTGTGGTCGGCCTTTCAGTCAGTACTGAGTGGGTCAGTCGTGGCTGTTGTGTGGTCAGTGGTATTAATTCTGTTCATTGATGCGTGTGGGGTCTAGGGAATTGTCTTGCAATCACATTACATCGGATATACGGCACAGAAACAGACCATTTGGCCCAACCAGACCATGCCGGCGTTTATGCTCCACTCGAGTCTCCTCCCGTCTTTCCTCATCTAAATCTATCAGCATAACCCTCTATTCCCTTCTCCCTCATATGCTTGTCTAGCCTCCCCTTAAATGCATCGATACTATTCGCCTCAACCACTCCCTGTGGTAGTGAGTTCCAAATTCTCACCACTCTTTGGGTAAAGAAGTTTCTTCTGAATTCCCTATTGGATTTCTTGCTGACTATCTTATATTGATGGCCTCTAGTGTTGCTCTTCCCCACAAGTGGAAACACTCTCTCTGTGTCCACTCTATCAAAACCTTTCATAATTTTTAAGACCTCTATTAGGTCACCCCTCAGCCTTCTTTCAAGAGCAAAGAGACCCAGCCTGTTCATCCTTTTCTGATATGTATACTCTCACATTTCTGCTATCGACCTTGTAAATCTTCTCCGCACCCTCTCCAGTGCCTGATGTATAACCTCTAGAATGACCAGCTTATTTTTGAAGGCTGATTGTTCTGTAACTTATAATCATGTATGTCTTAATCCATACCATGTTACCTCTTGCTTATGTAGCATTTCTTCTGATTCATTTGCTTATTTTCTGATATACTTCTCTAACTTTTGGCTTTCAATACTTTTTGTTTTTGCTCCCACGGCATTAGTTTCCACTTTGCCTTTTTCCCCCTATTGCCTGCCGCCTTCCTTGTCTTATCAATCATCTTCTTTTCTTCTCCGGACCTCGTTGTTTCACAGCTCCGCACTGCCCGTCGTTATCTCGAAGGGGCTGGGATACAAAGGGGAGGGAGGTATACTTCAGTTGTACGGAGTCTTGGCCAGGCCCCAGCTGCAGTGCTGCGTTCAGTTTTGGGCGCCGGCCCTGGGGATAGATGTGTTGGCGCGGGTACAGCACTGATTCACCGGGATGATATTGGCGCTCCGGGGGGGTTAAATTATGACAACAGATTGTATAAACCTGGTTGGCATTCTTTTGAGGTGGAGGGACGATCTGATTAAGATGTTTAAAATGTTCAAAGGATTTAACGGAGAACCATTTCCTCTGGGGAGTGGGGGGGGGGGTGGGCGGGGGAGGAGAAATCGAGAACAAGATGGCCATTTTAAAAGTGGAACTGGGCCATTCAGGAGGGAAATCAGCAAGCACTTTTTCACCCACAGGAAGTAGAAATTGGGAGCACTTCCTCAAAAGGCTGTAGATGCAGGGACAATCAAGACTGAAATTGCTAGATTTTTTTTTGGGGGGGAGGGGTACATGTATCAGGGATATGGAGCAATGGCGGGAAAATGGATTTGAGGCCCGTTCGAACTGAATGTCAGAACAGGCTCGAGGGACTGAATGGCCTACTCCTGTTCCGAGATAATCACTTGGATTTGAGGGCAGGTTTGCGTTTGTGAGCATTTCAGTCACGGGACAGCCCCTGTTTGACCAGTTATAGAGGTGTGGCGTGGGTACAGGTGGAGGAAAGACCCACTACTTGGACCGTCCACACGCGACTGGCAGAGACTGCACAGTCTGAACCGCGGTCTTGATGTAGATTTAATTTGCGTAGAGGGAACAAGGGACTTTTATGTGGAGACCACAGGCGCAACAACTTGGAGAGATGAGGGATATTCTTACCATCCCACCTCTGCTCCAACTCCTGGAGTTCTTCTTAATCTCCCCCTCCCCTTTTTATACATAATCGCACCTTTGATACGAGCATGTTGCCACCTAATTGATTTAATAAATTGTATGTAAGAACATAACATTAGAAATAGGAGCAGAAGTCGGCCATTTGGCCCCTCGAGCCTGCTCCGCCATTCAATAAGATCATGGCTGAACTGATCATGGACTCAGCTCCACTTCCCTGCCCGCTCCCCATAACCCTTTACTCCCTTATTGCTCAAAATATATTCAATGACCCAGCCTCCACAGCTCTCTGGGGCAGAGGATTCCACAGATTTACAACCCTCTGAGAGAAAAAATTCCTCCATCTCCATTTTAAATGGGCGGCCCCTTATTCTGAGACTATGTCCCCTGATTTTAGTTTCCCCTATGAGTGGAAATATCCTCTCTGCGCCCCCCTCATTATTTTATAAGCTTCAATAAGTTCACCTCCCATTCTTCTGAAAGCCAATGTGTACAGGCTCAACCTATCTTCATAAGTCAACCCCCTCATCTCCAGAATCAACCTGGTGAACTTTCTCTGAACAGCCTGTCCAAGGCACTGGAAAGGATTCAACACAAAGCAGACAAAGATGCTGTTGCTTTCTGAATCGCTGAGCTTTGAAGGAAGGACGTAAATGTTTCTTGTATCTCATTGTGTGTCAGCTGTGGCTTAGTGGGTAGCGCACTCTCCGCTGAGTCAGAAGGTTGTGGGTTCAAGTCCCACTCCAGCGACTTGAGCACATAAATCTCGGCTGACACTCCAGTGCAGTGCTGAGGAAGTGCTGCACTGCCGGAGGGGCTGTCTTTCAGATGAAACGTCTGCTCTCTCAGGTGGACATAAAAGATCCCATGGCACTATTTTGAAGATGAGCAGGGGAGTTGACCCCGGTGTCCTGGTCAATATTTATCCCTCAACCAACATCACGAAAACAGATTATCTTGTCATTATCACATTGCTGTTTGTGGGAGCTTGCTGTGCGCAAATTGGCTGCCGCGCTTCCTACATTACAACTGTGATTACACTCCGAAAAGTACTTCATTGGCTGTAAAGCGCTTTGGGACGTCTGGTGGTCGTGAAAGGTGCTATATAAATGCAAGTCTTTCTCTCTCATGGGGCATGGGGAAGAGGCAAACTAATCCAATGGACTTAAACATTATGAGGGTATTGTGTGGGTGAATGTGGAGAAATGCTTCCTGCTGGATCAATGTCTTTTAGCATGTCGACAACCTGAGAGCTGATAAGGTATAAAACAGCCTGTCACTGAGAACAATGAACTTGAGTGCAGTTCCGAAACACGAGCTGACAGATACTTGGTTTGCATTACATGGAGCAATAGGGGTTTGTCAGCACTGTCACAATGATCATCTGCACGGGCCGAAAGAATAGGGCAGAAGGGCTGTTTCTGAATCCTGCATTTTGATCAAGGCAGCAGATCTGGACCTGCTGTGGAGCAAAGCAACACGAGATTAGGTAGGAAACTACTTTGTTTTTCAACAACAACTTTTATTTATATAGCGCCTTTAATGTAATAACACGTCCCAAGGCGCTTCACAGGAGTATTAATTATAAGACTAGAAATTTGACACCGGCCCATATAAGGAGAAAATGGGGCAGATGACCAAAAGCTTGGTCAAAGAGGTATGTTTTAAGAAGTGTCTTGAGGGAGGAAAGAGGCGCGGAGAGGTTCAGGGAGGAGGGAGTTCCAGAGCTTGGGGCTGAGGCAAAGGCAACAGAAGGCACGGCCATCAATGGTTGAGCGACTTATAATCAAGGATGCTCAACATGGCAGAATTAGAGGAGCACAGACATCTCGAGGCTGGGGAGCGGGGCTAGAGGTGGGGAGGGGGCGGGGCTAGAGGTGGGGAGGGGGCGGGGCTAGAGGTGGGGAGGGGGCGGGGCTAGAGGTGGGGAGGGGGCGGGGCTAGAGGTGGGGAGGGGGCGGGGCTAGAGGTGGGGAGGGGGCGGGGCTAGAGGTGGGGAGGGGGCGGGGCTAGAGGTGGGGAGGGGGCGGGGCTAGAGGTGGGGAGGGGGCGGGGCTAGAGGTGGGGAGGGGGCGGGGCTAGAGGTGGGGAGGGGGCGGGGCTAGAGGTGGGGAGGGGGCGGGGCTAGAGGTGGGGAGGGGGCGGGGCTAGAGGTGGGGAGGGGGCGGGGCTAGAGGTGGGGAGGGGGCGGGGCTAGAGGTGGGGAGGGGGCGGGGCTAGAGGTGGGGAGGGGGCGGGGCTAGAGGTGGGGAGGGGGCGGGGCTAGAGGTGGGGAGGGGGCGGGGCTAGAGGTGGGGAGGGGGCGGGGCTAGAGGTGGGGAGGGGGCGGGGCGAGAGGTGGGGAGGGGGCGGGGCGGGGCTAGAGGTGGGGAGGGGGCGGGGCGGGGCTAGAGGTGGGGAGGGGGCGGGGCGGGGCTAGAGGTGGGGAGGGGGCGGGACGGGGCTAGAGGTGGGGAGGGGTAGTGGGCGACGGCTGGAGGTGGGGAGGGTAGGGGGGGGCGTTGGTGGAGATTACAGAGATAGGGAGGGGCGAGGCCATGGAGGGATTTGAAAACAAGGATGTTTTAGGGACATATTTGGCCGCTTCGGCGTCATATTAACTTGCACATTAATAATCTAAATATGATCTGAATCATATCGTGCGCAGACCTGGAAATGCCTCGCGTAATAGGAAATGCCTCCAGTCCTGTGACAACATTGGCAACAGTAACTTCTGTCCCCCACCGTATAACAACAAGCAATTCAAGCTTTCCACATATAAATGGACTGAACCCTGATCTACATCCTTCAAACCAGCTCGAGAAAAGAGCCTGTAATTACCAATAGTAGTCAGATATATTTAATGAAGTCAACAAAAATGGTTCACACAGCCCCGTCTTACTATTTTAGAACCTACAGTCTACACCGCTCCTTCCACCCCACTGTTTCCTATACTGTATTACAACAGTGAATACACTTCAAAAGTACTTCATTTGGCTGTACAGTGCTTTGGGACATCTGGTGGTCAATAAAGGTGCTCTAGAATCATAGAAATTTATAGCATGGAAGGAGGCCATTTTGACCCATTGTGTCCGCACCGGCCGACAATGAGCTCTCCAGCCTAATCCCACTTTCCAGCTCTGGGTCCATAGCCCTGCGGGTTACAGCACTTCAAGTGCACATCCAAGTATTTTTTAAATGTGATGAGGGTTCTTGCCTCTACCACCCTTTCAGGCAGTGAGTTCCAGACCCCCACCACCCTCTGGGTGAAAACATTTCCCCTCAAATCCCCTCAAATCCCCTCTAAACCTCATACCAACTACTTTAAATCTATGCCCCCTGGTTGTTGGCCCCTCTGCTAAGGGAAATAGGTCATTCCTATCTGGGCCCCTCATAATTTTATACACACTTTTATAAGATCTCCCCTCAGCCTTCTCTGTTCCGAAGAAAACAACCCCAGCCTATTCAAACTTTCCTCATAGCTAAAATTCTCCTCGTAAATCTGTATAAATGCAAGTCTTTCTTTTACTTGTACCTGATAGAGACCCAGGATCGATATTTGAAGTTTAGAAATCAAATAATTTCAAAAGTGCACATTATGAATAACCAGAAAAACCTGGCCGAGATTGCGAGATAATTCTGCAATCTCGGCGTCTAGTTGGGGTTCATGGACTATTTGGTTGTTGCCATGATTTTGGTGTCATCTGAAGCCTTGGCTGGGATTGCTATCTGCTCCCAGATAAGAGTTGTCAGTGCATTGCAATACAAGTTAAATTGCGTCCAAATGTAACACAAATATAATTGCAGATTACTTCATCTGACTTGGAAAGAAGTCCCATGTGATGAAGTGTGAAATCAGTTCATTTGCTTTGGACTGCAGTGTTAGGTGGTTAACCGTGCACACACTAGTGACTGGCTGAAACCTCCCCGTGTCCCGAGTCGAGGCAGGAAATTGCGGTTACCGCATCTCACAGGAAGTGGAGTGCAATGTTGCGCATTCCACTTCCTGTTGGGGCGGTGTCCAGGGCGGCAAGCGGGCTTCTCCGCGTAGCGTCGGCGCGTTTCAATGCCTCTCCCCTTCCATTAAACATAGAAACATAGAAAATAGGTGCAGGAGTAGGCCATTCGGCCCTTCAAGCCTGCACCACCATTCAACAAGATCATGGCTGATCATTCCCTCAGTACCCCATTCCTGCTTTCTCTCCATACCCCTTGATCCCCTTAGCCGTAAGGGCCATATCTAACTCCCTCTTGAATATATCCAATGAATTGGCATCAACAACTCCCTGTGGCAGGGAATTCCACAGGTTAACAACTCTCTGAGTGAAGAAGTTTCTCCTCATCTCAGTCCTAATCCTAAGACTGTGTCCCCTGGTTCTGGACTTCCCCAACATCGGGAACATTCTACCCGCATCTAACCTGTCCCGTCCCGTCAGAATCTTATATGTTTCTATGAGATCCCCTCTCGTCCTTCTAAAGTCCAATGTATGAAGGCCCAGTTGAGGGGAGGGCCACTGCACACTCTGCAGGCCCTTTGGGCCATCATTGGGCCACCAGGGCTGTGTGGTGCCGTAGCCGCAGCCCGGCACGATGGCAGCCCGGACCAGGCAACAGCTGCTGAGAATGGGCCGACAGGTGAGTTGGCCGGGCGGGAAAAAAATGGCGGCGCAGCGCATCTCCCCTTTAACTTCCGCCCCGGGAACGGAGGTTGGCCCAGTTCGCCACCTGCGACGCTGGCCCGTGCATTGTGGGGTGGAAAGGGGTCGCTGCGCGTGCTGATGATGTCATCGCCGGAGGTGCGGCCGCCCGAGGCACGACTAGTGGGGCGTGGCACGGCGCTACCGGGATCGCGCCTCCTTTAACTCCCGTGCAATTTAGCGAGAGCCAGTAGCGCCCCTCGCTGGGCGAGAACAGGTTTGCGTGATTGAACCACAAAGTGCTTCGGGTGGGAGTTGTGGGCGGAGTAGAATTCATGGAGAGTGGAAAACCATTTCAAAGTACTTTCACGGAAGGCGACAGATATTTGGAGTTTCCTCCCCTAACCTCCCATCTCTCTCGCTTTCTCCTGTTTGTAACTATCTTTCTCTTTCACCTGCACATTTGATTTCAGCCCCAAATCCCAGATTGAGGCCTCCTACGCTGGCCTGATTTGACAATAATATGGTGCACAACCTTCTTTCAGAACAGCCGCAATGTGCAATTTCCCCAGAGAAACAATCGTGCATATTTTCTCCAAGCACCCTGGCGGGCATCGCAGTGTCTTGGCAATGGCTTGGCTGACGTGGGGGGAGTGGGTTCACTCTGTGGTTCCCTTCTGATTTCTATTCCAAGAGTACTGTATAAAACTAAGGGCAATGAGACAGAGTTCAACACAGGTCAACGAGTAGTTGACAAATATCCCAGAAGCGCGCACGCGAGAGAGAATATTGGATGTCTTCCAACGGGCCCGGGTTCAAATCCCTGGCTCGAGTGATGCTCAAACACAGCTGCTTTCAGTGGGTGAGTTTTGTCTCTTGGCCAAACCCTCTGGATGGAGCCACTGAACCTTGGTGAAGGAGGGGAGGGGAGAGCAGGGGATGGTTTAAACTAAACAGGACTATTCCTATCCTCGTTTTCCCTACTCTGGCCTCTTCCATGATTGAACCACGAAAAATATGGCATCCCGAATTTTTTTTTTTTTTTTTTTGCTCCACCATTGGCGGCCGTGCCTTCAGCTACCGAGGCCCTCGGCTCTGGAATTCCCTCCCTCAACCTCTCCGCCTCTCTCCCTCCCCCTCCTTCTTTAAAACGCTCCGTAAAACCTACCTAAGAGCGTAAGAGATAGGAGTAGGCCCCACGGCCCCTCGAGCCTGCTCCACCATTCAATGAGATCGTGGCTGATCATTGACCTCAACTCCACTTCCAGCACCCCCCCCTCCACCCCCTGCACCCCCTCCACCCCCTGACCTCTTCGACCAAGCTTTTGGTCAGCTGTCCGAATATCTCCTTATGTGGGATGGTATCAAAATTTGTTTGATAACACTGCTGTGAAGAACATTGGGACACTACTATGTTAAAAGGCGCTATACAAAGGCAAGTTGTTCTTTGACTATGGGGCTTTTTATATTGCATGCCTGGTGTGGCACCTTCCTGCACTTGCCTTTCAGTCGTGCTGTCAGTCTACCTGCGAACACTGCATTCCGATGGGGACCCGCTTGTGACAAATCGGCCGCAGTGTGTACACAATGTAATGGTGTCATCCATTGACCTCAGCGCGTGCAAACTATATAAGGGGCAGGGTGGTAAGTACATGATGGATGACAATGCTGTCATGGCCCACTGCCTCTGCTGTAGCCCTTCTACTGGACTCGGTTAGACCTGGAAAAAAAGAAAAGTGCACCTCTCCCAACCTCAACGTCCCAAAGGGCTTTACAGCCAATGAAGTACTTTTGGAGTGTAGTCACTGTTGCAATGTGGGAAACGTAGCAGCCAATTGGCACACAGCAAGCTTCCACAAACAGGAATGTGATAAGGACCGGATAATCTGTTGGCTGAGGGATAAATGTTGACCAGGACACCGGGGATAACTCTCCTGCTCTTCTTTGAAATAGTTCCATGGGATCTTTTACATCCGCCCGAGAGGGCAGACGGGTCCTCGGTTTAATGTCTCATCCGAAAGACGGCACCGTCAACAGTGCAGCACTCCCTCAGCACTGCCCCTCTTTGACAGTGAAGCACTCTCTCAGCACTGCCCCTCTCCGACAGTGCAGCACTCTCTCAGCACTGCCCCTCTCCGACAGTGCAGCACTCTCTCAGCACTGCCCCTCTCCGACAGTGCAGCACTCTCTCAGCACTGCCCCTCTCCGACAGTGCAGCACTCTCTCAGCACTGCCCCTCTCCGACAGTGCAGCACTCTCTCAGCACTGCCCCTCTCCGACAGTGCAGCACTCTCTCAGCACTGCCCCTCTCCGACAGTGCAGCACTCTCTCAGCACTGCCCCTCTCCGACAGTGCAGCACTCTCTCAGCACTGCCCCTCTCCGACAGTGCAGCACTCTCTCAGCACTGCTCCTCTGACAGTGCAGCACTGGATTATTGTGCTTCAGCCCCTGGAGTGTGAATTGAACCCACAACCTTCGGACTCTGAGGCGAGAGTGCTGCCCTCTAAGCCACAGCTGACACCTGGGGAAAAAAAGCCAAGGATCTACGTAGCCTCTTGTCTGAAGACCTCCAGCAGTGTGACCTATATTTGCCCCCGATCTAAGAGAGGCAAGAGCTACGGGAATCAGCGGCCTAAAGACAATGCAAAAGCAGCAGTTGACCGCTTGCTATGCAGACCCGTACAGGAGTACCCCCCTCTCGGCGAGAGGAAAAGCAGGGACTGGATGGAGAAAAGGAGAAGATCCCTTAAGACAATGAACACATTAAGCATGAGGTCCAGTTTTAACCCTACAGCCCGGCAGAAAGCAACTGGGTCTTTTCCCCGCCAGTGACCTGCCTGATTCCTGCCATCTTCAATTTTAACCAGCTCTTTTGAAATGGTTAGAAAGGTATCTGCCTGAAGCCAGCGGGGTCCTGCTTTCAATGTGTAGATCGGGGATCACTGACATCATGGGCGGGGGGGGGGCGCTGGGACTTTCCCACCAAGTAATGTCAAGTGAGGGGAGGGTGGGAAGCAGAGGATGCTGGTCCTGTTTCTGGCTGGGGCGGAGAGCACCTCTTACAGAAGGTGGGTACTGCAGGGAATTCAAGGCCAGAGTGGCTCCTGGGCCAGCTTCAATCGCCTAGATAGGTCAGAGGGGAATTTCCCAGATTTTCTCTTTTCTCAAATTGGCCGAGGGTTTTAAATCTCTCTTTTGCCTCTCCCAGGAGATCACATGGCTTCGGGTGGGGTGCACAATATATATTGTCATACACAAGGTATCGCAATTGTGTGGGACGGGCTGGATGGACCAGAGGGTCTTCACCTGTCAGTCATTGTCCCAGAGCAAGCGCTCTACTCGGAACTCCTACACGGCAAGCGAGCCCCAGGTGGGCAGCGGATAGGTTTCAAGGACACCCTCAAAGCCTCCCTGATAAAGTGCAACATCCCCACCGACGCCTGGGAATCCCTGGCTCAAGACTGCCTTGAGTGGAGGAAGAGCATCCGGGAGGGCGCTGAGCACCTCGAGTCCCGTTGCCGAGAGCGTGCAGAAAACAAGCGCAGGCAGCGGAAGGAGCATGCGGCAAACCAGACTCCCCATCCACCCTTTCCTTCAACCACTGTCTGTCCCACCTGCGACAGAGACTGTAATTCCCGTATTGGACTGTACAGCCACCTGAGAACTCACTTTGAGAGTGGGAGCAAGTCTTCCTCGATTTCGAGGGACTGCCTATGATGATGGTCCGTATGTTCAAGGCAAGATCTTGACTTTCTTTGTGTGGGGTCAGGGGGAGCACGAATGTTCCTCCAGGCCCCACAAGGAACGTTAAACCTCCCCTGCCCCAGGCTCTTCTCTCCTACCCCCGTTCTCCCCTCCTCCCCCCTTCAGTCGGAGCAGCGTCGGAGAGGCGAGCATGGGGAGGCTATAAAGGCGCAGCGAGGTGCGTCGGAGGCCTACCGGTGCAGCTGCAGCAGGGTGGCAAAAAAGTAGAAAGAAATCTAAAGGTGACGTCACAGCCAAGAGGGTAAGTGATTGGGAAGTAGCTTTTCTTTTTTCTTTTCTATATCAGTAAGTAACCTTGAGCATTGTTGTTGCCAATTTAAGTTATCTGAGGGTTAAGTCATGGCAGGACAGCTCGGACATGTTATGCTCCTCCTGTACCATGTGGGAAGTCAGGGACGCTTCCGGTGTCCCTGACGATTGTATGTGGGAAGTGTATCTGCCTCCAGCTCCTGACTGACCGCATTGCGGAACTGGAGCTGCGGGTGGATTCACTCTGGAGCATGCACGATGCTGAGAATGATGTGAATAGCACGTTTAGTGAGTTGGTCTTACCGCAGGTAAAGGGTCCATAGCCAGATAGGGAATGGAAGACCAACAGGAAGAGCAGTGCAAGGAAGGTAGTACAGGGGTCCCCTGCGGTCATCCCCCTGCAAAACAGATACACCGCTTTGAGTACTGTTGAGGGGGATGACTCATCAGGGGAGAGCAGCAGTAGCCAGGTTCATGGCACCGTGGCTGGCTCTGCTGTACAGGAGGGCAGGAAAAAGAGTGGGAGTGGGAGAGCGATAGTGACAGGGAATTCAATTGTAAGGGGAATAGATAGGTGTTTCTGTGGCCGCAACCGAGACTCCAAGATGGTATGTTGCCTCCCTGGTGCAAGGGTCAAGGATGTCTCGGAGTGGGTGCAGGACATTCTGAAAAGGGAGATTGAACAGCCAGTTGTCATGGTGCATATAGATACCAACGATATAGGTAAAAAACGGGATGAGGTCCTACAAGACGAATTTAGGGAGCTAGGAGTTAAATTTAAAAAGTAGGACCACAAAAGTAGTAATCTCAGGATTGCTACCAGTGCCACGTGCTAGTCAGAGTAGGAATCGCAGGATAGCTCAGATGTGGTGCAGAAGGGAGGGATTTAAATTCCTGGGACATTGGAACCGGTTCTGGGGAAGGTGAGACCAGTACAAACCAGACGATCTGCACCTGGGCCGGACCGGAACCAATGTCCTTGGGGGAGTATTTGCTAGTGCTGTTAGGGAGGAGTTAAACTAATATGGCAGGGGGATGGGAACCAATGCAGGGAGACAGAGGGAAATAAAATGGAGGCAGAAGCAAAAGATAGAAAGGAGATGAGTAAAAGTGGGGGACAGAGAAACCCAAGGCAAAAAACAAAAAGGACCACATTACAGCAAAATTCTAAAGGGACAAAGTGTGTTAAAAAGACAAGCCTGAAGGCCCTGTGCCTCAATGTGAGGAGTATTCGGAATAAGGCGGATGAATTAATTGTGCAGATAGCAGTTAATGGGTATGATGTAATTGGCATCACGGAGACATGGCTCCAGGGTGACCAAGGCTGGGAACTCAACATCCAAGGGTATTCAGCATTTAGGAAGGATAGACAGAAAGGAAAAGGAGGCGGGGTGGCATTGCTGGTTAAAGAGGAAATTAATGCAATAGTAAGGAGGGACATTAGCCTGGATGATGTGGAATCGGTATGGGTGGAGCTGCGGAATTCCAAAGGGCAGAAAACGCTAATGGGAATTGTGTACAGACCACCAAACAGTAGTAGTGAGGTTGGGGACAGCATCAAACAAGAAATAAGAGATGTGTGCAATAAAGGTACAGCAGTTATCAAGGGTGACTTTAATCTACATATTGATTGGGCTAACCAAACTGGTAGCAATGCGGTGGAGGAGGATTTCCTGGAGGAGTGTATTTGGGATGGTTTTCTCGACCACTGTCGAGGAACCAACCAGGGAGCTGGCCATCCTAGACTGGGTGATGTGTCATGAGAAAGGACTAATTAGCAATCTTGTTGTGCGAGGCCCCTTGGGGAAGAGTGACCATAATATGGTAGAATTATTTATTAAGATGGAGAGTGACAGTTAATTTGGAAACTAGGGTCCTGAACTTAATGAAAGGTAACTTCGACGGTATGAGGCGTGAATTGGCTAGATTAGACTGGCAAAGGATACTTAAAGGGTTGATGGTGGATAAGCAATGGCAAACATTTAAAGATCACATGGATGAACTTCAGCAATTGTACATCCCTGTCTGGAGTAAAAATAAAACAGGGAAGATTGCTCAACCATGGCTAACAAGGGAAATTAAGGATAGTGTTAAAACCAAGGAAGAGGCATATAATTTGGCTAGAAAAAGCAACAAACCTGAGGACTGGGAGAAATTTAGAATTCAACAGAGGAAGACTAAGGGTTTAATTAAGAGGAGAAAAATAGAGAACGAGAGGAAGCTTGCAGCGAACATAAAAACTGACAGCTTCTATAAATATGTGAAGAGAAAGAGATTAGTGAAGACAAACGTAGGTCCCTTGCAGTCTGATTCAGGTGAATTTATAATGGGGAACAAAGAAATAGCAGACCAATTGAACAAATTGGTTCTGTCTTCACGAAGGAAGACACAAATAACCTTCCGATTGTACAGGGGCACAGTAGGTCGAGTGAGAAGGAGGAACTGAACGATATCCTTATTAGGTGGGAAATTGTGTTGGGGAAGTTGATGGGATTGAAGACCGATAAATCCTTGGGGCCTGATGGTCTGCAACCCGGAGTACTTAAGGAGGTGGCCCTAGAAATAGTGGATGCATTGGTGATCATTTTCCAACAGTGTATCGAATCTGGATCAGTTCCTATGGACTGGAGGGTAGCTAATGTAACACCACTTTTTAAAAAGGGAGGGAGAGAGAAAACGGGTAATTATAGACCAGCTAGCCTGACATCAGTAGTGGGGTAATTGTTGGAATCAATCATTAAGGATGAAATAGCAGCTCATTTGGAAAGCAGTGACAGGATCGGTCCAAGTCAGCATGGATTTATGAAAGGAAATCATGCTTGACGAATCTTCTGGAATTTTTTGAGGATGTAACTAGCAGAGTGGACAAGGGAGAACCAGTGGATGTGGTGTATTTGGACTTTCAAAAGGCTTTTGACAAGGTCCCGCACAAGAGATTGGTGTGCAAAATCAAAGCGCATGGTATTGAGGGTAATGTACTGATGTGGATAGAGAACTGGTTGGCAGACAGGAAGCAGAGAGTCGGGATAAACGGGTCCTTTTCAGAATGGCAAGCAGTGACTGGTGGTGTGCCGCAGGGCTCAGTGCTGGGACCCCAGCTCTTTACAAAATACATTAACGATTTGGATGAAGGAATTGAGTGTAATATCTCCAAGTTTGCGGATGATACTAAACTGGGTGGCGGTGTGAGCTGTGAGGAGGATGCTAAGAGGCTGCAGGGTAACTTGGATGGGTTAGGTGAGTGGGCAGATGCATGGCAGATGCAGTATAATGTGGATAAATGTGAGGTTATCAATTTTGGGGGCAAAAACACGAAGGCAGAATATTATCTGGATGGCGGCAGATTAGGAAAAGGGGAGATGCAACAAGATCTGGGTGTCATGGTTCATCATTCACTGAAAGTGGGCATGCAGGTCCAGCAGGCGGTGAAGAAGGCAAATGGTATGTAGGCCTTCATAGCTAGGGGATTTGAGTATAGGAGCAGGGAGGTCTTGCTGCAGTTGTACAGGGCCTTAGTGAGGCCTCACCTGGAATATTGTGTACAATCTTGGTCTCCTAATCTGAGGAAGGATGTTCTTGCTATTGAGGGAGTGCAGCGAAGGTTCACCAGACTGATTCCAGGGATGGCTGGACTGTCATATGAGGAGAGACTGGATCAACTGGGCCTTTATTCACTGGAGTTTAGAAGGATGAGAGGGGATCTCATAGAAACGTATAAGATTCTGATGGGACTGGACAGGTTAGATGCGGGAAGAATGTTCCCGATGTTGGGGAAGTCCAGAATCAGGGGACATAGTCTTAGGATAAGGGATAGGCCATTTATGACTGAGATGAGGAGAAACTTCTTCACTCAGAGAGTTGTTAACCTGTGGAATTCCCTGCCGCAGAGAGTTATTGATGCCAGTTCATTGGATATATTCTAGAGGGAGTTAGATATGGCCCTTACGGCTAAGGGGATCAAGGGGTATGGGGAGAAAGCAGGAAAGGGGTACTGAGGGAATGTTCAGCCATGATCTTATTGAATGGCGGTGCAGGCTCGAAGGGCCGAATGGCTTACTCCTGCACCTATTTTCTATGTTTCTATGTTTCAGCGGCAGTATAATGAAACCCGCCTATTAAAATCGGTCGTGGCCTCAATCTGCTCCGTGCTGGCAGGATTGATGGTTTTCCACAAGTAACCCAATGCAGTTAAAATCCCCTCCCCGTGATCTCTACTTGGAAAAGGGAGCTGGCTTTCTATTGATTCCTTGACAAATTGGCAGATTCCATTCAGACAATCTGTAAGCCATACACTGGTCCAATTTGAAGACAATAGAATTCTCTAGGCTGACACTCCAGTGCAGTGCTGAGGGAGTGCTGCACTGTCGGAGGTGCCGTCTTTTGGATGAAATGTTAAACCGAGGCCCTGATTGCGCTCTCAGGTGGACGTAAAAGATTCCTGGTGTCCTGGCCAATATCCCTCAATCAACATAACAGAATCAGATTATCTGGTCATTATCACAAAGTTGTGGGAGCTTGCTGTGCGCAAATTGTCTGCCGCGTTTCCCACATTGAAACAGTGACTCCACTCCAAAAGTACTTCATTGGCTGTAAAGCGTATTGAGACGTCCGGTGGTTGTGAAAGGCGCTATATAAATGCAAGTCTTTCTTTCCCTGTGTGTGTTGCCTCAATTTGTTGAGCACCAAGGCCCAGCTCGTGGTTATGTCTGTTTGTGATTAAGCATCTCTTTCTTCTGAGGGAAACAGAATTATTGACTTGCAGACATCCGCATCACTAGCTGCAATTGAGAAAGTAAGATTAGACCAAAAGTCAAAACAGGAAAAGCTAAAAATACACAAGGCCAGTCAGCATTTGCAAAGAGAACAAAATAAGTTTAATACAGTATTATGTTAACGATCGATTAGCATCATCTGCCGAGCAGAGTTGCTCTTGCACCTTATTTCCTGTCGTGGCTGGAACTTACCTGAACGAGCATTGGTGAGGGAAAAGTTGAACCATGTGATAGATAAAGGTAAGACTTGCATTTATATAGCGCCTTTCACGACCACCGGGCATCTCAAAGCGCTTTACAGCCAATGAAGTACTTTTGGAGTATAGTCACTGTTGTAATGTGGGAGACAATTTGCGCACAGCAAGCTCCCACAAACATCAATGTGATAATGACCCGATAACTTGTTTTCGTGACGTTGATTGAGGGATAAATATTGGCCCCAGGACACCGGGGATAACTCCCCTGCTGCTTTTCGAAATAGTGCCATGGGACCTTTTACACCCACCTGATTGCTTTGAAGATTAATATCGTTTTCCTTTGCACTCTGCTCCATGTGTTAATGGAAGCAGATGTTGGTTCTCTTCCACCAAGATCTCATGGTTCCTTGCTTCAGTTTCATTTTGCCGATCTCATGAGCAGTGTCTCCAGTTGAACACTTTATTTCCCTCCTCTTTGTCGAAGTGCGCCGAGCTATTGGTGCATTGTCTAGATTTACGGATGAAATTGGAATACTGAGCCGTGAAGATGTTATGTTGTGACCGCCCCCCCCAGCCTCGCCCTAGTTTTGTTTTGAAGGCTAAAAGATTCACTGGCATTTAAGTGCGGTAAGATTTGAGACTCGACCAGGGGGTGTTGCTTTTCATGTAGAATCTATTTGATAAAGAAAAAAAAACCTCATCCGGCTGAGAGAGAGAGAAACTGGAAAGAGAGGCTGATCCCAGTCAATCACTTTCTGTTGGTTTTGTGTCGCACTCATGTCCCCACCACTGTTGTGGTCCATTTACTTTGGAGTTGCCGGCGGTCCGAGACCCATGCACTGACGGCCAGCGGTCCGAGACCCATGGACTGACGGCCAGCGGTCCGAGACCCATGGACTAACGGCCAGCGGTCCGAGACCCATGGACTGACGGCCAGCGGTCCGAGACCCGTACAGGAGCGGACGGTGCAAGACCCATGTGCTGTGAGCCGGCAACACTTACACGGGCACAAGACTTAACACGAAAGCAGCTTCAAAGACTTCCTAGTGTTGCTTTTGCCTTTTTACCAAGTGACTAAAGTTCAAGCAAGTATTTAATTGACTGCAAAATGTTTGGGGATGATGAGGCGCTACAGCAACCCCTCTCCAAGGTTGAAGTTTCTCTCGTAACTCAACCCGCGGCCACGAGCGACCTGCAGCTTGTGTAAACCGCATATTTTTTATCAAGTGTTTCCTCTTGTGCCCTTGTCGATATGCTGGAAGAGATCTCATTGAACACGTTTGATTCATCCGCAGTTTATTGCCCGTCTCGATCCAATTTTAAACTGGTTATGTCTTTCTCTGGATTCAGCTGTATTTTGCCAGTTTGTCAGTGTCGTGTTGCTGATTTGAATCTGAAGGGGAACGTTAATTGCTAATGTTTTTTTGTTATGTGAACACATCTTTAAGCACCATCAGGTTCCTGCTGCACAATTCATCCTCCTCACCTTGGCAGTTGCATTCTCTTCCTGTAGAAAATGCTGATGATCCCCATTTAAAAAAAAAACTCTGGCATAACCATTCCTAATGTCAGCTGTGGCTCAGTGGGCAGCACACTGTCCTCCTGAGTCAGAAGGTTTGTGGGTTCAAGTCCTATTCCAGGGTGCAAAAGCATTTAGGCTGATGCTCCAGTGCAGTGGCTGAGGGAGTGCTGCACTGTCAGAGGTGTCGTCTGTCGGATGAGATGTTAAACCAAAGCCCTGTCTGCGCTCTGAGGTGGATGTAAAAGATCTCTTAAGAAGAGCAGGGGAGTTATCCCCGGTGTCCTGGCCAATATTTATCCCTCAATCAACATAACAAAAACAGATTCTCTGGTCATTATCACATTGCTGTTTGTGGGAGCTTGCTGTGCGCAAATTGGCTGCTGCGATTCCCACATTAGTGTGACCACACTCCAAAAGTACTTCATTGGCTGTAAAGTGCTTTGAGATGCCCGGTAGTCATGAAAGGTACTATATAAATGCAAGTCTTTCTAATGCGTTCTTTTGTGGGGGCCGGTTGCAGTGGGGAATAAGTCAGCTGATTCCCAGTGCATCATTTCTGCACTGGAAACAACTATATTGAGCATTTGAAACTAGTTTCGTGGTCCATTTAGATTTCCAGTTTCTGCTACTTGGATACGGAGAAAGGCAGTCCTTTCGGTACAGCGCATGGCATACTGCGGTGGGAGGGGTGGGTCAGAGCCTGCCCCTGTTCTCATTCCCTGTGATGCCCGAGTGTTTAACCTCAGCCAGGCCCATTCAGAGAGGTGCCAGCAGCCTCAATCTCACGCCCCCCCCCCCCCACCCATCCTGTGTGTCGAGTTAATCTTACATAGCCCAACATTGTTAAAAAGCCAAGCCCACCTCGGCTGTGACTGCAGATCATCCTGTTCAGCCTCGTACAGGAGCTAATGGTCCAAATTGGTGTCTTGTAACTCTTTGGTAAAATACCATCCCTTCAGAAAAGTTTATAGAGAAGTTAGGGGATTGCAAGTATTGAACCGCACAACTTAAAGCCAATGAAGTACTTTTGAACTGTAATTGCTGTTGTAATGCAGCAAACATGGTGGGCAACATGCGCACAGCAAGCTCCCACAAACAGCGATGTGACGACGATCAGATAGTCTGTTTTTGTTTTGTTGATTAAGGGGATAAATATTGGCCAGGACACCGGGGATAACTCCCTTGCTCGTCAAAATAGTGCCGTGGGATCGTTTACGTCCACCTGAGAGAGCAGACGGAGCCTTGGTTTAACGTCCCATCCAAAAGACGGCACCTCCGACAGTGTGGCACTCCCTCGGCACTGTCCCTCCGACAGTGCAGCACTCCTTTTTAGATAGCAGAAGCTTTGCAGTTACCAGATAAGCCGGCTTGTTCAGTTACCTGAAAATCTTTACATTTATCAAAAGAGAAATATTTTTAAAATCCTGAGTTACCTTCTCGATCATTAACCTTTTGTGTCATGTTGACTGGTAGATTCACAGTACAGCCAATTGCACCAGACTCCCTAATAAATGAGGATTTCTATTTATAGTAACTTTTATTTATATAGCGCCTTTAACGTAGTAAAACATCCCAAGGTGCTTCACAACAATTTTACAACACGTTGGATATTGACCATTGAGGGAAAGAGAGAAAAAGCGGGAGAAGGACGTGTAAAAAGAGGTAAAAGGCTCGGGTCTGAAGCGGCAGCCAAAATGCGCAATTTATATAGTTTGAGTAATCACTGCTGTTAACTGAATAGTTTTATAAATTCCCATTTTCCAAATTTCACCCCTCCTCCTCCTGATGGTGTACAGTCCCACACACAGCGCAGTCATACCTTGCCCATGTGGCCTTGATTCGTGTGTAAACCAGGACAGGGAGTCTCGCTGGGTTACTCTGCCAGGCCGTACCCTGTACTTTCCAGTAAGGGTCGCACATGATCAGGGGAGCAAGTCGGCCTGCTATTTTTTTTTGTCCCTCTCCCTAGCCCAAGGTCACTGAGCCCAGACTACACCTGCTCTGTGATCACAACCTCCAGTCCTCTTGGACTGAATTGTGACATGTTGGTCTTCTCCATGCCCTTCAATGGAACAATGAAAATGCTGTTCCCTTCAATTCTTCAAAGACATGTGTCTCCTTCAGTCTCCAGCAGTTGTGACCAACAGTGACTAGCCCTTCCCATTGACGGTTCCACCCTTGCATTCCTCCTTCATCTGTGGACATTGGCGGACTCTCTATCTCCGCTGGCCTCAAATTGAACCCAGACATTTCCTCAATGCTACAGCTGCCTCTGCAGCACTTGTTTCCTGCTTTGCCCTAAATGCTTCCTTCCCTCTCACCAATCCCTAATTCCAGAAAGCCCATGTTCACCCCACAATTGAAAACCGCTTTTATCTCTGGGCAGGTTCTCGAAGCATCTCCTCATGTGCACTTGGACAGGATTCCACGAATTGCTTTCTGTCCGATGAGCAATTCCCCTCCCACCTCTAGCCTGCAATCTTTCTGTTTCTGTCACAACCTTCCTTGTCTTTCTCTGTTTTATTGACAGCATTAAAGCCACGGTTTGCCTCTCTCTCTCCTCTCCAGTTGCTCCGAAGCTTGAAATACACTGCTCAATATGCTCTTCCTCCTCACTATATCCTAACTGCGTCGAAATCGAGACCAACTGCACTGTCCTGCAAACTGTGGAACTTCTTATCGCCCCCTCAGTCTTTTCTTCTCGCATTTTCATGCTTTTAATAAAAAAAATGAAGAGCATAAGAATTAGGAGCAGGAGTCGGCCATTTGGCCCCTCGAGCCTGCTCCGCCATTCAATAAGATCATGGCTGACCTGGTCTAGACCTCACTTTCCTGCCTGTTCCCCATAACCCTTGACTCTTCTGTAGTTCAAGAATCTGTCTATCTCCGCCTTGAATATATTCAATGACCCAGCCTCCACAGCTCTCTGGGGCAGAGAATTCCAAAGATTCACGACCCTCTGAGAGAAGGAATTTCTCCTCCTCTTCATCTTAAATGGGCGACCCCCCTTATTCTGAAACTATGCCCCGAGTTCTCGATTCCCCCACGAGGGGAAACATCCTCTCTGCATCTACCCTGTCAAGCCCCCTCAGAATCTTGTACTTTTCTTATATGTATCTTGTATGTATCTACTGAGGCCAAGGTATTATCTAATGACAACTTCCCGATTGATCTCATCATCTTTTATTCCTTTCACTCGGTCTTGCTCCCCTCCACCTTGGTTTGTTAATTGAAAAAAAAATTGTCAGTCACATCTCCGCTTTGTAATGTATCACTGTGTCATTAGACTTCCTAAATAACAAATTGCTTCAGTGGTTGACGCATTAACCCTGTTGGAATGTTATTAATAAGTACCATATTTATAATGGCAGCCACGCAGTCTAATCTTCCTCGCTTGCTGTCAGTTTGATCTGTCATTCATCATTTTGTCAATGAGGTAAAATGATTTATATTCAGCAACTGGGGAGGGGAAGGAGTGCTGGACTGGTGAGAACCCATCAACGAGAGAAGGTTAATTATTGGCTATTTATCAACAGCGTCAGCTGTGGCTCAGTGGGCAGCACTCTCGTCCCTGAGTCAGAAGGTTGTGGGTTCAAGTCCCGCTCCAGGGACTTGAGCGCAAACATCTAGGCTGACACTCCAGTGGAGTGCTGCACTGTCGGATGTGCCGTCTTTCGGATGAGGCATTAAACCAAGGCCCCGTCTGCCCCCTCAGGTGGACGTAAAAGATCCCATGGCACTGTTTCAAAGAAGAGCAGGGGAGTTATCCCTGGTGTCCTGGCCAATATTAGGTGGTCCCTCTTATCGAGGATAACTTGCTTCCACACCAAAAGGGGATGAGTTCACAGGTGTTTCAATGAGGGAGATGACATTCTCGGTCCCGAACTACATCCTGAAGGGTGGAAGATGCCAGTGTGTGGATTCTTTTAACGTGAGGTGACCGTTGCACACCAGCCACCACACGGGCTTGACAGAGCTAGGTCTCGGTCCAGTGGCGAGGGTTAACCTAGATGACTGGAGACCAAGCTCTGCTGCACGGACCTGGTGCACACACGTGCTCCTACTATCCACAGATCGCAGTGTGGGCTCAATCAACATAACAAAAGCAGATTATCTGGTCATTATCACATTGCTGTTTGTAGGAGCTTACTGTGCACAAATTGGCTGCCGCGTTTCCTACAGTGACTACACTCCCAATAGTACATCGTTGGCAGTAAAGCGCTTTGAGATGTCCGGTGGTGGTGAAAAACGCTATGTACATGCAAGTCTTTATCTCTCTATAAAGCACTATTCCACATTCTACCCTCTCCCTTCAATATTTTAAATGCTTTTTCAGCTGCTTTTAATTCTCCCCTCTGTCCCTTCCCCTCCCCCCACACCAACATTACCCAAGAGGATAGCATCACAACTAGTTAGTCACTCTCTGCCTGGGTCAGTGTTTGACCAGCTGTCAGGACAGCTTTCTTTTATCCTGCCTGTAGTGCAGTGCTGAGCTTTATCTCTCTCTCTCTCTCTCTCTCTCTCTCTCGCCTATCACGACAGCCCAAAACACTTTACAGCCAATGAAATACTTTAAAAAAAAATTTGATCACTGTTGTGATGTAAGAACTTACTGACTGCAAGTGACCAGCAAAACTCAAAGCCAAGCAGTTTTCTTCAGGTTAACTTTAGATTTATTTAAGGTCTGAAGACTGGATATTTTTACATCCGGACGCAGTCAACAAACAATTGACACACACAACTGATCATGTGACTTTGATGTCGCCGCTTGACAATAGGAAGTGGCGGCCATTTTGACAGCCTTTAATGAAACCACCTGAGCCAGCCCTGTTTCAGAATGTAGCAGGAATCTCCAGCATGATCTCCTCTAGTGAAGAGCAAATCCTTTTGTTCATCCTTACATTAAATAAAATAAAATAAACTGGAATCACTTGTCCTAATAAAAATGGAGTCTTGGGTCTGAGTGACAAGTGCGTTGTGATACGGCACGGGGTGGGAGGGATTCTCATTGATGCCTGTGGCTCAGTGGGTAGTGTACTCGCCTCCTGAGTCAGAAGGTTGTGGGTTCAAATCCCAGGCTGACACACCCAGTGCAGTGCTGAGGGAGTGCTGCACTGTCGGAGGTGCCGGTCTTTCGGATGAGAAGTTAAACCGAGTCCCTGTCCATTTTTATCGAGTGGACGTAAAAGATCCCATGACACTATTTCGAAGAGGAGCAGGGGAGTTATCCCCGGTGTCCTGGCCAATATTTATCCCTCATACAACACAACAAAAACAGATTATCTGGTCGTTATCACATTGCTGTTTGTGGGAGCTTGCTGTGTGCAAGTTGGCTGTGTTTCCCACATTACAAGAGTGACTACACTCCAAAAGTACTTCATTGGCTGTAAAGCGCTTTGAGTCATCCAGTGGTGAAAGAGGCTGTGTAAATGTAAGTCTTTCATGTGTAAGGTTGATTTATCTCGATCAGTTTATGCTGATATTTTGGCACTGCCTAAAGGTATCATATTTGTGGTTTGTCTGCTTTCAATAGTAAAGTCTGTTGTTCACGTCACAGTAGAGTTGTTTGAGTGAAGCAGTGACAACAGCACGGTGCTGGTTCTGATTGTGATAGGACGAGCCCACATGCACTGATTAGCATCAGAAAGGCAACCCTGGGGTACTGATGAGAGAGAGAGAGATGTGCCTGGCCTATCTCGCAAGTGATGTGATGGTTGGAGACTCTGATGTCACCAAGTACCATCTGCTTTTGTCACGTGCTCGCAACGTTGGGTGGGATGGGAATCGGACGAGTGATTTATTTTTTGCCAGGACAACTTGTCCTCTGCTGCAGAGTCTAAGTCAGTGTTCTCTCGCTGAGGGAATGTGCTGAGCCATCGCGACCCTGGCTCAAACTGCTGATGGGAAGCAACATGGCAGTGGGCCAAGTGCCTAGTTGTTTCAATAAACATCCTGCATTTCTGTTACACTGGGCTGGCTGTGTACACCCAGCATATTTGGTCTTCATTTCTGCCGTTGGATTCTTGCTCACGCACTTCTCGCACTGTAACATGTAAACCTGCCAAAGAAAATGTCCTCCGTATTTACAGTACTCGCGTCTTGGCATGGACATGGTGACACTGTAAACATCACACTTTAAAGTCTGTTCTCCAAACACAGGAACAGGAGGAGGCCATTCAATTCAATTAGATCATGGATGATCTGCATCATAGCTCCATCCACCCACCTTGGTTCTGTATGAGTCTCGTAGGCGGTCCCTCGAACGAGCATGCCTTGCTTCCACGAGAGTTCACAGATGGTTGAATGAAGGACCCGATGTTCCAGTCCTGAACTCCAGTTGAGGGGGTGGAAGATGCCTGTGCGTGGAATCTTTTTGACGTGTGGTGACCGTTGCACACCAGCCACCACACGGGCTCGACAGAGCTAGGCCTTTATCCAGTGGCAAGGGTTAACCAGGGCGACTGGAGACCTGCTCTGCTGCACGGACCCAGTGCGCACACACCTATCACAGTGTGGGCAGGCCCGTGCTGCCCCTGGGCCCCCGGCTCTTCTGGGCCCCGTACCCTCATTCGCCGCACCTCCGCCCACCTTGTTCCAGGGCCCGGCGCTCCAGCTCTATTTATGGCCCCGAGTAGAACAATGTCAGAGCACGCAATTCTGCCCAATGTTGGGATATTGCCACAAACTTTAGCATATTCATCGCTCAGCAACAGGAGCAGGCCATTCAGCCCTTCGAGCTTGTCACGCCATTCAGTTAGATCATGGCTGATCTGTATCTAAACTCCATCGACCCGCCTTGGTTCCGTAACCCTCAACACCCTTGCCCAACAAAATCTATCCATCTTAGTTTTGAATTGTTCAATTGGCCTCCAGCCTCAACAGCTTTGTGAGGGAGCGAGTTCCAGACTTCCACTGCCCTTTGTGTGAAGAAGTTCTGAAAATGACTTCATATTTTTTGAATAGTTTGTTTTGAAAACTTGAATCGGGTAGAGTTCACTTAAAGGGTACTGCTGTCACTTTTTTTAAACAAAGGTTTATTTCCAGACTGAAATTCTGTTGGAATCCAGATTGCGACATTGCATTCCTGGGATAAGAGGGTCGTCCTATGAGGAGAGAGTGTGTAGATTGGGCCGACACTCTCGAGTTTAGAAGAATGAGAGGCGATCACATTGAAACATATAGGATGCTGAGAGGTTGTTTCCCCTGGCTGGAGAGTCTAAAACAAGGGGGCACAGTCTCGGGATAAGGGGTCGGCCATTTAAGACTGAGCTGCGGAGGAACTTCTTCACTCGGAGGGTTGTGAATCTTTTTATAATTCTCTACCCCAGAGAGCTGTGGGTGCTGAATTGTTGAGTGTGTTCAAGGCTGAGATCGAAAGAGTTTTGGACTCTCGGGCTCCGATATTGGTGGCCTCGCTGTCCACTGCTGCCGCGTTTTGCCGCCGGTCTCCCCTCGGTGCCAGTTTCCACTCGGGCTGCAGCCGGCGGGAGGGGAGTACCGCCAGGAACCGGCGGCAAAGCAGTGCAAGCGGCCTGCCGAGCTGCCGGATTGGTGCAGGCGGGAGTCGGCGACAGCAGGGGGAAGGACCGCTGCTTGGAGGCAGGTCTAACCCCGACGGTAAGTACGAAGACCTGTGGGGTGGGGGGGTGGGGAAAGATTCGTGAACATCTTTTAATTATTTTTTTCAAATTATTTATTTATTTTTTTAAACAGCGTCTTACCTGGATGGGCTCCCCTGAAGGTCGTCCGGTGTTTTATTTATTTATTTATTTTTGGTGATTTTTTTTTTATTTTCAGCTCCTCTACCCTCCCTGGCCCCGACTCCACCCTCAGAGACACTTGGGCGGCAAGTGCATTTGCCGCCGAGATTGAGAGCTCCCGCCCGCTGCTGCCCAAATTGACGCCGAAAGCCGTTATTTTGCTGCTGGGCGGCACTGCCACCTCTTTTAGAGGGATCTTCCTGGCAATGTCCATACAATAGTACATTTGAAGATGTTTAGGGTGAAAAAAACAGCTATAGATTCGGTTAAAGGAACACATATGGATTATGCTAATGCAAGCTGCCTACTGTATCAAGATATAGTCTTGGGATAAGGGCTAGGCCATTTAGGACTGATGAGGAGAAACGTCTTCACTCAGAGTTGTTAGTTAACCTGTGGAATTCCCTGCCGCAGAGAGTTGTTGATGCCAGTTCATTGGATATATTCACGAGGGGGTTAGATATGGCCCTTACGGCTAAGGGGATCAAGGGGTATGGAGAGAAAGCAGGAAAGGGGCACTGAGGGAATGATCAGCCATGATCTTATTGAATGGCGGTGCAGGCTCGAAGGGCCGAATGGCCTACTCCTGCACCTATTTTCTATGTTTCTATGTATGCCCAAAACTGAATCAGAAATAGAATCAATAGACATGCAGACTCATGCAGCCCAATCTCTCGGCGGTCCTTTGGGCAGTCCTTGGCTTTCACCAATTTCGGGCCCGAGGAATATGGAGATCTGGCAGGAAAGTGGAGTTGAGGTAGAAGATCAGCCATGCTATCAAATGGCGGAGCAGGCTTGAGGGGCCGTATGACCTACTCCTGCTCCTAATTCTTATATTCCCTCCGCTGCCCCTCCCCCAGCACCCAAATCATATCGGCCCATCTCCTTCCTGCAGTGTAGTCTGGGGAGGGTGACATCATTGTGGCCAGTACTTGCAGATGTGCACTGGTGTGCGAGATTGACAAAGTTGACTGGTGCAGAATACTCCATTCAGGAGTTGGTATTTTTGTGGATATTTGTGGGGCTCAACGATTCCGATCCTGATTCAGGAAAGACCCTGAGTTATAACCTCTTGGTGAAGGTGAAAAATGAGACGATTTCCTTCTCTTCACAAAATGGCACATGGAGTCCAGCAAGCCAGCTATTATTATCATATTTTTTATATAGTATTATATATTTTTGGGGGGCTAGTTAACATCTTAAGATGAAGTGGGACCCCTACACTTACTGCTTTCTACTTGAGGCAAGGTGGTTTCCTTGGGCTCAAGTTTCGGCCTGAGTTGCTCCTATTTTTTTGGAGCAACTAGTTTAGAATGGAGTATCTTAGAAATTGCAATTCTCGGCATTTAGTTTGCTCCAATTCTAGCGAGTTAGAATAGTTTAGTTTCAGAACTTTTTTTTGTTCAAAAGGGGACGTTACCAGCCATTTACGCCTGTTTTGCAAGTTTAGGCAGCAAAAACTTACTCCAAACTAATTTAGAATGGAGTAGGTGTAGATTTTTGTACGCTCAGGAAAAACCTTGCCTGCATTTTAAGAATTAGGCGCAGGGAGCAAGAGATGGCGGGGGAGGGGAGGGAAGTTCGGGGATTTTACAAGCATTATACACTTCACTTTTACCAATAAAGAGCCATCATGAATAATAAATGATAAATAAATCAATAAAAAATAAATTAAGTTTTCCTACCCCTCTGAAGCAGCGGCAGCAGGTACCGAGCTGCGATATTTCGGCCGTTCGGCCGGGGGATAGGGAAGACCTGAAAAGCACCGCGAGGGAGGGAGAGCCAGCCAGCCAGTTTGAAAATTTAATTTGTACTTCAAGTATGGGTGCTGCATTATCAACACCATGGATTATGCAATGGTTCTCCATCAATTCACAGCATAGGAGTGTCATAGCCCGTAGGCTGATGGGCAGGAGGCCTTGCGTCAACAATATCGAGCCAGGCGCTCATACCTGGACATGAGCGAGGTTGTTTGTGTCAAAAGTTTCGGCAAAGAAGTTGCCGTTGAGATCTGTGATACGCTGAGAGCAGATTTACAGCCCAGAAGCAGAACACCGACTGCCTTGTCTGTTGAAGTGAAGGTAACCGCTGCACTTTCCTTCTATGCCTCGGGATCATTTCAAGCTACGACTGGAGATGTGTGTGCCATCTCTCAACGTGCAATACATGCCTGCGTTTACCAGGTCACGGCTGCACTGTATGCGCGGAGGAATGACTTCATCAAGTTCCCAATGACCGGCCAAGCAATGCATGACAGGGCTGTGGACTTCTCCAGGATTGCCGGCTTCCCAAAGGTACAGGGCCCACATCGCCTTGCGAGCACCTGTGGAGGATGCCGAGCAGTACAGGAATAGAAAAGGTTTCCACTCCATCAATGTGCAGCTCGTGTGTGACGACAAGCAGCGCATCATGTCAGTCGATGCGAGATACCCAGCAGCTCATCCGTGAACGCTTCAACTGCTGATGCCTGAGGGCTCAGCGACAACTGTTCTGCATGGACATGTTTATTTTTTTGGAGTTGTTCCTATGTTGTGTTGTGTTAATGATTCAGTTTTAATGTAAAAATATTTTATTGAAAAGTTCACGTTAGTGTAATAAAATATTTCTTGTATCAAACTTTACTTTAATATGACTCTTTAAGATCACTTTAAAAACTTTAAGATCACGTATAAACTTGTAAAGTTACAAAGCAATTTCAATGTGAATAATCTTACACTCTTAAGATCACTGAAACTTCAAGATCACTTTTTAGGTGCAAAATTAAGTAACTTAAAAATGTGAGAGCATTTACACTATAAGATCACTTAAAAACCCTAAGATCACTCATAAGTTGTAAAGTTACAAAACTTACAAAATAATTTCAATTTGAAAAAAGTTGCTACAGTTACATCAAGAACAAAAGCAGCAAAGAAAGGCTGGAACCATCTCTCCTCCACATCTCGGTAAATGTTCACTTCTTCATGGGGGTGTAATTTGATTGGCCGGGCTGTGTGCCCTTACTGCAGCAGCTACCTCACACCCAGGCCCTCCCTGATGGCCTGTGCCGTCACTTGCACTGGGTGTAAATTGCTGCATTACACCAGCAGCACCGCTGGGAGCCGCAACGTCGGAATCTGTGAAACCATAGAATGTGCCACCAGAACCTATGCAAGGGTTTGAAACACTGATATCGTTGATGTGAGCTCATAAATATTAAGTTCTAAGGTATCCTCTGAAGACATTTCAGTCCACGCCTGCAGCCACCCTTGGTCTGGATCGTCCGCTTCTGGTTCTTCTTCTGTATGTTCAGGATTGACATCATCTTCTGCAAAATATATCAGAACAGTCAAATGGTTAGCAGCACAGGGGGTGCAGGATGGGTGGCATGAGTACTCTCTCACATAGCAGGCCAGGCAGCAGGTTGATTTGAAGGGCCACGATGCATTTTCAGGACTTGCCCTCTCCCTCGCGTGTGCAGTTCTGATTGCTTTTCTCCATGTACGACTCATCAAAGCAGCGACCCTCTGTTCTAAGGGTGTCAGTGGATGCAGATTTGGCACGCCTCCTGTTCGAGTTCTTTCCCTTTTGTTGTGGGCCAATTTCTTCTGCAAAGATTAAAATATAATTTTTTACAGAGTGCGTCTTTCTGCAGGGTGGGACATATGGTTACATTTACAATTTAGATTCCATTGAAAAATGAAAATATTATTTACACTAACTACTTGACCAAGGTCGTGCCATTTCTCTTTACACTGGCTTCCATTTCTCCTGGTATGCACCACTGCGCAGTAATCTTCTGCAACTTGGTTCCAGCATTTCCTCACTTCTTTGGATGGCACTTTTATGCGACCTCTGTTGCTGGTATCCAGCTCCTGCCATCTCTGCTCAATGACATTAACTAGTGTCTCCACTTCCTCATGCAAGAAATTCTTCATTCTTGGTGGACGTTGTTCCATTGCTGTATTGAATTGGCACTCTGATTTTTCAAAACACACAGTCCTTATTTTGCATGCACCTATGCAGCGCTTGTTCTGGTAGTTTAGCAGCAATAAACAGCACTCACTGATTCCAGCAGGAGATTTCTTCCACAGTACTGCTAACAGCACTCCTTCAGGCACAAAAAATCAGTCAGAAGCCTTTGCACAGCTCCACAAAACCAAAAATCACTCTTCCGCATGTACCTTTAAAGATGGCTGATTGCCAATGTTTCTTTGCCACTGCGCATGTGCGCATGCTCCAACGCGCAACGCTGCCGGCACTCAAAATGACACTGGGCTCTAGCCCCGCCCCCCTGCTGGCAGTTCTTCCTCGCAACGCCTTTGCCCCGCCCCCAGCAGCTCCTGCTGCGCCGCATCGAGCTGGAAACGGCCCGACATATATCCGAGAATTGCAAAATATTTGGCGCAATTTCTGTTCCACAAATTAGGCGGGCCTCTCCGATGTGTGCTGTTTCAGCAGGGGTCCGAAACTTAAGCCCCTTGTGTGTGGGGCTTTACCAGCTTTCAAAAGCAGGGTGTTTAATTCCTAATAGTGCCCATCCCCTTCCCATGCAGGCAATTGTTGGAACCAATATTCCCATCCTATGCTGAATGTTTGTGGTGCTGCGGACATCTGGAGAGCCGTTAGGGTCTTGGTTCTCTGCAATATGACGTTTCCTCCTGCCTCAGGAATCGTGTGTCTCACCCATTCCAACTCGGAAGAGATTTTTCTTTGAGCGTGTGTTCATAAATCGAGCTTTCTGGCATAGCTCCATAACATTTTCCAGTTCTCCCAGGTCCCTTAACTTGTAATTGGAAACCGGCAACAAGAGAGAAAATAAAAGAACATTGGCCTTAAGTGGCTGAATTATAGGAAGAGAGCGAGCTGGTTTGATTGTCTCCAGCGAGAGGTGCAGGCAAACGACGAGCCTTTTGCACAGGTAAAAAAACGTGCCGAGCCGCTTGACTGATAAACTTTGCGAGTGATGAGCTGTCTTCACGGAGGAGCTGCAGCAAAGCATTCTTTCTGTTTTAGGTCTTGTATCACAGTGCAGGCTTGCTGCTGTGTGACTGACTGTCCATTAAAGCCACAGCGTACAGTGGGAGTTAGCATGTTAACTTTTACCCTTAGTGTCGAATCCAGTCTCTTGCGTCGACCTCTGTTTCATAGTTGCTGTTCTTCTGAGTTCTGTCCTGCCCGTGTCGAATTTGCCATCAGCTTTTCAATGGAATGAGGCTAGATTTATCGCTAATTTAAAAAGAAGTCTGTCTCATTGTATTCATTGCACTCTGAAATTATCTTTCCCCCCCCCCCCCCCCACCCTCAAAGGCTGTGGACTCTGGGGCAATTGGAGTTTTCAAGACTGAAATCAATAGATTTTTGTTCGGTTCGGGCATCGAGGGATTATGGAGCCACAGCAGGTAAATGGAGCTGAGGTACAGATCAGTCGTGATCTGATTGAATGGCGGAACAGGCCCGAGGGGCTGAATGGTCTACTCCTGCTCCTGTCTGTGTGTGTCTCTTTCTGGCTCTCTCGAAACCAATTCATTCCGGAGTGCAGACCAGACCACTCACCGATAATCCCAGCGACACTCAATAGTACGAAGTGGTGTGGGCGATCATAGGCGGTCCCTCCAGCGAGGATGACTTGCCTCCACATGAGTTCACAAATGTTTCATTTGAAGGACCCGATATTCCAGTCCTGAACTCCAGTTGAGGAGATGGAAGATGCCTGTGCGTGGATTTTTATTAACGTATGGTGACCGTTGCACACCAGCCACTACATGGGCTTGACAGAGCTAGGCCTTTATCCAGTGGCAAGAGTTAACCAGGACGACTGGAGACCTGCTCTGCTGCACGGACCTAGTGCGCACACATATCGCAGTGTGGGCTGGCCCCGTGCTGCCCCTGGGCCCCGTACGCTCATTTGCCGCACCTCCGCCACGATCTCTCACCGCACTTCCGCGCCAAACATTCGCCGAACCTCCGTCACAATCACCCACCAAATCTCATCACTCCTCCGGCCCGATCACTCGTCGCAAGTCCGCCTCAACCTTTCCGCTCCTCTGCTGTACTAGGGCCCAACCAATGTTCCTGCCCACGCTCCAAGTGTGGGCTATACTGTCCATTGCGCCTGCAATATTCTCTGTCCCCAGCCACAAAAACGAGGAAACCGGGACAGCCACCTATTCCGTGAGGCCTCCGCTCCCACCGGATTTCCAAGTGTTTGCTCCGTAGGTGGAATCAGGCCTGGGCCTTTAGTAAGGCACAGGCTCAGCACGGAGGTGCAGGTGAGGCAGGAGGTGATAATCCCGGCTCTCCCACTTCAGTGAGGCAACCTGCCCAACAACAACAACAACAACTTGTATTTAAATAGCACCTTTAACATAGTGAAACGTCCCGGGGAGCTTCACAGAAATATTATGAGATTTTAAAAAAATTGACACGAAGCCGCAGAAGTAGAAATTAGCGCAGGTGACCAAAAGCTTTATCAAAGAGAGGCAGAGAGGTTTAGGCAGGGAGCTCCAGAGCTTGGGCCCTAGGCAACAGAAGGCACGGCAACCAATGGTTGAGCGATTATAATCAGGACTGCTCAAAAGGGCAGAATTAGAGGAGCGCAGATATCTCTGGGTGGGGGTAGGGGGAGCAGGGGTTGTGGGGCTGGAGGAGATTACAGAGATAGGGAGGGATGAGGCCATGGAGGGATTTGAAAATAAGGATGAGAATTTTGAAATCGAGATGTTGCTTAACCGGGAGCCAATGTAGGTCGGCGAGCACAGACAGTGCACCTTCCAACAGACACTTTGCTCTGTGGCGGGATCAGGTTCATAGAGGACCTTTGTCTTTCGGATGTTTAGCGTAAGGCCCATGTTCTCGTACGCCTCGGTGCAGGTGTTGACGATGGCTTGGAGTTCGGCCTCCGAGTGTGTGCAGACGCAAGCGTCGTCTGCGTACTGTAGTTCGATGGCGGAGGATGGGACAACCTTGGATCTAGCCTGGAGGTGTTGGAGATTGAACAGATTCCCATCCGTTCTATAACTTAGATCCACTCCGGCGGGGAGCTTGTTGAGCATGAGATGTAGCATTGCAGCAAGGAAGATCGAGAAGAGAGTTGGTGCGACTACTCAGCCTTGCTTGACCCCGGCCTGGACGTGGATTGGGTCTGTGGTGGATCCATTGGTCAGGATCACGGTTTGCATGTCATCATAGAGTAGATAGAGGATGGTGACAAACCTTTTGAGGGCAGCCGAAACGGAGGAGGATGCTCCATAATCCCTCATGGTTGATAGTGTCAAAGGCCTTTTGTGAGGTCAAAGGCGGCCATGTACAAGGGTTGTTGCTGTTCCCTGCATTTCTCTTGTAGTTGTCTCGTGGTGAAGATCATGTCCGTTGTACCCCTCAGTGGACGGAACCCGCATTGTGACTCTGAGAGGAAGAGTTCTTCAGCCACAGGGAGAAGATGGTTGAGGAGGATTATTGCAGTTGAAGAGCAACAGGAGCAGATGGAATTCTTGCCGAAGCACTAAAGCATGGCGGAGAAGCACTATTGGCATGAATACATGACCCAATTTCTATTATCTGGAAGGAGGAGAATGTGCCAGGAGGTATCGGGGACGCCGTAATCGTGACCATCTTCAAAAAAGAAGACATCCGACTGCGGTAACTACAGAGGAATCTCCCTGCTGTTGGCCACAAGGAAAATCATTGGTGCGAGTTAGGACACGGGCAGCCGAGTTTTGGATCAACTCTAGTTTACGTAGGGTAGAATGTGGGATGGGGATGGTGGGGGCTGACCTGGAAAAGCTGGTGATCGGACTTTACTGGGACCCTACAGACTGGAGCCTCTGGGATTCCAGGACGTAGCTCAACGATCACTGCTGGCATATGATAAATAATTTCTCCTCACATAATCTTTAGGGCTTTGCGTTAGCCTAGATTATGTCCTCAAGTCTTTTTTTATGACTTGAATCCATTAACCCTGTGCTCCCAGTCTGGCGATGCCTCGTTTAAAAAAAAAAAAAAAAAATTCCTCATTTTCAAATCCTTCCATGGCCTCGCCCCTCCCTATCTCCGTAACCTCCTCCAACCTCCCGAGATCTCTGCACTCCTCCAATTCTGGCCTCTTTTCATTGCTACTCCATTGGCGGCCATGCCTTCAGCCGCCTGAGAACTAAGCTCTGGAATTCCCTCCCTTAACCTCTCTGCCTCTCTCCCTCTCTTTCCTCCTTTAAGACGCTCCTTAAAACTCACCTCTTTGACCTGTCCTGCTGTCTCCTTATGCGGCTCGGTGTCAAATTTTGTTTGATAATCGCTCCTGTGAAGCGTCTTGGAATGTTTTACTACATTAAAGATGCTATATAAATGCAAGTTGTTGTTGAGCCTACAACCTCTGACCCAGGAGCAAGAATGCCAACAATTGAGCCAAACTGACACACCAGTTGGTCTCATTTGGAGCAGCGGGTGGGGCCCTGGAGTTCGCCTCAGCAAGGGGCAAATCAGCCAGGCTTCCCCTGGGCAGTCGTCCAGTGACCAACTGGAAATCTGTGCACGTGTCCATCAGGCGAGGGCTGTGATGGTCCTCCACAGTCAATAGGCCACTGGCACGCATGGGAATTCCGCTAACTGAAGACTGGCCATTTGGGTAAGGCACTCGAGAGAGAGAGAGAGAGAGAGAGAGAGTTCCTGGTGCCAGTGGAACTGTATCCCAGCTAACCTTTTGGAGTGCTAAGTGTAAGGGAAGGAATGATACTCAATAAATGCTGGGGAGGTGAAATAGCGAACCTACTTGAGCCAATGAGAACAGACAGGGTCACGAGAATGGCATTGGTGTTCACCTATTCGTGGTTGTCGTGGTAACATCTGTGGAGTCACACCCAACTTCCCTGTAACTCGGACTCCATCTTGCACTGTAAATAATAGTGAACATTTAAAATGATGTCCAGCCAGGATGAGGAGGAAAATCCAATTAAAGGCGTATCCCATGTGCGTTTTGGACAGGGCCACCATTTTGATTTTGTGAACTAATCGCCACTTGTGAAGGATTTTTTTTAACAGAATTATTGACATTCCAGGTGAATGGAGGGAGATAAAACTTTTCTGAGATTGGCCGGGGATGGGGAGAGAAAGCACAGAGCGAGTGTAACTCTTCACCTGGATGTGCGATGCCTCGACTTGGGAGTGGTTGGTGCCCATTGTGGGCACTCCCCAGCCCTGACATCCCTTCGACACGCATCCACCAGAGGTTTTATCCTGTTCTTTATGTGGGCACGTTGGAGCACACTGAATGGTCAAACACTGAGGGGGCCGCGGGGTGCTGCATCCCCTGCATCACATGCGACAGAAACTCTCTCACTCAACAATTACCCTTCCTGATTAAACTAGCAGAATGGCCCCTGTATTTGCAGCAGTGATGACTACATATGATGTCTCACCTCTGCATTTAAGAGGATGCTAGATAAACACATGCGGGAAACAGGAACAGAAGGGTATGTTGATGGGGTTAGATGAAGTAGTGTGGGAAGCAGCTCATGTGGAACACATATCGCAGTGTGGGCTGGCCCGTGCTGCCCCTGGCCCCGAACTCACGCCTCTTCTGGGCCCCGATCACGTCCCTCTACAATCTCTCGCCGCTTCTTCGCCCGACCTCGCCGCTCCTGCTGTACCTGCCCACGCTTCAATCACCGACCTGGACCTTGATGACATCCAAGACCTAACTCTGTCAAGCCCGTGTGGTGGCTGGTGTGCAACGACCACCACACGTTTTTTTAAAAAAAAATCCACGCACAGGCATCTTCCACCCTTCAAGATTTAGTTCGGGATCCGGAATATTAGGTCCTTCATTGAAGCACCTGTAAACTTTTTGATGTGGAAGCAAGTCCTCCTCAATTCGAGGGACTGCCTATGATGATAATGATGTGGAACATAAGTACTGGCATGGTCCCATTGGGCCGAATGGCCTGTTTGTGTGCTGTACATTCAATGTAATGACTACACTGCAGCATTCCTGGTACCTTCTACTTGGAGGACAATTGTGGGAAATTATATCTTTAAGTACCTGAACTTTGTTGGTTTCCCTTTTCTGTTAACTAAACATAAGAACAGGAATAGGCCATTGAGCCTCTCAAGCCTGTTCTGCCATTTAATGAGATAATGGCTGATCTGTGACCTAACTATACACCCCCGCCTTTGGCCCATATCCCCCAATACCTTTAGTTTACAGAAAGCTATCAATCTCCAATTTAAAATTAACAATTGATCCAGCATCAGTCACCTGATCTAGCATCGATTGTTGGTGAAATAAAACCATTTGTTCCTTGAACGTTAGTGCATTTTGTTTTAACTGCCCAGTGAAGTGATCTGTCACACGGACGACAGGTGAATAATGAGAGTTCACACAGCTTCCAGCAACGAATCTAAAGGGTGTTGTAAGATTCCTTTCCCGGGGTAACTCGTTTCCAGAGAATCAACAGGACAGCTCTGCCAATGACTGGGAGTTCCAGGAATTCCTTCTATCAGGCACAAGTGCATGTAATGCTCCTGAGATCTGGCAGGACTGTCGTATGAGGAGAGATTGGGTCGACTAGGCTTGTACTCACCAGAGTTTAGAAGAATGAGAGGGGATCTCATTGAAACGTATATAATTCTGACCGGGTTGGACAGACTGAAGGTGGGGAAGATGTTTCCCCTGGCTGTGGGAAGTCTAGAACAAGGGGTCACAGACTCAGGATACGGGCTAGGAAATTTAGGACCGAGATGAGGAGAAATGTTTTCACTCAGAGGGTGGGGCACCTGTGGAATTCTCTCTACCACGGAAGGCTGTGGAAGCCAAGTCACTGAATATATTTAAGAGGAAGATATAGATTTCTAGAAACAAAAAGCATCAAGGGGTATGGGGGAAAAGCGGGAATATGGTGTTGAGATAGAGGATAAGCCATGATCATATTGAATGGCGGTGCAGGCTCGAAGGGCCGAATGGCCTACTCCTGCTCCTATTTTCTATGTTTCAAACTGTGAAAGAACTCTCTGAGCAATGACATCTGTTGCTTTTTGGGGTGGGGCAGCGTTGAATACAGCAGTCAGTGAAACTCATTGTGAGTGTGGTGAAATTTTCTTCAAACCAAAGATCCGTCTGTGTGTTCAGATGGACATTAAAGATCCCACAGCACCGCTCAAAAGAAGAGCAGGGATTTCACTTTTGAGTCCTGGCCAACTCAGAAGTGAGTTGCTAACTAACCAGCAGCACTGCAAACAGATGAAGTGGTTGCTCTCATTGCTCTTTCTGAGATCTTTCGTACACACAGTCTCGCTTGCCCGTAAAACAACAGTGCCTGCACTTCAAAAGTAATGACTCTGGAAGCACTGGCGATGTTTCTGAGAAATGTGATATGGTGATATCGTTGGCTTTTTTTTTTTCTCTCACTGTGTTTTTCTTTCTCATTCATGTGTGGGGTGGGTTTGTTTTCCTTGGAACAGAGGAGGCTGAGGGGAGATTTAACTGAGGTGTGTCAAATTATCAGGGGCCTCGATAGAGTGGAGAGGAAACAGCTGTGAAATCATCTCTTTTTGATGTGGAAGCAAGTCATCCTTGATACGAGAGACCGCCTACAGCTGTCCCTTAGCAGAGGGGTCAACAACCAGGGGGCATAGATTTAAAGTAGTTGGTCGAAGGATTAGAGGGGAGATGAGGAAGAATTTCTTCACCCAGAGGGTGATGAGGGTCTGGAACTCACGGCCTGAAAGGGTGGCAGAGGCAGAAACCCTCACCGCATTTAAAAAGGTGCTTGAATATGCACTTAAAGAGCCATAATAGCAACAGCTTGTATTTATATAGCGCCTGTAACATAGTCAAACGTCCCAAAGCGCTTCACAGGAGCATTACGCGATAAAAAAATTTGACACCAAGCCGCTTAAGTAGGAATTAAGCACAGGCGACCAAAAACTTGGTCAAAGAGGTAGGTTTTAAGGAGCGTCTTGAAGGAGGAAAGAGAGGCAGAGGGGTTTCGGCAGGGAGTTCCAGAGCTTGGGGCCTAGGCAACAGAAGGCACGGCCACCAATGGTTGAGCGATTATAATCAGGGATGCTCAAGAGGGCAGAATTAGAGGAGCGCAGACATCGAGGTGGGGAGGGAGAGGGGACAGTTGTGGGGCTGGAGGAGATTACAGAGATGGGGGGGGGGGGGGGGGGATGATTACAGAGATAGGGAGGGCGAGGTCCCCTACAGGGCTACGGACCATATGCTGGAAGGTGGGATTAGGCTGGGTAGTGCGTTTTAGACCAGCACCAACACGATGGGCCGAATGGCCTCCTTTGGTGTCGTAATTTTTCCATGATTCTAGTCTACAATTGTCTTTTTCTCTGCTCATTCGCTCTATCTTTCTCGCCCTTTCGCTCTGTCTCTTTCTGCCTCTTTTTCTCTTTTTGTAGGTATCTTTCTCTTTGTATCTCTTTCTCTCTTTCAGTCTCTCTATCTCTCCTTTTTGATGTCCATCCCGGGCCAGGCTGAAGTGTTTACAAGTATCTTCAGCCAAAAGTGGGCGATTCTGCTCGGCCTCTTCCCGAGGCAAGGTCCTCGCCATCGTAGATGCCAATGCCCAGCCGATTCAGGTAACTTCACAGGACACGAAGATGTGTTCGAGTGCACTGGACACGGCGGAGGCCAAGGGCCCTGATAACATCTCAGCTGCAGTGCTGAAGACCTGTGCACCAGAACTAGTTGCAATCCGCAGCCAATGCAACTGTGACACTTGCTTTTGCCCGACAGTGGGGGATATTGCCCAGGTCTGTCCCATCCGCAAAAAAAACAGTACAAGTCTAACTCGACGAAATATCGCCCTGTCAGCCTCCTCCTAATCATCAGCAAAATGATGGCAAGGATCGTCACCAATGCCATCAAGTGACACTTAATCACCAATTACTTAAAATCACCAAAATCCAGGTCGCTGATTGGAGAGTGGGCAGGTACAGCAGGAGCGAGGCGAAGGAGCGGCAAGAGATTGCAGAGCGATGTGATCGAGGCCCAGAAGAGGGGAGGGTCTAGGGGCAGCACGGGCCAGCCCACACTGCGATATGTGAGCACACCAGGTCCGTGCAGCAGAGCTGGTCTCCAGTCGTCTTGGTTCATCCTTGTCACTGGACTTAGACCTATCTCTGTCAAGCCCGTGTGGTGGCTGGTGTGCAACAGCCACCCCATGTTAAAACAAATCCACGCACAGGCATCTTCCACCCTTCAGTGGCCCAGAAATCCCGGCCTCCCCAGGTCCGTATGGAGTGTGTACGCTCCCGGGAAGAAACATAGAACATAGAAATATAGAAAATAGGTGCAGGAGGAGGCCATTCGGCCCTTCGAGCCTGCACCGCCATTCAATAAGATCATGGCTGATCATTCCTTCAGTACCCCTTTCCTGCTTTCTCTCTTGATCCCCTTAACCGTAAGAGCCATATCTAACTCTCTCTTGAATATATCCAATGAACTGGCATCAACAACTCTCTGTGGCAGGGTATTCCACAGGTTAACAACTCTCTGAGTGAAGAAGTTTCTTCTCCATCTCAGTCCTAAATGGCCTACCCCTTACCCTAAGACTATGTCCCCTGGTTCTGGACTTCCCCAACATTGGGAACATTCTTCCCCCATCTAACCTGTCCAGTTTCGTCAGAATCTTATTTGTTTCTATGAGATTCCCTCTCATCCTTCTAAACTCCAGTGAATAAAGGTCCAGTTGATCCAGTCTCTCCTCATATGACAGCCCAGTCATCCTTGGAATCAGTCTGGTGAACCTTCGCTGCACTCCCTCACTAGCAAGAACGTCTTTCCTCTGACTAGGAGACCAAAACTGAACACACTATTCCAGGTGAGGCCTCACTAAGGCCCTGTACAACTGCAGTAAGACCTCCCTGCTTCTATATTCAAATCCCCTAGCTATGAAGGCCAACATACCATTTACCGCCTACTGTACCTGCTTGCCCACTTTCAGTGACTGATGAACCATGACACCCAGGTCTCGTTGCACCTCCCCTTTTCCTAGTCTGCCGCCATTCAGATAATATTCTGCCTTCGTGTTTTTGCCCCCAAAATGGATAACCTCACATTTATCCACACTATACTGCATCTGCCATGCATTTGCCCACTCACCTAACCTGTCCAGCTCACACCGCCACCCAGTTTAGTATCATCTGCAAACTTGGAGATATTACACTCTATTCCTTCATCCAAATCGTTAATGTATATTGTAAAGAGCTGGGGTCCCAGCACTGAGCCCTGCGGGACTCCACTAGTCACTGCCTGCCATTCTGAAAAAGATCCGTTTATCCCGATTCTCTGCTTCCTGTCTGCCAACCAGTTCCCTATCCACATCAGTATATTACCCCCAATATCATGTGCTTTGATTTTGCACAACAATCTCTTGTGCGGGACCTTGTCAAAAGCCTTCTGAAAGTCCAAATACACCTCATCCACTGGTTCTCCCTTGTCCACTCTGCTAGTTACATCCTCAAAAAATTCCAGAAGATTTGTAGAGCATGATTTCCCTTTCTTAAATCCATGCTGACTTGATCCGATCCTGTCACCGCTTTCCAAATGGGCTGCTATTTCGTCCTTCATGATCGATTCCAACATTTTCCCCACAACTGATGTCAAGCTAACCGGCCTATAATTACCTGTTTTCTCTCTCCCTCCTTTTTTAAAAAGTGGTGGTACCTTAGCTACCCTCCAGTCCATGGGAAATAATCCAGAGTCGATAGACTGTTGGAAAATGATCACCAATGCATCCACTATTTCTAGGGCCACTTCCTTGAGCACTCTGGGATGCAGACTATCAGACTCTGGGGATTTATCGGCCTTCAATCCCATCAATTTCCCGCCAAATAAAGATATCCTTCAGTTCCTTCTTCTCACTAGATCCACTGTCCCCTAGTATCTTTGGAAGGTTATTTGTATCTTCCTTCGTGAAGACAGAACCAAAGTATTGGTTCAATTCGTCTGCCATTTCTTTGTTCCCCATTATAAATTCACCTGAATCCGACTGTAAGGGACCTACATTTGTCTTTACTAATCTTTTTCTCTTCACATATTTATAGAAGCTTTTGCAGTCAGTTTTTATATTCCCTGCAAGCTTCCTCTCATACTCTATTTTCCCCCTCTTAATTAAACCCTTAGTCCTCCTCTGTTGTATTCTAAATTTCTCCCAGTCCTCAGGTTTGTTGCTTTTTCTAGCCAATTTATATGCCTCTTCCTTGGCTTTAACACGATCCTTAATTTCCTTTGTTAGCCATGGTTGAGCCACCTTCCCAGTTTTATTTTTACTCCAGACAGGGATGTACATTTGCTGAAGTTCATCCATGTGATCTTTAAATGTTTGCCATTGCCTATCCACCGTCAACCCTTTTAGTATCGTTTGCCAGTCTATTCTAGCCAATTCACGCCTCATACCGTCGAAGTTATCTTTCCTTAAGTTCAGGACCCTAGTTTCCCAATTAACTTTGTCACTCTCCATCTTAATAAGGAATTCTATCATATTATGGTCACTTTTCCCCAAGGGGCCTCGCACAACAAGATTGCTAATTAGTCCCTTCTCATTACACATCACCCAGTCTAGGATGGCCAGCTCCCTGGTTGGTTCCTCGATATATTGGTCGAGAAAACCATCCCTAATACACTCCAGGAAATCCTCCTCCACCGCATTGCTACCAGTTATGTTAACCCAATACTGTCGCCCATGATTACTGCTGTACCTTTATTGCACGCATCCCTTATTTCTTGTTTGATAATGTCCCCAACCTCACTACTCACTGTGCAGCGGAGCCAGCCACGGTACCATGAATTGGCCGCTGCTGCTCTCCTCTGATGAGTCACGCCCTCAACAGTACCTAAAGCGGTGTATCTGTTTTGCAGGGGGATGACCGCAGGGGATCCCTGCACTACCTTCCTTGTACTGCTCTTCCTGTTGGTCTTCCATTCCCTATCTGGCTGTGTACCCTTTACCTGCAGTAAGACCAACTCACTAAACGTGTTATTCACGTCACTCTCAGCATCGTGCATGCTCCAGAGTGAATCCACCCGCAGCTCCAGTTTCCGCAACGCAGTTCGTCAGGAGCTGGAGGCGGATACACTTCCCGCACACGTTGTCAGGGACACCGGAGGCGTCCCTGATTTCCCACATAATACAGGAGGAGCATAACACGTGTCCGAGCTCTCCTGCCATGACTTAACCCTTAGATACACTTAAATTGGCAACAACAATGCTAAATGCATCGCTAAAGCCTGCTTTCAGCGCACGATGCGCATGCACTGAAAAACGGCTTTTCCGATCTGTCAAGTTGGAGCTTGACAGATCCTCCGCATTTCGGCAACCAGGACATTGGCATAGGCAAGATTGCGGTATTTACCCATCTCTTGCCCAGCGGATGTCCTGAAAACTCTTGCGCCTGATAGAAGCAGGCACATAGCCTACATTTACAGGCGTTAAGAGTTTTAAAACATACAAAAACATAATAAAATAAAAATTTTAAAACACATTTTATTGTTAAAAACCCTGCCCACTAAGTTAAGTTTATTTTAAACCATAAATTAAAAAGCTTTTTAAAAAATCGGGGAAATATATATTTTTTAATGACATAAGTAACTTGAATTTAACTTAATGTTAAATATGTGGTGTATTTTTTCTATTTTTTATTTGTGTTTTGGGTGTTTGGGAGCTGTTTTTGAATCATGATGGGAACACCAGTCACGTTCTTTTCGGGAAGGTGAATGCTGGGTTATGACTAAGGCACAGGTGGTTTAGTGTAGCCTGACATCCCACAGATTTGTAAACTTATTGGAGGTTGTTTTAATTTTTTTTTATTGCCAGGCGAAAAATGGGAGACAGCAGCCCCGTTACACCTCGTTTTATTTTCTCTTCCCGACAATGAAATTGCCCCCACTATGTGTCGTGTGACTTGCTCTCCAATTACCACGATTTGGCCTCACAAAATTCCCACTGGCAGGGAAAATACCGGTTTCTCAGCAGTGGCTCAGTGGGTAGCACACTCACCTCTGAGTCAGAAGGTTGTAGGTTCAAGTCCCACTCCAGGGACTTGAGCACAAAAATCTGGGCTCACTCTCCAATGCAGTGCCACACTGTCGGAGGTGCCATCGTTCGGATGAGATGTTAAACCGAGACCCCCTCTGGTCTCTCAGGTGGACGTAAAAGTCCCCATGGCACTATTTCGAAGGAGAGCAAGGGGAGTTATCCCTGGTGTCCTGGCCAATATTCATTCCTCAATCAACATAACAAAAACAGATTGTCCGATCATTATCACATTGCTGTTTGTGGGAGCTTGCTGTGCACAAATTGGCTGCCGCGTTTCCCACATTACAACAGAGACTCCACTCCAAAAATGCTTCATTGGCAGTAAAGCACGTTGATATGTCCGGTGGTCGTGAAAGGCGCTATATAAATGCAAGACTTTCTTACTTGTCCTAATGATGCTACGATGAGCTTGGCAAGGATACAGGCCAGCCCGGAGCGGGCTGTCTTGTTCCATTGTTCACAGCGAGAGCTCACAAGTGCTCGGTTCATGAGCTGAATGCAATCCAGTTGGAACTTTAAAAAAAAAAATTCAAATTATAAAGAAATTCTCAGCAGTGGACAAAAGCAATATGCAAAGCAACGAGAGGGGATTCACACGATCTCCGGTCACGATGGTTGAAAAGGTTCTGTCAGCGATATTGTGGTTCACTCCGGGACCCAGCGGGTTGGCACTGGTCTTAGCACGAGACACAAGCAACGCTTTGTTCGCCTCGCACTGCAGTTGGGCTTCACTTCTGCATGGTCGCCTCGATTTACAGCCTCTGCAATCTCGCGCGCTCCACAAGCTAGGAGCTGCTTGCTGCAGGCAACGTGGAGCCCAGCATCCCTGAAATTTTGTCTGTTGAGCACAAGGCGGGAGGAGGGACGTCCGCTGGGCACTCTTGGCGTTGCCGAGCAACGCGGGCTCTGCAGCTTGCGAGCCAACCAGCGAGTCAATGTGTGTGTGTCGTAGCTCCGTCCTGTGTGTGCGAGGTATGCTGCAGGAAATGAGACGTGCCTGGCCATCGGCTGGGCGTGTTCTCTTTCAGACCCGGGCTTCCATCATCATCATCATAGGCAGTCCCTCGAAATGAGCAAGACTCACTTCCACTCTGAGTTCTCAGGTGACTGAACAGCCCAATACAGGAATTACAGTCTCTGTCACAGGTGGGACAGACAGTGGTTGAAGGAAAGGGATGGTGGGGCTGGTTTGCCGTACGCTCCTTCCGCTGCCTGCGCTTGATTTCTGCATGCTCTCGGTGACGAGACTCGAGGTGCTCAGCGGCCTCCCGGATGCTCTTTCTCCATTTAGGGCGGTCTTTGGCCAGGGATTCCCAGGTGTTGGTTGAGATGTTGCATTTTAGCAAGGAGGCTTTGAAGGTGCTCACCTGGGGCTCGCTTGCTGTGTAAGAGTTCAGAGTAGAGCGCTTGTTTTGGGAGTCTCGTGTCGGGCATGTGGACAATGTGGCCCTGCCCAACGGAGCTGGCCGAGTGTGGTCAGTGCTTCGATGCTGGGGATGTTGGCCTGATCACCAACCAGTCTCACACTCTCACACTCTCACACTCTCACTCTCTCTCACTCTCTCTCACTCTCTCTCACTCTCTCTCACTCTCTCTCACTCTCTCTCACTCTCTCTCACTCTCTCTCACTCTCTCTCACTCTCTCTCACTCTCTCACACTCTCTCACACTCTCTCACACGCCTCAGCAAACCAAAGCTGCTCATCGCCAGGACTGTCCATGCACTCAGTGCTTTGTCAGCTCACTTGGTCAGAAGGCTTTCCAGCTCAATGGTGCGTTGGGGGGGCGGTGCAGCACAAAACCATGGTTCACATGAGACAAGATTGGCGTGTTGGTGGTTGAATACTGGACAGTTTCCCCTGGCAGAAATGGTTTCCCTCGCTCAGTCTTCCTGCAGCTAATTTGTTGTGTGCGAAAGACAAATATCTGATTGTTCCTTCTGGAAACAGTTGGATGCGACTCCTGTCTCAGCGGAAAGACAATCTGTCTATTAACCCTCGCCACTCCAGAAAGATCCTTTTAGGATGCTTTCCATTCATTAGCTGCTGCAGGCATTTCTGAACATAAATGTTCGGCTGCATATAGTTTTTTAAAAATGTATTTGTTCATGGGATGTGGGTGTCACTGGCGAGGCCAGTATTTATTGCCCATCCCTAATTGCCCTCGAGAAGGCAATGGTGAGCCGCCGCCTTGAACCGCTGTAGTCCGTGTGGTGAAGGTGCTCCCACAGTGCTGACGCTATTGTAGCGGTTTGGTACAACTGAGTGGCTCGCTGGGCCATTTCAAAGGGCAGTTAAGACTCCAGGTTTGGACCAGACCGGGTAAGGACGGCAGATTTCCTTCCCTAAAGGACATTCGTGAACCAGATGGGATTTTCCAACTGATGCTAGCTTTTTAATTCCAGATTTACTTAACTGAATTTAAATTCCCCAGCTGCCCCGTGGTGGTATCTGAACTCGAGTCTCCAGATTATTAGTCCGTGCCTCTGGATTACTGGTCCAGTAACATAACCACTGTGCTACAGTACCCCTAAAGCCACAAGTCCCAGCCAGGATTGGGTAATTAGATGCGTCAATCACTGCTATAAGTGACTGGGATTAATTTTATGCACATCATTTGCATCATGTAACTAACCGCAACTAACTGCACTCTGCTGGAGAAATCGCCCTGCTTTTATCGGGAGACTGCTGCAGTTTCGGTCATAAGTTCAGTTTGCTGTAGTTCTCCAAGATTCTTGTTTAAGTAGACTCTGTTTGCTGAGTAAGTAGACTACTTGCTGGGAGTCTTGCCAGAAGTCCTGGCCCACCTCCAACTCGTTGGCTGACCCGGTGGTGTCAATACTCACTTTGATAAAGAGAAATGCATAAAGCCAGAACACAACAACTTCTCTTCGTAGGCAGTCCCTCGTATCGAGGATGATTTGCTTCCACACCGAAAAGGGATGAGTTCACAGGTGTTTCAATGAAGGACCTAATATTCTAGGTCCCAAACTACATCCTGAAGGGCGGAAGATGCCTGTGCGTGGATTTTTTTTTTAACGTGGGGTGACCGTTGCACACCAGCCACCACACGGGCTCGACAGAGCCAGGTCTTGGTCCAGTGGCGAGGATTGACCAAGACGACTGGAGACCAAGCTCTGCTGCACGGAACCTATTGTGCACACATAGCGCAGAATATAACACCATCACAGTAAAAGAGTATTTTGGTAGCCGTGATGGTAGAGTATTGGCTTGTTATTTAGAGGGCAGAAGCTCAACTTCCAGCCTTAGTTATCATTTTGGACTCGGCTAACGCCTGCCACTGGTTTCAGCCAGCCAGCAAAGGAGAATTGCCGATGGTAGCAGAGTGCAGGGACACCCAGCTGGGGGTTGGGAGTCTACCTTGCTTCATAAAGTTACTGCTCTTGGCGGCCAATAGAAAACAGCATTAGTGGTTGTCATGGAGAAAGGCAAGTCCTCCCAGTGGAAGGCAAATCATGTGGAGCTGAGAATATTAAGACAGGGCATTGTGAAACTACAATAAAATGGCACTGGTGAGCTACAGGTCTGCACCTGCAGCAGCGAAGGGGGAGGAACAGAAGACTGAAGGGACTTGGCTTATAGTGAGCAGGCTGACTTCATGGAAGAATGTTCATTAAACCTTTTTCAGTTTTTTGCGTCAGAATGATGTAAATTGGTTTGAAATGGTCATGTCACTCCCTCATGATACCATCAAGATGAAAATTGACACACAAACTAACAGCTTTATTGTGTAATACTTCTAAGAGCCTGCCAATCTCTCTGTGCCATTTGTATGTCATGCAGCAATGTCTGGTGTTCATTGAGTCACTTTGATTATTGTAGGCACTACCAGAGGGCACTCAGTTCAGCAGTTCCCCCACCCTGCCCCACCTCTAGATTTTCTACTCTCCTGAAGAAGTTGGGCTAGAAATACGTCTCAGGCAGTGGCACAAAACGGGCGGTCTTAGATCGGCCCATTATACGCAGGGCCATGGAACTCAGTATCAGGCACTGCATGTAACGGGCCGCTCCAACACCACCCGTTTGGCACCACGGCCTGAGTGAGACGAATTTCTCGACCATTGTCTCTTGCTCTGGTACAATGTCATGGCCGATGGCTGCCGTCTGGTTCCTTGCCCAAATGGCCATCCATCATGTGCGCCAGTAGACAGTGTGTGTCAACAGTGGGGCAGGAGAGGAGGGGCCTGATCCTCTCCATAACCAATGTCTTTAACTGTCCACCAGATAGCGATCTCCAGTGGGAACCCCTGACTGATAGCCCCCCCCCACCCCCTCCGTAGTCCATGGGACTGAAGCCCAATAACAACACCCGAAATGCTCTCTCGGCACAGATCGGGGATCAAACATGGGATCTTCCTGTTCTCTTATGGCACCGTTGCATACCCAGCAGTTACATAAGAAATAGAAGCAGGAGTCGGCCATACAGCCCCTCGAGCCTGCTCCGCCATTTAATACGATCATGGCTGATCCGATCATGGACTCAGTTCCATTTCCCTGCCCGCTCCCCATAACCCCTTATTACCTTATTGGTTAAGAAACTGGCTATTTCTGTCTTAAGTATATTCAATGACCCAGCTTCCACAGCACTCTGGGGCAGCGAATTCCACAGGTTTACAACTCTGTGAGAGAAGAAATTCCTCCTCATCTCAGTTTTAAATGGGCGGCCCCTTATTCTAAGATTATGCCCCCTAGTTCTAGTCTCCCCTGTCAGTGGAAATATCCTCTCTGCATCCACCTTGTCACAGTTCTTTAGTTGAGATATCTGGTCCAGTAGTCTTTTATTAAGAGATGATATTCCCACGTTCGTGGAACCTCCAATCTTCTGTTCATTGTTCAATACATGTTACAAATCTACTATCCATTACTGGACACGCAACCAGAGGTGGCAAGTTCAAATCCCACCAGTTGCAAAATTAAACTCAATAAATTAGCTCAATTGTGGACGAGCGCCAGAAACAGTGATCATGAAAGCTGCTGGGTTGTTCAATAATGTCCTTCAGGGAAGGGAGCCTGTCACAGCTTTTAAATATTTGACTATGAATGGGCCCTGAAGTGGTCTAAGCCACTTGGGTGAACAAACAACTTCTACAAAAGAAGACCCACATTCTCGGGGCATCAAGAGATGGGTTTTGCCAGCACGCATTATATCCTGAGAGCAGAGTTTTAAAAAAAAAATGTATCTCTCATGACTTAGCATTGTGTCATCTGTGGCTCAGTGGGTAGCACCCTCGCCTCTGAGTCAGAAGGTTGTGGGTTCAAGTCCCACTCCAGGGAGTTGAGCACATAAATCTCGGCTGAAACTTCAGTGCAGTGCTGAGGGAGAGCTGCCCTGTTGGAGGTGCCGTCTTTCAGATGAGACAAACCGAGACGTCTCTCGGTTGGGTGTAAAAGACACTTTCGAAGAAGAGCAAAGGAGTTATCCCCGGCGTCCTGGCCAATATTTATCCCTCAATCAACATAACAAAAACAGATTATCTGGTCATTATCACATTGCTGTTTGTGGGAGCTTGCTGTGTGCAAACTGGCTGCCGCGTTTTCCACATTACAACAGTGACCACGCTCCAAAAGTACTCATTGGCTGTAAAGCGCTTTGAGACGTTCTGTGGTCGTGAAAGGCGCTACATAAATGCAAGTGTTTTAACATGAGGTCTTGTTTTTCTGTTACAGGTGTGTCGCTGACTCTTGGAGATGGCCTATGAGACTGTGCTACCTCCGAGGATTGGAATAGTATAGGATCCTTGCCGGTGTATTTTGCGTGCGAAGACTCTTGCTGTTCCGCCAAGCTGTTTTGCCCAGAAGCCCGCGATTGTGCAGCCTTGTTCATTTCACTATAAAGTATCTTGACTGCTCAGGCCGGGACTTTGCTGCCTCCCGTCTCCGAACGCCCGGGGGGGGGGCGGCGCGGGGTATGGCTTCGCCCCAGCTTTCCGAGTGAGCGCCCACGCACTCGCGAGGTTCCCACCATTTCACACTCCAGGCTCAGCAGGTTTCGAAAGACGTTCTTGAAAATGACCAGCCTCTTCCGGCGGAACAACAGCAACGGCAGCTCCAAGGGAGGCGGGGCCAACCCCGCTACGCAGCTGCTCAACAACGGCAGGCCACCGCGGCAGGTCCGCAGGCTGGAGTTCAACCAGGCCATGGAGGACTTCAAGGTCATGTTCCCAAACATGGACTACGACGTGATCGAGTGCGTCTTGAGAGCGAACAACGGAGCAGTGGACGCCACCATTGACCAGCTGCTGCAGATGAACCTCGACTGCGGATTTGACAACGGCTATGATGACAGCTCAGATTCTGACGACAGCATCCCTCCGGAGGTAAGCGCAGAACAGCAGCTTGCGAGAATGAGAGGTGGTCTTAGAAACCTAGAAAATAGGTGCAGGAGTAGGCCATTCGGCCCTTTCAATGAGTTCATGGCTGAACATGATCTTATTGAAACATATAAGATACTGAGGGGGCTCGATGAGGTCGAGGCAGAGAGAGCATGTTTCCACTCGTGGGGGGGAAGCTCGAAGTAGGGAGCAAAGCTTAAGAATAAGGGATCGCCCATTTAGAACTGATGAGGAATTTCTTCTCTGAGGGTCGTAAATCTGAGGAATTCTCCGAGAACTGTGGAGGCTGGGTCGTTGAATATATTTAAGGTGGAGATAGACAGATTTTTGAAAGATACGGGAGTGAAAGGTTATGGGGAGCGGGCGGGGAAGTGGAACTGAGCCCAAGATCAGATCAGCCATGATTTTATAGAATGGCGAAGCAGGCTCGAGGGGCCGAATGGCCTACTCCTGCTCCTATTTCCTATGTTCCTATGTATTTATATAGCACCTTTAATGAAGTGAAATGTCTCGAGGCGCTTCACAGGAGTATTATGAGACACACAAAAAATTTGACACCGAGCCAAAACAAGGAGAAATTACGGCAGGTGACCAAAAGCTTGGTCAAAGAGGTTGGTTTTAAGAAGCGTCTTAAAGATGGAAAGAGCGGTCGAGAGAGGTTTAGTCAGGGAGTTCCAGAGCTTAGAGCCGAGGCAACAGAAGGCACGGCCATTAATGGCCATTATCCACAGTCTGAGGATAAGGGGTAAGCCATTTAGGACCGAGATGAGGAGAAACTTCTTCACCCAGAGAGTGGTGAACCTGTGGAATTCTCTACCACAGAAAGTAGTTGAGGCCAATTCACTAAATATATTCAAAAGGGAGTTAGATGAAGTCCTTACTACTCGGGGGATCAAGGGGTATGGCGAGAAAGCAGGAAGGGGGTACTGAAGTTTCATGTTCAGCCATGAACTCATTGAATGGCGGTGCAGGCTAGAAGGGCTGAATGGCCTGCTCCTGCACCTATTTTCTATGTTTCTATGTTTCTATGGTTGAGCGATTTATAATCAGGGCTGCTCGAGGGCAGAATCAGAGGAGTGCAGACATCTTGGCGGGGGTGGGTGGGGTCTTGTGGAGCTGAAGGAGATTCGAGTTGGGGAGGGGCGATGACATGGAGCGATTTGAAAATGAGGATAAGATTTTTGTTTGAAAGGGTAGATCGGGCTACAGTAACTTTGCGCCCCTGGAAAATAAATTGTTTTCTGATGCTGACCATTTCTGAGTCACTTTGCACAAAACATTTCTTTGTGATGTACGAGGTAAAATACGACCCCTGGACTAAAAAGCCCTCAATGCCAGCAGTGATCACCTCTCCGTGATTCGACTGTTTTTTTAACATCCACTGAGAAATAACAAGAGGTATCAGTTTGGTCCCTAAGGCAGCCCTCTTGTATCCGAGCCGGACGGTCGTGGGTTCAAGCCATACTCCAGGGACTTTAGCACAGTGACCTAAGCTGACACTCCAGTGTAACATTGTCGGAGGATTTGATTTCTGGATCAGATGTTAAATCGAGACCCCCATCTACCTGTTCAGCTGGACTTAACAGATCCCGTGAGACTATTACAAGAGCAGGGAGTTCTTCTGATGTCCTGGCCATCATTTATCTCTCCAATCAGTACCACCAAAACAGATTTATCTGGTCGTTTATTTTGATTGCTGTTTGTGGGCTCTTGCTGTGCACAAATAGGCTGCCGCCCCCTTCCTACTGAATAACCGTAACAACCGTTCAAAGGTTATTCATTGAGGATGTGAATGGTGCTAGAGAAATGCAAATTCTTTAATAAAAGCCCTCTGTTTAGTATGTCTGTCTGTCCGCACCTGCACCGTGGTGTTGACCATTATTGATTCAGATAGTCAGCAGCTTCAGCAAAGTCCCTCTAACTGCCAAACCCTCTGTTTCGGTAACTTGGTACTTTCCCAAAGTATCTCTGGAATTGTCCCCTCCCGATCCACACACCTGCACCTCTTCACCCCGCCTCCCTCCCTCGCATCAACATCACAGACTTCAACGCAGCCACAACGACTGAGTCTTCACAAACATTCATCTCAATGAGAAACGGTCACTTTCTATTCTCCGTGCAGTTCCTACCGCCATTTATGAATTTCCTTTTGTTTCTTGCTTCTAGCTTGTGCTGGTAAATATTTGGTACTGACAATATTGAATAGAGAATTTGTCTGATACATTCGTGTAACTGAAGAATGGAAAAATGCTTCGACAGAATATCTGAAAAGGGTGTCAAATCTCCTGTGTTGTAGGAGATATAATTTTTGTTATAGAAACATAGAAACATAGAAAATAGGTGCAGGAGCAGGCCATTCAGCCCTTCTAGCCTGCACCGCCATTCAACGAGTTCATGGCTGAACATGAAACTTCAGTACCCACTTCCTGCTTTCACGCCATACCCCTTGATCCCCCGAATACTAAGGACTTCATCTAACTCCCTTTTGAATATATTTAGTGAATTGGCCTCAACTACTTCCTGTGGTAGAGAATTCCACAGGTTCACCACTCTCTGGGTGAAGAAGTTTCTCCTTATCTCGGTCCTAAATGGCTTACCCCTTATCCTTAGACTGTGACCCCTGCTTCTGGACTTCCCCAACATTGGGAACATTCTTCCTGCATCCAACCTGTCCAAACCCGTCAGAATTTTAAACGTTTCTATGAGGTCCCCTCTCACTCTTCTGAACTCCAGTGAATACAAGCCCAGTTGATTCAGTCTTTCTTGATAGGTCAGTCCCACCATCCCGGGAATCAGTCTGGTGAATCTTCGCTGCACTCCCTCAACAGTTATAGATTGCTTCAGATGAAGACGTGCCTTATCTCCGGCTCCCTCACACCAGGGAGATGACATTTTGAGATGCAGTATATGAGTAATTTGAGACATGACTTGGTAAGTGTAGCAGGCTTGGGACAAACGCATGACTTTGGACCAATGGTTCTGAAAAATCTCCACCACTGGAGTTCTCCTCGCATTATGCCTGGATCTGTTGCAGACTAATTGATGCCGATCGGTTGCTATGATTAGTCAGCAACTCAATTATCGTTTGTCCTGCGGCTACTGTACAAGGCGAGCTAGGTGGACCTTGCTCATTTTTCATCCAGTGATTCCTTTGTTCTGGTGACACCTTTGGTCTGGTGGCTGTAAGTAGACCAAACCCGTGTGCACTGAGGGAAAAAGGCCGTGTGTATCGGCCCTTCAGTCTCTCCAAAGGCCCAACAGCACCACAGGTACTTCCCTGCACCGGCACCAATTTAGGGGGAGCAATTGAATGTTAATATTGCCGGACCAGTGCAACCCCAATATTTTTTTACTTCACTCAGGGAAGCCTTGTTGCCAGGTGATGGACACTGCACGCAGCTCATAGGTCACAGCAGGTCATGGGGACATTTTATAAAGAAGGCCCATTACCACCACTTCAGGACAACGAAAGAAGGACTGGTAGAGACTTGCAGCACGGAAGGAGACCATTCGGCCCATCGTGTCCGTGCCGGCCAACAAAGAGCTATCCAGCCCAATCCCGCTTTCCAGCTCTTGGTCCGTAGCCTTGTAGGTTAAGGCACTTCAAGTGCACATCAAGTACTTTTTAAATGCATTTATATAGCTCCTTTCATGACCTCAGGAGCGCTTTACAGCCAATGAAGTACTTTGAGTGCAGTCACTGTTGTAATGTACAAAACGGGGCAGGTAATTTGCGCACAGCAAGCTCCCACAAACAGCAATGTGGTAATGAGCAGATAATCTGGTTTTGTTATGTTGATTTGAGGGATAAATATTGGCCAGGACACCGGGGAGAACTCACCCCCTCTTCTTGAAATAGTGCCATGAAATCTTTTACGTCCACCAGAGAGAGCAGACGGAGCCTCGGTTTAACGTCTCATCCGAAAGACGGCCCCTCCGACAGTGCAGCACTTCCTTAGTACAGCACTGGAGTGTCAGCCGAGATTTTTGTGCTCGAGTCCCTGGAGTGGGACTTGAACCCACAACCTTCTGACTCGGAGGCGAGAGTGCTACCCTGACATAGCTGACACTAAGGACGGGTAATAAGTGCGGCCTTACCACAGTCACCAACACCCGAATCCTGTGAACAAATTTCATGAGCAAACAAATGGGGAAAGTAATGGGGCAGCCAGAAGTGAGACTCCAAGTCACTACTGAGGTTTTCTCGTCTGTCCCAATCAAACTGGTGTTTGGTTTGTCCTCCCAGGGTGCAATTAATCGTGTGTTGCTGGTGAGCTTTCCCGGAGAAGGAAACATTAAGCATAATTGTGCAGGATTTCCTTCGCTGGTGCGGTTTTTAAATGACGTTGCGTTTTTCACCGGTTAGAAATTGCGACGAAACGGGTGAAAGGCAGAACGTTTCTCTTTGTGTGTTCGTAAAAAAATAGACTTGGATCTGACCCGGTGCGCAATCTTGAAATGGGACCCTGCGCTTTTCCAGTCACGTGACTGCCCTGATGAGTCCCACCTCTCAGCCGTGTTGTGTGACTGATGAGGTCACCAGTAATTCCATCTGTGGCCACCACACGCCCGTTTGACCCACCCCCCAGCCCCAACAAGAGCCCATTGCATTTGCATCGCCCTCCCCTGCGACCTCCACCACCGACAAGGACAGCAATGTCGCAGAAAGATGATCACCTCCCCAAGTTCCCCTCCAAGTCATGCGCCATCTTAACTCCCTACAACGTCATTCCTTCATCATTGCTGGGCCAATATCCTGCAGTTCCCCACCACATTACAATAGGCCACAGCTGGAGTACTGCGTGCAGTTCTGGTCACCACATTACATGAAAGATGTGACCGCACTAGAGAGGGTACGGAGGAGATTTACGAGGATGACGTCTGGACTGGAGAATTTTGGCTACGAGGAAAGATTGGTCACGCTGGGCTTTGTTTCCTTTGGAGCTGAGGGGAGACCTTACTGAGGTGTATAAAATTATGAGGGGCCTAGATAGAGTGGATAGGAAGGACTTATTTCACCTCGCAGAGGGGTCAACAACCAGGGGGCATTGATTTAAAGTAATTGGTGGAAGATTTAGAAGGGATTTGAGGGGAGATTTCTTCACCCAGAGGGTGGTGGGGGTCTGGAACTCGTTGCCTGAAAGGGTGGTAGAGGCAGAAACCCTCACCACATTTTAAAAAGTACTTGGATGTGCACTTGAAGTGTTGTAACCTACAGGGCCACAGACCAAGAGCTGGAAAGTGGGATTAGGCCGGGATAGCTCTTTGTCGGCCGGCACGGACACGATGGGCCGAAATGGCCTCCTTCCGTGCTGTAAATTTCTATGGGCTCGATTTTCCCCAGTGCCGTTTTTTGGAGTATTTGAAGAGTTACGCCCGTTTTATTTGGGCCTGACTACGGCAACAAAAAAAAAGTTGCAAGTTTCCCCGTTTTAACTTGTGGACGTGGCCCCGGCGTGCACATTGTCCTTAAGCTCTGTGGGTGGAGCCTAAGATCTGCGGCAAAAAGCTTGGGTTGCCAGGGTAACGGGGGACACACTGTGAGCCGAGGCTGGAAAGTGAAACATACGAGACATTCTGGCCAGCTCACAGCAACCTGCACAAGCACTTTGCACTTTGCACATTGCAGCTATTTAAGGCAGCAGCTTACCAACATGAAAATATTAGTCTTTGTTCCAAAAATCTACCCTGGAAACTGTATGGATTGGAAAGGCCCCCCCCCCCCCTCCCACCCACTGCCGGTGCCCAGTACCACTCCTAGCCCAGACTGAAAGGCCTCCCCCTCCCCTGGAGCCAGGTGCTGCTCCTAACCCTGACTGAATGCGCCCCCCCCCCCCCTCTCTCCCTCTCTGCTGCTGCTGTCCCCGGCCGTGGAACTGGATCTTCTGAGCTGATTTTGTTAACTGCCCAGAAGGTTTTTCAGAGCTGACACATACGCCGACTTAAGAAAAATCGGAGCTGGCCAAACTTACTTAAAGGGCCAGAATTGGCGCAGGTGGCAGGTTACACCCCCAATGAGGTCAAAAAAATCGTAGCCCAAAAGAATCCTACCTAAGTGAGTTACGCTGGCGCAGAAACTTTGGGGAAACTTGGAGATTCGAATTTACTCCCCCCCCAAAAAAAGGTGCACGGCAAAAAAAAACGGCGCAGATAATTGGGGAAAATTGAGCCCTACGATTCTAACATCATTGTGGGAGCACCATAGGCACGAGGACTGCAGCCGTTCAAGAAGGACCACTACGACCACCATCTCGAGGGCAACTAGAGTCGGGCAGTAAATGCAGCCTTGCCAGTGTCGTCTGTGTCGGAAAACCAATCTGGAATGATAATTCTGTATCCTGATGCTTCAACCGTTGAGGAGTTAATCACTATCGACCAGAGAACCTCCACATCCATAAATCTGGCCAAATGTCAGCCATGGGGATTGAGGGAAATGCAGTAAGGTTAATCTATATTTGTCCGTGTATCGGCCAAAAGCAATATCTTAATGTAACTACCCAATAACCCTGTTGTTTGTAGCTCTGTCGTTCCAGTTGGGTTCATTATTGCAATGTGGTTCACTTTTAATTGCCAAGACCCCTGATTCGTTGGGGAAAACGTGTTCGAGAAGGATTATTGGATTCCTAATCAAACGTGCTCAGTACTGTTAAAGAAAGAAAGACTTGCATTTATATAGTGCCTTTCACGACCTCAGGACGTCCCAAAGCGCTTTACAGCCAATTAAGTACTTTTTTTGAAGCGTAGTCACTGCTGTGATGTGGGAACCGCAGCAGCCAATTTGCGCACAGCAAGCTCCCACAAACAGCAATGTGATAATGAGCAGAGAATCTGTGTTTTTTTTAATGTTATGTTGATTGAGGGATAAATATTGGTCAGGACACCAAGAATAATTCCCCTGTTCTTCTTCGAAATAGCACCGTGAGATCTTTTACGTCCATCTGAGAGAGCAGACGGGGCCTCGGTTTAATGTCTCATCTGAAAGACGGCACCTCCGACAATGCAGCACTTCTTCAATGCTGCACTAGTGTCAGCCCAGATTGTTGTGCTCAAGTCTCTGGAGTGGGACTTGAACCCACAACCGTCTGACTCAGAGGCAAGTGTGCTACCCACTGAGCCACAGCTGACACTGCATTTCTATTTAAATATAAGAGCGTTGCCTTGGATTTAGAAAGTTGAAGTAAATCGCACCTCAATTATGCTCGCACCCCCACTCTTTTTTGCATAGGTTAATGTCTATTGGTGCCTGTACATGTGCAGGAGAAGCTGGTGGCCCTCTGACTGCAGGCAGTATAACTTGCCTGGAGGGACAGGACCTGCATAGCAGCTTCCCGACTGCTCCCTCAATGGCTCTGCAGTTAAAGGCGTCGCCCATCATCATCATCATAGGCGGTCCCTCGAACGAGGATGACTTGCTTCCACATGAGTTCACAGATGTTTCAATGAAGGACCCGATGTTCCAGTCCTGAACTCCAGTTGAAGGGTGGGAGATGTCTGTGCGTGCATTTTTTTAACGTGTGGTTGCACACCAGCCACCGCACGGGCTTGACCGAGCTAGGCCTTTATCTATTGGCAAGGATTAACCAGGACGACTGGAGACCTGCTCTGCTGCACGGACCTAGTGCGCACACAGTGTAGGCTGGCCCGTGCTGCCCCTGGGCCCTCGGCCCTCGATGTTCCAGGGCCTAGCGCTCCAGCTCCATATAGGCGCCACCCAGTGCAATACCGAACCACACAGATCAGTTTGCTTCCCAGTTTGTGCTGAGGTGGTTGATCCAGGTTTCCTGAGTGAGATTAAGCTGTGGTGCCTTTTATGGTTGAACGGCCTGCCACCATTCACTCTCTCAACTCACGTGGATGAACCATTCCCCCATGGAGCCATATTCCGGCAGCAGTCAGCGCCTTCAGGAGGGAATGGGAGGGAGAAAAAAAAAACACCAGATAATGAGATTCTCCCCTTAAATATCATGCACGTTGCCAAGAATTTATTTGTTGCATTACAGAAATTCCTACTCGGCAAGCACAACAAAGCACCTGTCTTGGATTAGCAAAAACGACGGCAGACGTATGAGGCCTCCTCTCCCTCATGATCTTCATAGCAAAGATTTTGGAAGAGCTTCAATCGCATAATCTCCATTTAAAGAATCACATAAGACAACCATACTTTTGAAGCTGTCCCCAGGCATATTTAAAAAAACGAGTTTCTGCCAGTATCTCCGATCAGGCAATGCAAATTCCAGCTCCATAACTCTGCTGCTGCCCTGTGGGGAGACGCAAGGTCTCAAAGCTTTTTATTTGCACATCCAGGCCCGAAAACAGAGCTCCCTCTCGCCTTGTCCCTCTTCCTTTCTCTTCCCGTTCTACATGATTTGTGATCACACCCCTCCCTCATCCCGTCACTTTATGGAATCAGGGAAGCCAGTCACGAAACTAAGAAAGGCCCAGGCTGCAACTGAGGCCTAGGAGTGAGTAGCCCATATTTGTTTCCACGTGGTCTTACTTTTAGATTTTACTTCGGGTAAAGTTAAGACAAAAAAGGAATAGGAATTGTGCTGTAAAGTGCACAAAGGACAGAGCTTTTCTTTTTTAAGTAAGACAGTCCTTCCCGAAAAAGAATTGACAGTAGGTCGAATCAAACATCTGACCCTGCGTGTTTGCTAGTTTGATATAAAGAACAGTACCGATTATGAGACCGTGGAGTAGTCTCATCGAAGACCAGTTCAAAAGTGGAGGAAGAGAAAGAAACGTTTTAGGAACAGCAAAAATATAACACATCAAAAAAAATTGAGATCAGGCTGCTATGAGAAGGAATTTTCAATTCAATAAGCACCTTAGCAAGTCCACCAGTAAGTCCCAAATGACTTTATATACAATGAATTATTTTGAAGTGCAGTTACAGTTGCTATGTAGCCATTTTGCACAAAGGAAGGTCCCACAAAGTGCAACAAGATCATTGACCCATTGTTCTATTTTTTTGGTGGTGTTTGAGGGTTGAATGTTGTCCAGAATACTAGGCGAACTCCCTGCTCCTTTTCAAAGTGCATTGGAGTCTTTAATGCCCAATTAACCAAGAAGACAGAGCCTCAGTTTAACATCTCATCTGAAAGACAGTGCATCACACAATGGCAGCACTCCCTCAGTACTGCACTGAAGGTTCAGCCTAGGTTATGGGCTGAAGTCCTGGAGTCGGGGTCGAGAGAGGTGGTGATGAGGTAGAGCTGGGTGTCGTCAGCGTACATGTGGAAACTGACGCTGTGTTTTCGGATGGTGTCGTTGAGGGGCAGCATAAAAGATGAGAACTAGGAGGGGGCCAAGGACAGATCCTTGGGGGACGACACGGGTAACTGTGTGGGAGCGGGAAGGGAAGCCATTGCAGATGAATCTATGGCTATGCCTGGTATAGATAAGAATGTAATCAGGTGAGTGCAGTCCCACCCAGCTGGACGACGGCGGAAAGGCGTTGGAGGAGGGTGAGTAGGGTTGTCAACCGTGTCAAAGCTGCAGACAGGTCAAGGAAGACAAGGAGAGAGAGTTCACCGCGGTCATGTAGGATGCCATTTGTGATTTTGATAGCCATTTCGGTACTGAAACCTGATTGGAGGGATTCAAACATGGAGTTTCGGAAAAGCTGGGCATGGATTTGGGAGGCAACAGCACATTCAAAGACTTTAGAGAGGAAAGGGAGGTTGGAGATAGGGCGGTAATTTGCGAGGACAGAGGGGTCAAGGATTGTTCTTTTAAGGAGAGGGGTGAAGACGGCAGATTTGAAGGGAAGGGGGACAGTACCTGAGGGGAGAGAGAACGGTTAAGATTGTCAGTTAACGTGAGCGTCAGGAAGGGAAGTTTAGTGGGAACACGTCCAGGGTGAAGGAAGTGGGTCTCATGGACAGGATGAGCTTGGAGCGAGCTTGAGTGGAGATAGGAGAGAAACTAGAGAAAGATACGAGTTCAGGGCTAGGGCAGAGGGGGCGGGGGGGGGGGCGGGGAGAACCTTCAAGGAAGTTTGGCCTGATGGGCTCGGGAAAGGGAGGGAAGCAGCAGCGGCAGCTGATCAGATGGTCTCAATCTTCGAGATAAAGAGGTCCATGAGCTCCTCGCACTTGTTGGAAGTGAGGATGGAGAGAGGGTGAGAGGAGATGGGTTGAAGAAGACGGTTTGCAGTAGAGACAAGTAGCTGGGTGTCACCTTTGCATTCTGGGATGATCCTGGAATAGTGAGCAGTTGTGGCAAGAGATGAGCCGGACCCGATAGTGCTTTCTGTGGTTCAGCCAGATCTGGCGACGAACGCCATAATCCCTTCATGCCTTGGACTTGCGGGGGCAGAGATGAGGGCTGCACCAGGAGGAACGGCCACGGTGGGAGAGAGTAATGGTTTTAATGGGGATGAGGGCATCAAAGGGTGGAGATGAGGGCGAGGTTGAGCAGCTCGGTGGCTGCAGAAATGTTGTGATGGAATGGAAGGCCAAAGGCTGGACAGTCGGGATTTTGGAAGTGCCGTTGTAAGTGAATTGGGAGCTCGTTTTTTTTTCCAGAGGCGGACATAGGCATAGTTCGTTCTGTAGATGGGAGAAGGAAGTGGCAAAGGGACATAGACAGAGTAAGGGGGTGGGCAAAGCTATAGCAGATGGAGTTTAATATAGGGAAGCGTGAGGTCATCCAAGAATGACCAATTGGAATACTTTCTAAATGGCAAGAGAATACACATTGCGGAGGAGGAAGGGAGTTGGAGTTCTCGTGTACTCAAATCACTAAAAACTCATGCACGGCTTCAAAAAGTAATCCAAAAGGCTTAACTGAATGTTGGTCTTTATCTCGAGGGGGGCTGGAATATATAGGGGAGGAAATGATGCTTGGGTGTTGAGCCTTGGTCCGAGCCCAGCTGGAGTACTGGGTTCGGTCCTGGGCACTACATGCTCGGGAAGGATATATTGACCTTGGCTGGGGGCAGGGAACAGCGCATATTCACCAGAATAATACTGGGTTTTACAGGGTTGATTTATGAGGACCGGTTGTATTTGCTTTAATTTGGAAATTTGAGGGGTGAGTTGTTTTTTAAAAAAAAATGAAGGGATTGAGTAGGATATACACAGAGAAACAGTTTCCTCTGTTGGGGGAAATCAAGAACAGTCTTAACATTAGAGCTCAGGTCATTTCAGAGCGAAATCAGAAAGCACTTTTCACACCGTGTAGTGGAAATCTGGAACACTCTCCCCGAAATAATGCTGGGTCAATTAACAATTTCAGTGATCAGTAGATTTTTGTTGGGTAAAGGATATCGAGGGATTATGGAACAAAAGCAGGTAAATGGAGTTGAGATACAGATCAGCCGCAATCTGACGGGAAAGCAGAACTGGCATTAGGGTCTTACTCCTGTTCCTAATGTTCATAAGGTCTGTTCATCTCTGTAACTTGAGATACTTGCAAATTACTGGGTAAGAGGATTAGTCACTCCCTGAGGCTTCATCTTGTGCATCTAAGAGGCAAAGAAAGATAATAGCTAGGGACATCCCTGACTTGAAAGGTGTGAGAATGCTGTGATGGGAGGGGGTAACAATAAGATGGGTGAGGTGGGATGGGCAGAATGGCCTCCCTCATCCCTATTTATCCAGTGATGTGGTGTTCTTGTGACCGGCTTTGCGCGCTCACCATAAAAAAGATAAAATTGGCAAACCCTTTTCTATTTCTGAAATCCGTTCAGATTGCCGCTTGAAGGCTCTTTGAAACAATGAAGCGTTTTGTTTTTAAAGTCAGGAGATAAGAATCCAGTCTGGTAAAATCTTAGGCAGTTTTAACTTTTTTCTCTCTCGCTCTCTCCTTCCCTCGTTCAGATTTTGGAGCGGACGCTGGAGCCGGACAGTTCCGATGAGGAGCCTCCTCCCGTCTACTCTCCTCCTGCCTACGACATGCACGTATTCGACCGGCAGTTTCCGCATGTCCCTCCCCTGCCACCTCGACGGTAAGAAAGACTTGCATTTATATAGCGCCTTTCACGACCACCGGACATTTCACAGCGCTTTACAGCAGACTAAGTAGTTTTGGAGTGTAGTCACTGTTGCAATGTGGGAAACGTGGCAGCCAATTTGCGCACAGCAAGCTCCCACAAACAGCAATGTGATAATGACCAGATGATCTGTTTTTGTTATGTTGATTGAGGGATAAATATTTTCCAGGATACCAGGATGTAACTCCCCCTGCTCTCCTTTGAAATAGTGCCATGGGATCTTTTACGTCCACCTGAGAGCAGACGGGGCTTCAGTTTTTAACGTCTCATCCGAAAGACGGCTCTCCCAACAGTGCCGCACTCCCTCAGCACTGCCCTGGAGTGGCGGCCTCGATTTTTGTGCTCGAGTCCCTGGAGTGGGACTTGAACCCACAACCTTCTGAGTTAGTGCTACCCACTGAGCCACGGCTGGCACTGGTAAGCACGGCGACTGCATGATGTGGGCTCGAGCCAGTGACGCTTTCCAGCTGGGATTGGTCCGTGTGGCCCCACATCCGTTTGTGGTGCCTTTTGGTCAACACATCGCTCGGTCGAGTCACACCAAGGCCAGCTCCTGAACCTTGGGAGACATTACACCGTTTGACAATGACGGCATAGTTAGCATCAGTTCTTATGTTGCACCGGATTCGGCCGTCTGTCCTTTAGCAGAGGACGGCTCCCTCTCTAAATAATGATGTGAACAGGGAGGTCACTTTTGCTTCAGCTTGGCTCATGGCCAGCAGCAGACAGTGGCTGATACCAAACACCCACTGAAGGTATCTGGTCACCTCTTTCAATTGCTCCTGTTATTGGAAGGAAACTTGGAGGTGATGGATGTTCCCATAACATTGCAAGGCTCGGAAGTGTTCATAGAACGGTTGCAGTACAGAAGGAGGCCATTTGGCCCATCGAGCCCGTGCCGGCTCTCTGCAAGGGCACTTCACCTAGTCCCACTGCCCCGCCCTTTCCCCGCAGCCTTGCAAATTTTTTTTCCTTCAGGTACTTATCCAATTGCCTTTTGAAAGCCACCATTGAGTGTGTCTCCACCACCCTCTCAGGCCGCGCATTCCAGATCCTAACCACTCGCTGCGTAAAAAAGTTTTTCCTCGTGTCGCCTTTGGTCCCTCTGCCACTCACCTGCAATCTGTGTCCTCTGGTTCTCCACCCTTCCGCCAATGGGAACAGTTTCTCTCTCTCTCTCTCTGCTCTGTCCGGACCCCTCGTGATTTTGAACACCTCGATCAAATCTCCTCTCAACCTTCAAATATCCTTTAGGGAAGGGAATCTGCCGTCCTCACCCGGTCTGGCCTATATGTGACTTCAGTCCCCCACCAGTGTGGTTGACTCTTAACTGCCCTCTGAAATGGCCTAGCAAGTCACTCAGTTGTATCAAACCACCATAAGATGGCCTGCTACCACACACTAGGCCTTGCCAGCAATACTCACATCCCGAGAACCAGTATTTAAAAAAAATACATCAGAACACTCCCGACCCCTCCCCATCCCCAACTCTCAGCAGTGCTGTCTATTCAGGAAATGTGCCTCATTCGCATGCAGCAACTGAAGCACCATAACTGTAAGTCAACAAATTCAGAAGAATGTGGGCTACAGACTTCTCGAGACACTGCTTGTGATGCACCCTGACTAGAGAAGGAATTCTAATGATCTCTGGATCCACAACCTGACCCACTCTGGTCCATGGACCCCAGATGGAAAATCTGTGATACGCAATGCTCACGGTAGTCTCGGCCCTACTGTGTAGTATTTGCTTTGGTTTCCTTTTTCTTTTTGCTCACTTCCGCGCTCTGACCTCCATCGGTCACGTGCCGCCCGAAGGCTGGTTTCTTTAATTAGCTCTCGGGTTGTGGGCGACGCCGGCAAGGCCACATTTATTGACCGTTCCTCGTGGTCCTGTGAACGTGGCAGTGGGACACCACCTTGAGTGGTGATCGTTGGTACAGCTGAGAACCGTGTTTCAGAGTCACATGTCTGATTGGGGAGCAGGCAGGGAAGTGGACCTGAGTCCATGTTCGGATCAGCCATGATCATATTAAATGGCGGAGCAGGCTCAAGGGGCCAAATGGGCCTACTCCTGCTCCTATTTCTTATGTTCTTATGTCATCCAGTCCACATAGAAGTGGCAGGTTCCCTTCCCTGAAGGACATCACTGAACCGGTTGGGTTTCATTGACAACCCGGCAGCGTTCTTGGTAATTTTTTATCTGCTGCTGGCCCACGTTGATGAGGTCAATCCACAGCTTGCCATGATTCGATTTGTCCTCTCAATTCATGATGCGCGCCTACCAATCGGGGTTGAGCATCTCGTATCATGACCATGGTACCAGCATTCGAATCCATATTGCCAACCTGACCACTGAGGTGAGGATTCCTTCTTCTGCCCTTTGACCTCTTCAGGCCCATGGCAGAGGATTCCTCTCCTTCCTCGATGAACTCACAGTCACCGGCACGTGTTTGCAGAGATGGCAAGCCGGGCATTGGGAAATGTTCTTCGTGTGTGAGTCGCGACTATTGCGTATCAATAAATAATTTAACCGTGGGTGGTTGGAGGAGCATCACAAATGGGCCTGCTCCTGTCTCCTTCCCACGTCCACACACACAAACTTTCAAAAAAGGATTTGCCAGGCAGTGATCAGGAATGGCATATTGCTGCTTGACCTGCCTCTCCCTCTCCTATGCTTGATCTTTTCAAACAGGACATTTTATTTTAATATATATATATATATTTATCCTTTAAACCCTCCGGAGATCTTGTGAAAAGTGATTACTTTTAGTTTCATTATCACCACAAACCTTTCAGTTTTGCAAGATGCTACATGAAGCTTGCTTTCCATCTCCAACTGCGTAGATAATGGGCTGTGAGGACACATTAACAGAAACAATATTTAAACGCCCCTTGTCAAATAGGGTCAGGCTTCACAGTTGACTGTGCCTCAGGCTGCTAAACTGTTAGTGCAGTGATTAAACGTCGTGGGGTGGCATTACTGCAACAGAATTTGTTGCTCGATCCATTGGGTCTCACTTTGCTTTTCCCCTCCAGTTGTTTCCCCCTCAACCTGAGGGTGGATCTGGGACACTTTTTAAAATTCGTTCCTGGGATGTGGGCGTCGCTGGCAAGGCCGGCATTTATTGCCCATCCCTAATTGCCCTCGTGAAGATGGTGGTGAGCCGCCACCTTGAACCGCTGCAGTCTGTGTATTATTGTTTTTCGTAGCAGTTTGTTACAACTGTGCGGCTCGCTGGGCCATTTCAGAGGGTATTTAAGAGTCAACCACATTGCTGTGGGTCTGGAGTCACATTTAGGCCAGACCGGGTAAGGATGGCAGATTTCCTTCCCTGAAGGGCATTAGTGAACCAGATGGGTTGTTACAACAATCCGGTAGTTTCATGGTCACCATTACTGATACTAGCTTTTGATTCCAGATTTATTTAATTAACTGAATTTAAATTCCCCAGCTGCCGTGGTGGGATTGGCCTGTTTCTGTGCTGTACATTCTATGTAAGCAGTGCCATGGGAGATGTGCTATTAATATATAAAATGTGGCCCGCCCAAGTTGTGGTTACGTTCCTGACTCCATTTTGGCTGCAGGCTCGACACTCCGAATTCTGGCGGGAGCCAATCTCAGAGACGCTATCGGAACTGGAATCCACCGTTACTTGGCAACCTTCCCGACGACTTTCTGCGAATTTTACCACAGCAGCTTGACATGGTGCAGGTGAGCTGGATTCTGCTTTTGTTCATTGAGAAACCAAGGCCCATGATACGGGGCTGGAAAGAATAGCCGACCAGATGTGGTAAGCACGATGTAGTGGTTAATTGATGCCAAACTTAGCGGAGGTAGTGCTGTGAAGGGGATTAAAAAGTTCCAAATTTGAGATCCTGGAAAATAATGAGTTAGAGTAGGAAACAGCAGATGCAGCGAGGAGAGCCAGGGAATGTAGAACCATGTATTCGGATTTTAGAAGGAGCAAGAGAAGAGACAACAACAACTTACAGTTACATGGTGCTTTTAACATAGAGAAACATCCCAAGTTGTTTTGCCGAGGGATGAGGAAAACTGGACGCTGGCCAAAGATGGACAGATCAGGAGGAGTGGCCAAATGCTTGGGGAAAAGAAGTGAGTTTTAAGGAGAATCTTAAATGAGGCAAAGGAGGTTGAGAGGCAGAGGGGTTTGGAGAGGTCATTCCAGAGAATGGAGCACAGTCTTCAATGATGAGATGAAGGGAGGAGGGAGATGCACAAGAGGCTAAAGTTGGAGTGTTTGGGAGAGGTTGTCGTGCTGGGAGAAGTTAACAGATATAGGAAGTGTTGGGGCCATGGAAGGATTTAAATAGCAAGATGAGAATTTTACATTGGCGGCTTTGGGAGACTGGGAGCCAGTATAGGTCGGCAAGTATAGGGGTGATGAGCAAGTCCATAAATTGGAACTCACCCAACAGTAAAAGGGAATATTATTTGAATGGGGAGAAATTACAACATGCTGCGGTGCAGAGGGACCTGGGAGTCCTTGTGCATGAATCCCAAAAAGTTAGTTTGCAGGTGCAGCAGGTAATCAGGAAGGCGAATGGAATGTTGGCCTTCATTGCGAGAGGGATGGAGTAAAAAAGCAGGGAGGTCCTGCTGCAACTGTACAGGGTATTGGTGAGGCCGCACCTGGAGTACTGCGTGCAGTTTTGGTCACCTTACTTAAGGAAGGATATACTGGCTTTGGAGGGGGTACAGAGACGATTCACTAGGCTGATACCAGAGATGAGGGGGTTACCTTATGATGATAGATTGAGTAGACTGGGTCTTTACTCGTTGGAGTTCAGAAGGATGAGGGGTGATCTTATAGAAACATTTAAAATAATGAAAGGGAAAGACAAGATAGAGGCAGAGAGGTTGTTTCCACTGGTCGGGGAGACTAGAACTAGGGGGCACAGCCTCAAAATACGGGGGAGCCAATTTAAAACCGAGTTGAGAAGGAATTTCTTCTCCCAGAGGGTTGTGAATCTGTGGAATTCTCTGCCCAAGGAAGCAGTTGAGGCTAGCTCATTGAATGTATTCAAGTCACGGATAGATAGATTTTTAACCAATAAGGGAATTAAGGGTTACGGGGAGCGGGCGGGTAAGTGGAACTGAGTCCACGGCCAGATCAGCCATGTTCTTGTTGAATGGCGGAGCAGGCTGGAGGGGCTCGATGGCCTACTCCTGTTCCTAATTCTTATGTTCTTATGTTCTATTACTTGGCTGCTCATGTCCTAACTCTCCAAGTCTCGTTCACCCATCACCCCTGTGCTCGCTAACCTACATTGGCCCCCAGTGCAGTAACGCCTTGATTTTAAAATCCCCATCCTTGTTTTCAAATCCATGATTGGTCTCGCCCCCTCCCTATCTCTGTAACTCCTCCAGCCCTGCAATCCTTCGCGATCTCTGCGCTCCTCCAATTCTGGCCTCTTGCGCATCCTTGATTTTAATCGCTCCACCATTGGCGGCCGTGCCCTCAGCTTCCAGGCCCTAAACCTCTACGCCTCTCTCCTCATTTAAGACGCTTCCTAAAACCTACCTCTTTGACCAAGCTTTTGATCACCTGACCTCACATCGTATGTGGCCCGGCGTCAAATTTTGTTTAACAACGCTCCTGGGAAGCACCTTGTGATGTTTTACTACGTTAAAGGCGCTATATAAATGCCAGTTTTTGCTGTTGTGGAGTGGGACTTAGTGCAGGAGAGAATATGGGCAGCAGTCATTTATTTGAGCTTAAGTTTATGGATGGTGGGAGATTGGCCAGGAAAGCATTGGACTAATTGAAAGTTCAGTGGAGCTGTGACCATGGTATAATTGATAAAATAGAGGCAGACAAGATGTAATATATTCTTTACGCCGTCACTAACAAACACACTCTACAAGATGGCTCCAACTGTCATCATGTGACCTTGTCACCCGCTCCTTTATTTATTTACATCAGTAGTTGCTTTACCATAGTGGTCCACTAGGGGGAAGCTCTATATTACAGGAAGGAGGACTGCAAAGAGCGAGTTTGAAGGGGAGACAGTGGTCACCCATTAGACAGCAAGCTTTTTCATAGATCCCCTGTGGCGAGGTGCTGGATAAACCTCTTCAGAGTGGGAGCAGCATTCTAATCTTGGGCATCGGGTAAATGTTTGGGCTCCTGACACAAATTAATGGACAACAAATCATGAAGGGCATGCTGCATCCATGCCTGAATTCTCGACATGTGGTTCTGTTACATGAAGGACTGTGTCAAGAGCACAAAATCGTAAAGTTTAGCTCTCCATAGAGAGTTAAGAGCTCTTGGCAGGTAAAAATAGTTTGACGCATAAAAGAGGAAACTGAGTTTGCAGTTTTAGCAATGGAAAAATGTGGAATTGGCCTGAGTCACAGGTTGGAGAATTTATTACATTTTTGTGGTGAAGGGTTATATATATGTATTTTTTTGAATGGATCAGAACTATGTTGCACCAAAAAATATGTTTGAGTGCTCAATGGAGGGATGACTTCTCAACTGGACACTATGGAGAGGACATTAGATGGTCAAATGGCTCAATGCAATAAATATCCATGTTAGCGCATCTACTGCCGTTATATTGTTATGATAGTCAATCGTGCTCACAAAGCAGGTTTAAAAAACCTTCTGGCCGATTTTAAGTGCCGTTGCAAACCTGAAAATGGTGCTGGATCACTTCCTGCTCAGTTTCCCACGGCGATCCGACTGCCGCCATCTTGGGGTAGGACCCCAAGAAGGGCAGCCAGCGCACTGCCTGTTTCAGGCGGAAGGCAGCGTGCAAACAGTGGTCCTGTGACGTAGATTGGACCCCGATTGCAATTTTTGAGGTGCAAATGAGCGCCGTGTGTATCACCGGCACTACCCCCCGCTCCGCTCCCCCCCCCCCCCCCCACCCTGTGCTTGCGTTGAGCAGCCTAACCAGCATTGCTTGAAGAAAACACCTGAGGCAGCTCAAAAAAACCGGCACAGAGCTATTTTTAACTTTTGTTCTTGTGGGGCCAGGAGGAGCAGTGTAATTCGAGTTGTGTGCACCCCCCCCACCCCCACCAATCTGGATTTCCCCTTTCCGCAGGCTTATTGCAACAGCAGGCCTGATTTCCCGCCCTCCCTAAACGCCGTGTTGCCCCTTGACGCTGATTTGCCATACGCAGCTCCATGCAAATGAAGCCCGGGCCTTGAAATAACTCTGTCCTTACGGAGGTGATCCCGAGTGGGCAGAAGGCCCATTTCACCCGCTGACTGCCCGTGATGCACCTGAATGTGAAATCGGACCCCTCTAGTGGCGGAATAATATCACTGCACCCGACTGTTTCTCCACTTTCGAGCTCATGAATCTAGTGTTTAAACGTTGGGGAGGAGGAGAAATTGGAGCTGTTTGTCCCTGGAAGACGGGAGCCAAAAGGAATGATTTTGAGAGGCTATATCCCATACCCCAAAGAGATCCTAGATTTAAGTGAGGTGTATAAAATTAGGAGGGGCCGAGAGGGTGGATAGGAAGGAGCTATTTCCCTTAGCAGAGGGGTCAACAACCAGGGGGCATAGATTTAAAGTAGTTGGTAGAAGGATTAGAGGGGAGCTGAGGAAGAATTTCTTCTCCCAGAGGGTGGTGGGGGTCTGGAACTCATGGCCTGAAAGGGTGGCAGAGGCAGAAACCCTCACCACATTTTAAAAAGTACTTGGATGTGCACCTGAAGTGCCGCAACCTGCAGGGCTACAGATCTAGTGCTGGAAGGTGGGATTAGGCCAGGTAGCTCTTTCCGATCAGCGCAGACACGATGGGTCGAATGGCCTCCTTCTATGTCATACTTTTTCTATAATTCTATGATAAAGGAATTGTGACTCTGTATTGGGTCGGGTGATTCACCAGGTGTCCCTGGAGGCTGCCTAAAGCAAGAGTCGGGCCCCTTGTGTACGTTACATTAATGAGGTGCCGAATGCTTTTGAGGGAGTGAAGGGTTATGGGGAGCGGGCAGGCAAGTGGAGCTGAGCCCAAGATCAGATCAGCCACGATCTTATTAAATGGCGGAGCAGGCTCGAGGGGCCAAATGGCCTACTCCTGCTCCCAATTTTTTATGTTCTTATGTACTGCCCGTTTAAGGTCTTTTTACTTGGTCTACAAGCAGCCTAACCCACAGTCCTTAACCCAAAGAGATTTGGGCTAACTGGACTTGGGATTCCTGTGGCGGGATAGGTACCTTCACACTTCTGTGATTGTAATGTTTGGGTCTTGAAGACCTGTTCAGTGTTAAAAGTTTAACTACTTTGTTAAAAGTAGTAGAGCAGAGAGACGTAACGATGCACCATCATGGCCAAGCTATGAATTTGCCTCACTGGTCTGGAGCACTGAGTAAACTTTTGGAGACCAGCCAAGCAGTCAACCTGTAAGCAGGAGCTGAACACTGATCATTTTCCTGGACGACTACTTTCTGTATAAAATACTAACCTACCTCCAATCCTGAGGTGTTTTACCTCAGTACATATGGGGTACGGCAGCATAGTGGTTATGTTACTGGACTAGTAATCCAGAGGCCTGGGCTGATGATCTGGAGATTTTTTGATATTAAGCGAATCGAGGGATATGGGGATAATGCAGGAAGGTGGAGTTGAGGTTGAAGATCAGCCTTGATCTCATTGAATGGCGGAGCAGGCTCGAGGGGCTGAGTGGTCTACTCCTGCTCCTATTTCTTATGTTCTTATGTTCTTAATTAAGAATGTGTAGTTGCCGCTCATTGATAGGCTGGGCTAACTTTACCAAACTTCAGTTTCGCTTGACTCTTTGCCTTGCCTTTGCTCCAACCTGTGCCGTGAAAGCGCCCCTTGGGCACCAGCGATGTGCCCACTCGAGTCCGGCCCACAATTCCAGGCAGCGCAAATGATTTGTCTTCCGTACCACTCTCGGTATTTACGGAAGGATATACTTTAAGGAAGGATATACTTTAAGGAAGGATATACCTGCATTGGAGGCAGTTCAGAGAAGGTTCACGAGGTTGATTCCTGAGATGATGGGGGTTGTCTTATGAAAAAAGGTTGAGTAGGTTGGGCCTCTACTCATTGGAGTTTATAAGAATGAGAGGTGATCTTATTGATACATAATATACTGAGGGGGCTCAACAGGGCAGATGCAGAGAGGATGTTTCCCTTCATGGGGGAATCTAGAACTAGGGAGCATAGTTCAGCATAAGGGATCGCACATTTAAAACTGAGAAGAGAAGGAATTTCTTCTCTAAAGGTCGTGAATCTTTGGAATTCTCTGCCCCAGAGAGCAGTGGAGGCTGGGTCATTGAATATATTTAAGGAGGAGATAGCCAGATTTTTGAACAACAGGAGAGTCTAGGGTTATGGGGAGCGGGCAGGGAAATGGAGTTGAGATCAGATCAGCCGTGATCTTACTGAATGGCGGAGCAGGCTCGAGGGACCAAATGGCCTATTTCTGCTCCTATTTCATAAGCCCAACCTCCTCAACCTTTCCTCATAAATCAACCCCCTCACCTCTGGAATTAACCGAGTGAACCTTCTCTGAACTGCCTGCACAGCAAGTATATCCTTTCGTAAATATGGAAACCAAAACTGTACGCAGTAATCCAGGTGTGGCCTCACCAATACCTTATATAGCTGCAGCAAGACGTCCCTGCTTTTATACTCCATCCCCTTTCCAATAAAGGCCAAGATTCCATTTGCCTTCCTGGTCACTTACTGTACCTGCATACTAACCTTTTGTGTTTCATGCACATGGACCCCCAGGTCCCTCTGTACTGCAGCACTTTGCCATTTTTCTCCATTTAAATAATAACTTGCTCTTTGATTTTTTTTTTCTGCCAAAGTGCATGTCCTTATGTTCTTATGCCCTTGAGAACACTGTGGTTTGAAGTCAGGGCACAGTGTGTGTGTGTGTGCGTGTGTGTATTTTTTGATGTGGGAATGATACTGTCGCTGTTAATGAGAAAATGTGCTCCCACCCTGCAGAATCCACAGAAAGGCCAGCATGGGAGCAGCCAGGAGTCGCAGGGGCCACTTGAGGAAGAGCGGAAGCTGAAGCAATACCTGGAGGACGAACGGATTGCGCTCTTCCTGCAGAACGAGGAGTTTATGAAGGAGCTGCAGCGAAACCGCGAGTTCTTACTGGCGCTGGAAAAGGGTGAGGCAAAATGGCCGGCGGGAAACGTTGTGGAAGCTGAATTAGGCATACTTCCATTTTCCCTCCAATGTTTATCTCTTATCCTTCCTCTCCTGACCGTGCTCGAGGGCAGTTCTGGTCGGAGAGCCCCCTGGTACCTTATCCAAGTGTCTTATCGCAGTTTATTTTTTCCCTTGTTGGAAATAATTTTATTATAAAGAAATGCAAATAAAATTAAAAACAAGCATAATTTTCCGATTCGCAATCCCGGCTCAACTTTATCTCCAGTTTTATATGTTTCTCTTTCCTATCATCTAAGCAGGGTGCATGCTCAACTTCTCTGTCTTTATATTTTTAAAAAACCCAGTGGAACTGCACACGTGCATCGGCCTGTTGGCAGCAGTTGCGTCCTAAAACTAATCAGCTTCCACTTTCCTACATCTGAGTGGTTGAGCCCGGCGATCAAATAGTCCTGTTCAGTCCCGCCATTGTTAAGCCCTCTGTATTTTGCGTTGTCGCCCCGAGGTCACCACGGAAATTCCGTCCGTGCAGACGACTCGATCTTTCTGCGTATTTACTCGGTCGTACCAGGTGTCCTAACTTGAAGCAGGGTGATCAGTCCATCGGGGGCTCCGAGAGGTACATTGTAGGCTGGCACAGGTGCCAGGGGGCACGACCGAATGATGAGATTCAGGCACAGTGGTTGGCACTGCCATCCCCAAATACCACAGCACAAGTACCATGCCATCCAGTCGTCGATATCTCACCACAATTTCGCACTGCCATCAAAAGGTTTCTCAATACGGTATTTTATTCCTGTGTAGAAGTGAAGGCTAAAACCTTGGAACATTATCATCTTTCCCTTTTTCCTTTTCACTTCTTCCTCTCCTGGAGCCTGGCGTACAGGTCCATGGGCACAATCCACCCTCTGGTATCTCACTGTTGACTGGTCATTCTCATGAACAGTGAGCATCAGCGAGGCGACTTGACCATGGGGTAGCCCAAGGCCGAGTCCTGTCCAACCCTCACTTTTCCAGCAGGGAGTCGCTGGTTGGTGATCGGGACCGAGAACCCTGGCTGATTTCCCCACCTCCATGACCCCAGCCAAGGAACACAGAGTACACGTACGATGCCCCCAACAAAATCAAGACAAAGGAATGCATGTTCAAGCTAGTGAGCACTTCTTCATAGAATGGTCAGCATGTGGAATGGACTTTTGAGTAAGTTAGTGGAGACCAGAACCCCTGTTGGATTGGGAATTGGAAACTGTTGGGTGTTTTGGGGATGGATGAGCTAGGCTGGCCTTTTTTCCCCTCTGTGTGTCTATCTTGTGACCAACTGCACACATGAGCCCAATACCAAAGTTTAAGGCTGGGGTCTTTCCTGACCTGATTGGCTGAAACCCAGCCCACCCAGGCGCATCAAGGGATACGGGTATCGGCGGGAAAGTGGAGTTGAGGCCATAAGAACATAAGAAATAGGAGCAGGAAGGAGTAGGCTCTACGGCCCCTCGAGCCTGCTCCGCCATTCAATAAAATCATGGCTGATCATCGACCTCAACTCCACTTTTCCCGCCCGATCTCCATATCCCTTGATTCCCCCAGACTCAAAGTCGAAGATCAGCCATGATCTTATTGAATGGCGGAGCAGGCTCGAGGGGCCGTAGAGCCTACTCCTGCTCCTAATGCTTATGTTCACGCTTGGCCATCAAGCGGATACCATATTTAATGGAGGATTCTCGGCAGACTTTTAAATATTTGTTATTAGGCTGCAGGTTTAGCACGAGGGCTAATCACATTAATGGCCCAACCTGCCATGCTGCAGGTGCCTTTGTACGTTGTGACTTTACCTGTCTCTTTTTTTTTTTCCCCCAGATCGGCTGAAATATGAGTCTAAAAAATCAAAGTCTAACAGTGGGAATGAGCCTTTGCCCAGCAATGAGAGTTTGCCTTCAGCAGTTCCAGGTAAACACAGACATCAATTCGCCCCTCACAGTGATTCATTAGGATTATTATGTGCTGCTATTACACTTTAGTGATTTGCTGCTCTCTCCCGAATGAGATCTGTTCCGCTGCTAATGATTCATCACTTGGTCCCCTTTTGATAAACGTTAGCGTGTTACAGTGCCTGTTGATCCGCTGCATGGTTCTGTGCTGGCAACAGTTTATAAGATGATTACTGCTGTGAAATGTGGATTAATCACTGCCTCCGACACGACCGTCGGCAACGTTAATTAAGGAAAGAAACCTGGATTTCTATAGCGCCTTTCATGACCACCGAACCTCCCAAAGCGCTTTACAGCCAATGAAGTACTTTTGGAGTGTAGTCACTGTTGTAATGTGAGAAACGCAGCTGTCAATTTGCACACACAGCAAGCTCCCACAAACAGCAATGTGATAATTACCAGATAATCTGTTTTTTTTTAATGTTATGTTGATTGAGGGATAAATATTGGCCAGGACACTGGGGATAACTCCCCTGCTCTTCTTCGAAATAGCACCATGGGAACTTTTACATCCACTTGAGAGAGCAGATGGGGCCTTGGTTTAACGTCTCATCTGAAAGACGGCACCTCTGACAGTGCAGCACTCCCTCAGCACTGTACTGGAGTGTCAGCCGAGATTCACATGCTCAAGTTCCTGGATAGAGGATTGGCTAACTAACAGAAAACAGAGAGTCGGGATAAATCGGTCATTTTCAGGTTGGCAAACTGTAACTAGTGGGGTGCCGCAGAGATCGGTGCTGGGGCCTGGCCAATCTGGTAATTATCACATTGCTGTTTGTGGGAGCTTGCTGTGCGCAAATTGACTGCTGCGTTTCCCACATTACAACAGTGACTACACTGAGACCCGAAATGTTCCCTTTTCAGAGGCAACTTCGCCCCTCGAAACTCCTAACTGCAGTGTGATTCTTCTGCGTGTTAGCTGTGGCTCAGTGGGTAGCACTCTCGCCTCTGAATCGGAAGGACTGTGGGTTCAATTCCCACTATTAATAGTTAATATGGAAAAGTGACGGCAATTTAGGAAGAAGAGAACGCACAATCTAAGCTGACCAATATTTGTTCTGGCCAATGTTTATCCCTCAACCAACATCACTAAAAAAAAAAACAGATTATCTGTTTTTTGTGGGACTTTGCTGTGTGCAAATTGGTTGCCGCATTCCCTTTATTCCAAATATATCCAATATCTATAAATCCAAGACTTTTTGATAAAATAGCTGAAGACGGGGGAGCAAATGAGGGCAACTTCTAGGTTATTGAATCTCAGCCTCAATTTATTTCACATTCACCCTTGAGTTGATCTAAATAAATAAAATAAAGTCTTAAATTACTGTCGAGACCAGTCATTGCAGAATAATTTAAAATCTGGCAATTGACAGTAATGGCATGAATCACTTTAATGGCTGTTCTCCGGTGGATTGTGCACTGGAGACATGGATGACTGCCCCCTACTGATGAAGAGCCACAATGATGTGATGAGAAAGCCTTTCGGAAGCGGATCTTCACCCTTTTCTCTCCTGTTCGTTGCAGTTGATTCTGGTGCTTCGAGTGTCGCTGAGGCAAGTAGTGTGGTTTTTGATGATGCCATGTTCAGGGACAAGCTGAAACACATGGGGAAATGTGAGTCCTTTTACAATCGTTACGTAGAATTTCACAGCGCAGAAACAAGCCATTTGGCCCAACTGGCCCATGCTCGATGTTTCCGCTCCACTTCTTATTTCATCCCGCCCTGTCAACGTATTCCTTTCTCCCTCGTGTGCTTGTAATGTATTTGCTTCATGGGCTCTTTGCTTAAGAATTCATAGCAGCACCATCGCTATTAAGAACTAGTTGGTTTATTAACAAAGGTTTAAACAATCACACGACACATTACCAGTTCATCCACTAGGCTCACAACTGCATACCTCATCGTGGGTGGCCGAGACTCAATTAACTGGGGTTTTATTGAGTCTTGTGAACATCACGTGACTGGCTCAGCCACCCACAATGCACCTGTGAGCATACCCACAGGTGTATACATTATAGTACTCTTTTAGCTTCCCCTTAAGTGCAGCAGCCTGCAACTTTCCCACAACAAAGCCTCCTCTCTCAGCCTTATGTTGACAAAAGTGTTATGTAACTAGTTGATGTCCCGTGGTGTTGCACACTTGGAGTCAAGACCAAGTGTAGTCTTGAGCTGAACTGGAGTTAGAGGTGGAGGATGATTGGAGAGAGCATACGGCTGTAATTTAGTCCCCGTTTTCAAGTCATACTTTATTTGCTTATTTTTATATAATACTTCGATTTGATATTACTATTAATAGTTAAATTGGAAAACGACGGCAATTTAGGAAGCCGAGAGGTCGGCTTAGTGACCGTGTAGGATTTATTCTGCAATACAGGCTGAGTAGCTGGGAGATGCAAACCTGAGGTGCTACAGTGCGGCCACTGGCAGGAAGATGTAACTACAGCGTGACCAGTTTACACAGGCATTTCCATTATAAAGGTGGCCATAGGAAATAGCACTAAATTATGATCAAAAGGTGACAGGACGAGTGTGTAGATGTGAAAATTTTAATATATTGTAGGTGTTGTGAAAAATTATATTGTGTGTTACAAAGGGCACCAAGAGTAAATCACATGGTGTGGGACTGGAGTCACGTATAGGCCAGACCAGGTAGGGGTGGCAGGTGCCCTTACCTGGAGGACATTAGGTTTCTGCAACAATCCAACAGCTTCATGGTCATTTTTTTCCTGTGCTGGCTCACAAATTATTATATTTATTTCATTCAACTTTATAACTTGCCATGATAGGATTTAAGCTCACGATGTCTAATTTGTCGGTCCAGGACTGCAATCACTGCACTGCAAGGGAGATTGAGGAGGGATTCAGATCGGGAAGAAAGAGAGAATATGTCTGGGGGCAAGAACTGATCGCTTGCATGCCATTTTGGTTGAGTAATGGTGGCTATCACAGGCTAGACCTAAAGGGAATGCATGAAAATGGGAAAAAATAACAACCACCTTGTGCACTTTGCTTGTGTTTTCTAAATGGATTTTGAGAAATTGCATTAATGTGTAACTTAATGCTGGTGCATAAACAACAACAACGTGTATTTATATAGCGCCTTTAACGTAGTGAAACCTCCCAAGGCGCTTCACAGGAGTATTATGAGATTTAAAAAATTTGACACCAAGCCGCATAAGTAGAAATTAGCGTAGGTGACCAAAGGCTTGGTCAAGGAGGTATGTTTTAAGGAGTGTCCTGAAGAGGAAAGAGAGGTAGAGAGGCGAAGAGGTTTAGCACAGGGAGTTCCAGAGCTTGGGGCCTAGGCAACAGAAGGCACAGCCACCAATGGTTGGCTGATTATAATCAGGGATGCTCAAGAGGGCAGAATTAGAGGAGTGCAGACATCTTGGGGGGGCTGGAGGAGATTACAGAGATAGGGAAGGGTGAGGCCATGGAGGGATTTAATAATGAGAATTTTGAAATCGAGGCGTTGCTTAAAGGTCCCCACAAGTCCACCGATTCAGGCAAAGTGCTGTATCAAGGGGCAACACAGGGCCATTTCCTGTCATTACAAACGCCCATGTCTGTTTGATGCCCAGTCTGCCTTGTTAGCTGATCTTGGTTCGGGTGGTAGTAGGTGAGCTCCAACTGGCCTCAGCACCCCCGGCTTAGGGAGGGGAACATCATTCCGTGTTCCCACACCTGATCGCTCTCCGATGGCTCCTGCGGAATGGCTTGCCTGTAGACATAGGGGATGAGGACAGATTTGGGTTCAGCTGTGATGGGCCCCCCTGCACTTGAATAGCCCACCGACACTCGCTGTCGGGGCTCTGGTGAGCGATGAGCACTTTGGGAGCAGAGGATGCGGAGCGGTACCCTGGCAAAGAACAAACAGGAGAGCAGGGAAACCTTTACGTGCATTTGGACAGGATTCATTCATCCGCAACTACAGTCTGATTGCATTTTGCTTACAGTTTCACAACAGGCAGTGTTGGAATCTGTCCTTGTCAGCAATGGTGTATTTACTGCACTCCGAAAATGCAAACACGGTGCGGGGGGGGAGGGGGAGGGTGTGGGGGTGTGGGGTGGGGGCGAGGGATGGGGTGGGGGGGGCGAGGGGATGGGGTGGGGGGGGCGAGGGGATGGGGTGGGGGGGGCGAGGGGATGGGGTGGGGGGGGCGAGGGGGTGGAGTGGGGGGGGCGAGGGGGTGGAGTGGGGGGGGCGAGGGATGGGGTGGGGGGGGCGAGGGGATGGGGTGGGGGGGGCGAGGGGATGGGGTGGGGGGGGGCGAGGGGATGGGGTGGGGGGGGGCGAGGGGGTGGAGTGGGGGGGGGCGAGGGATGGGGTGGGGGGGGCGAGGGATGGGGTGGGGGGGGCGAGGGGATGGGGTGGGGGGGGCGAGGGGATGGGGTGGGGGGGGGCGAGGGGATGGGGTGGGGGGGGCGAGGGGATGGGGTGGGGGGGGCGAGGGATGGGGTGGGGGGGGCGAGGGGGTGGGGTGGGGGGGGCGAGGGGATGGGGTGGGGGGGGGCGAGGGGGTGGAGTGGGGGGTGTTCACGTAACTTTAGCGTGGTTCGACTGAGATGATCTCTCTTGCTTCTCCGGCTGCGCTAACCTCGGGAGCGCTGACCCGCTGCTTTTATATTTCAGCAACACGGAAGAAACTTTTTGAACTGGCCCGTGCCTTTTCTGAGAAGACAAAGATGAGGAAGTTGAAGCGAAAGCATTCTTTAAAACATCACACGTATCCTTGCTTGTTTGTTTTTTTGTTTCGCGGAATGACCAAGGTTGAAGGGCCGAGGCCGACAGTGAAGGGAGCCACTGAGCGGGATAGGATGAGGGGAAGCGGGAAGCAATGGCTCGGCATCACTGCATCCAGTTTTGGTCTCCGTATTTACGGAAGGATATACTTACATTGGAGGCAGTTCAGAGAAGGTTCACTAGGTTGATTCCGGAGATGAGGGGGTTGACTTATGAGGGAAGGTTGAGTAGGTTGGGCCTCGACACATTGGAGTTCAGAAGAATGAGAGGTGATCTTATCGAAACATATAAGATTAATGAGGGGGCTTGACAAGGTGGATGCAGAGAGGATGTTTCCACTGATAGGGGAGACTAGAACTAGGGGGCGTAGTCTCAGAATAAGGGGCCGCCCATTTAAAACTGAGATGAGGAGAATTTGCTTCTCTCAGAGGGTTGTAAATCTGTGGAATTCTCTGCCCCAGAGAGCTGTGGAGGCTGGGTCATTGAATATATTCAAGGTGGAGATAGACAGATTTTTGAGTGATCAGGGAATAAAGGGTTATGGGGAGTGGGCAGGGAAGTGGAGCTGAGTCCATGATCAGATCGGCCATGATCTTATTAAATGGCGGAGCAGGCTCGAGGGGCCAGGTGGCCTACTTCTATTTCTTGTGTTGTTATGGGAAACCGATCACCGGGAGACCTGTTCTGACTCTGAAATTGACAGATCAATGCTTGGTATTGGGCAATAGCTGTACCTATGTAGCGAATGGAAATGCTTTGGAAAATCAAGTTTCCCCTTTGAAAGATCACTCTGTCCTTCGTCTGTTCATTTCTCTGTTATTGAAACAGACAAGGAGTAGCCCTGAGCCCCAGAGTGCAGGACACCAGCAGGGATCATAGAATGATACAACCGCAACCACCTGTATTTCTATAGCGCCGTTAACGTCCCAAGGCGCTTCACAGGAGCGTTACCAAACAAAATTTGACACCGAGCCACATGAGATATTAGGGCAGATGACCAAAAGTTTGGTCAAAGAGGTATGGTTTTAAGGAGCGTCTTAAAGGAAGAAATAGAGATAGAGAGAGGAAGAGGTTTAGGCAGGGAGTTCCAGAGCTTAGGGCCCAAACAGCTGAAGGCACAGCTGCCGATGGTGGAGCGATTAAAATCAGGGATGCTCAAGAGGGCAGAATTGGAGGAACGCAGGCATGTCAGGGTGGGTGGGAGGGGGGGGGTGCGGTTGTAGGGCTGGAAGAGGATACAGAAATAGGGAGGGGCGAAGCCATGGAGTGATTTGTAAAGAAGGATGAGAATTGTAAAATAGAGGCGTTGCTTAATCGGGAGCCAATGTAGGTCAGCGAGCACAAGGGTGATGGGTGAACGGGATTCAATGTGAGTTAGGATACACAGGCAGCAGAGTTTTGGATGACCTCCAGTTTACGTGCGAGGCTGTTTGGATACAGCACAGAAGGAGGCCATTCCGCTCATCATGCCTATGCCAGCTCTTTACTTGAGCTATCCAATGAATCCCACTCTCCTGCTCTTTCCCCATATCCAACGCACTCCTGGGCATCCAAAACTCTGCTGCCCGTGTCCTAACTCGCACCAAATCCCGTTCACCCATCACTCCTGTGCTCGCAGACCCTACATTGGCTCTCGCTTAAGCAATGCCTTAATTGTAAAATTCTCATCCTTGTTTTCAAGTCCCTCCATGGCCTCGCTCCCTCATCCACCCCTATCTCTGTAACCTCCTCCATGAATAAGGCCAGAACTTGCAAGATGATATATAACTTGATCATTTACAGGCGTAATATACAATGCTGTGAGACAGTAGCAATGTACAGCACTGTGAGACAGATAAACACAGACCCTGTTGTACAAGAGTAACTTAAATCACCACTACACAGACATTGTCTTAGCGAAGTGCAATGTTTTATTGTGTTTTTCCTTTACCTGTCCGGCAATGCAGTCTCGGAACAGCAGCCTCAACAGCAAACCTCCTCGATGATGTAGAAGGGAATTCTTGTGGTAAGAATATGTACATGTATTTGTTTTTTATTTAATGTAAAGGGGGCGCAGAATTGCCAAGAAGACGACAGGATGGTATTTCCATTACAGCACTCAGTTTTCCAGATTAGTGCTGTCTGTACCTCTGCTGTGCGAGATGAGGCGTTTGGAAGCTGGTCATACCCCTGACCCAGCAATGGGACGTAGGGTGGGTTCTAAGAGCCCCGTTGCTCTGATCTTTGGCCTGTAGCTTGCTCTTTGTGGCAAGAGGATGCATCACGGCGTAGACTTCGAGCGGACGGATAAGTGAGCAAGTGAGGCAGGAACCAAATGTATTCAGTACGTTCCGTCACAGGAATTTGACGAGAGGAGCAGAAGGAGAAAGAGGAGCGCAGTATTTTAACTGCAATTTACGTAGCTAAGAATATAAATTTATGTAAAACTTATCTGACACTTGAAGTAAGAATGGCAGCAGAGGAAAGGAGAGTGAAGGATAGTTCCTGCAGCATGTCTGGCCGCCTTGTATATCCATTGAAAATTACACCTGGCTTACATCTGCTTGTGTCTCCTTCAGATGAAGATATCCAGTTCAGAAAGCAGACTTTACAGGAGGAAGATGAAGAAAATAAGGATGGACAGTCATGGTAAGCTTAAAGAGGGCTGCCCTTAATATCAACGGCCTGACGGAATAAGGAGTCGAATAAAGGTCACATTGCTCTCCAACTCTCCGTCCGTAATTTCTGCGCACCAAGGTTTCAGCTGTTCAGTTAATGTGTTGAAACACTTTGCAATCACTGCAATAACACTAAATGTTCTGACTGTATTTTCACCAATCTGAGTGAGTGAATTCCTCTTATCAAACACTTCAATTCGCTAACTGAGGGCAATAGAGTGGAAGGCAGGAGTGATTTAAGAGACAAAAGAGATGATGGGCAAAAGTGAGATGGTAATGGCACAAGTTAGGAAACAAAAGATGAGTCTAGATGGGGTGTGAATGGCAGAATCATCACCAGCTGCCCGAGGAAAGAGAAAAAAAGCAGGGGGTTGTAAAACAAAAACGGGAAAAAAATATGGACAGAGGTTACGGTCTGAAACTTTAATATGCTCCTGAATTGGTGACATTAAACGTTAAGGGAACTGCGATCTTTACTCGCACCCGAAAAGCTCTTGTTATCAGCAACTTAACACGGAACTCGAAATCTACTTCGTGCTGAATGTGTTTCATGAATGGGCAGTCTGGGATCGGGAGCTGGGACTGGGAAAGCTGCTGGCTACCACACCACCTACTTGACTGGATCCCCTCGTGCCAGCTGATTGGCTGAAACGATGGATCTCCGACAGACAGTTGTGAGTGATTAGCAGGTTAGAGAACTAACTCGCACATTTTGATAAGGAACCGTTCTGCACTGAAAGCACATCCCTGCCCTCCTTACACAGTCTTGTTGCCTTAATGTTGCTTGGATAGACTTTCTCCAAACCTGCTAATGGGACATTGATCAGAAATTGGCTGTTTTCATTTCTCGATGGGCGTGGTATTTGTGCCCATCCTGACTGTGCTGAAATCAATTGTTGAATGTACAGTCTCCTACTGTAACTCCTTCTTTCCCAGCATCTGGAAGCTGTGCGGCTCCATATCTCCCTGGGTCTCCCTTTCCTCTTACAATCCGACAGGCTTTTTAAACCAACGCTTGGCGAAGGCAAACCCCAGTTTCTTCATTGATATTGTCTTTTTGTCAGGAGTGATGTCCTTCCCAATGGGCCATGGCCCTTCACCTGAGTTTCTCAAACAAGAACTGTTGAAGTTGCTTTTCATAGAATAGTACATGGAGTAGAATAGAAAGCCATAGAAACATAGATAGAAACATAGAAAATAGGTGCAGGAGCAGGCCATTCAGCCCTTCTAGCCTGCACCGCCATTCAATGAGTTCATGGCTGAACATGAAACTTCAGTACCCACTTCCTGCTTTCACGCCATACCCCTTGATCCCCCGAGTAGTAAGGACTTCATCTAACTCCCTTTTGAATATATTTAGTGAATTGGCCTCAACTACTTCCTGTGGCAGAGAATTCCACAGGTTCACCACTCTCTGGGTGAAGAAGTTTCTCCTTATCTCGGTCCTAAATGGCTTACCCCTTATCCTTAGACTGTGACCCCTGGTTCTGGACTTCCCCAACATTGGGAACATTCTTCCTGCATCCAACCTGTCCAAACCCGTCAGAATTTTAAACGTTTCTATGAGGTCCCCTCTCACTCTTCTGAACTCGGCCCATTGAGTCTGCGGTGGCTCTTTCGAAGAGCAATTCAGTCAGTCCCCCTCCCCCACTCTTTCTCCATACCTCTGCAATTGTTTCTCCTTCAAGTAGTTATCCAATTCCCCTTTGAAGGCTGCTATTGAATCTGCCTCCAACACCCTATCAGGCAGTGCATTCCAAATCCTAATCACTTGTGTAAACTTTTTCCTCCCTCATGTCGCCTCTGGTTCTTTTGCCAATCACTTTCAATCTGTGCCCTCTCGTTAGTGATCCTTCAGCCATTGGAGACGGTTTCTCTTTAATCGATTTAAACCCTTCATGATTAACATCTCTATCAAATCTCCTCTTAGCCTTCTCTGCCCCAAGGAGAACAATGATATTCAGTAACCCTTCTCCATCTCTCTGAGCCCCCACTGTTGCTCCAGCCATATCTTGTTTCCCAGCTAACTCATCATCATAGGCAGTCCCTCGAAATCGAGGAAGACTTGCTTCCACTCTAAAAGTGAGTCCTCAGGTGGCTGAACAGTCCAATACAGGAGTTACAGTCTCTGTCACAGGTGGGACAGACAGTGGTTGAAGGAAAGGGTGGGTGGGGAGCCTGGTTTGCTGCACGCTCCTTCCGCTGCCTGCGCTTGGTTTCTGCATGCTCTCGGCGACGAGACTCATAGAAACATAGGAACATAGAAAATAGGTGCAGGAGTAGGTCCTTCGAGCCTGCACCACCATTCAATATGATCATGGCTGATCATTCACCTCAGTACCCCTTTCCCGCTTTCTCTCCATACCCCTTGATCCCTTTAGCCATAAGGGCTATATCTAACTCCCTCTTGAATATATCCAATGAACTGGCATCAACGACTCTCTGCGGTAGGGAATTCCACAGGTTAACAACTCTCTGAGTGAAGAAGTTCCTCCTCATCTCAGTCCTAAATGGCCTACCCTTTATTCTAAGACTGTGTCCCCTGGTTCTGGACTTCCCCAACATCGGAAACATTCTTCCCGCATCTAACCTGTCCCGTCCAGTCAGAATCTTATACGTTTCCATGAGATCCCCTCTCATTCTTCTAAATTCCAGTGTATAAAGGCCCAGTTGATCCAGTCTCTCCTCATATGTCAGTCCAGCCATCCCTGGAATCAGTCTGGTGAACCTTCGCTGCATTCCCTCAATAGCAAGAACATCCTTCCTCAGATTAGGAGACCAAAACTGAACACAATATTCCAGGTGAGGCCTCAGTAAGGCCCTGTACAATTGCAGTAAGACTTCCCTGCTCCTATACTCAAATCCCCTAGCTATGAAGGCCAACATGCCATTTGCCTTCTTCACCACCTGTTGTATCTGCATGCCAACTTTCAATGACTGATGAACCATGACACCCAGGTCTCATTGCACCTCCCCTTTTCCTAATCTGCCACCATTCAGAAAATACTCTGCCCTCGTGTTTCTGCCACCAAAGTGGATAACCTCACATTTATCCACATTATACTGCATCTGCCTTGCATTTGCCCACTCACCCAACCTGTCCAAATCACCCTGCAGCCTCTTAGCATCCTCCTCACAGCTCACACCGCCACCCAATTTAGTGTCATCTGCAAACTTGGAGATATTACGCTCAATTCCTTCATCCAAATCATTAATGTATAATGTAAACAGCTGGGGTCCCAGCACTGAGCCCTGTGGCACTCCACTAGTCACTGCCTCCCATTCCGAAAAGGACCCGTTTATCCCGACTCTCTGCTTCCTGTCTGCCAACCAATTCTCTATCCACGCCAGTACATTACCCCCAATACCATGTGCTTTGATTTTGCACACCAATCTCTTATGTGGGACCTTGTCAAATGCCTTTTGAAAGTCCAAATACACCTCATCCACTGGTTCTCCCTTGTCCACTCTACTAGTTACATCCTCAAAAAATTCCAGAAGATTTGTCACGACCGATCCTGTCACTGCTTTCCAAATGTGCTGCTATTTTATCCTTAATAATTGACTCCAACATTTTCCCCACTACTGATGTCAGACTAACCGGTCTATAATTACCCGTCCTCTCTCCCTCCTTTTTTAAAAAGTGGTGTTACATTTGCTGCCCTCCAGTCCATAGGAACTGATCCAGAGTCGATAGACTGTTGAAAAATGATCACCAATGCATCCACTATTTCTAGGGCCATCTCCTTAAGTACTCTGGGATGCAGACTATCAGGCCCCGGGGATTTATTGACCTTCAATCCCATCAATTTCCCTAACAGAATTTCCCGCCTAATAAGGATATCCGTCAGTTCCTCCTTCTCACTAGACCCTCGGTCTCCTAGTACATCCGAGAGGTCATTTGTGTCTTCCTTTGTGAAGACAGAACCAAAGTATTTGTTCAACTGGTCTGCCATTTCTTTGTTCCCCATTATTAATTCACCTGAGTCCGACTGCAAGGGACCTACGTTCGTCTTCACTAATCTTTTTCTCTTCACATATCTATCGAAGCTTTTGCAGTCAGTTTTTATGTTCCTGGCAAGCTTCCTCTCGTACTCTATTTTCCTCCTCCTAATTAAATCCTTTGTCCTCCTCTACTGAATTCTAAATTTCTCCCAGTCCTCAGGTTTGCTGCTTTTACTGGCCAATTTATATGTCTCTTCCTTGGATCTAACACTATCCTTAATTTCCCTTGTTAGCCACGGTTGAGCCACCATTTTATTTTTACTCCAGACAGGGATGTACAACTGTTGAAGTTCATCCATGTGATCGATAAATGTTTGCCATTGCCTATCCACCGTCAACCCTTTAAGTAACATTTGCCAGTCTATTCTAGCCAATTCGCGCCTCATGCCGTTGAAGTTAGCTTTCCTTAAGTTTAGGACCCTAGTTTCTGAATTAACTTTGTCACTCTCCATCTTAATAAAGAATTCTACCATATTATGGTCACTCTTCCCCAAGGGACCTTGCATAACAAGATTGCTAATTAGTCCCTTCTCGTTACACATCACCCAGTCTAGGATGGCCAGCTCTCTAGTTGGTTCCTCGACATATTGGTCAAGAAAACCATCTCTAATACACTCCAGGAAATCCTCCTCCACCGCATTGCTGCCAGTTTGGTTAGCCTAATCTATATGTAAATTAAAGTCGCCCATGATAACTGCTGTACCTTTATTGCACGCATTCCTTATTTCCTGTTTGATGCCATCCCCAACCTTTCTACTACTATTTGGTGGCCTGTACACAACTCCCACCAGCGTTTTCTGCCCTTTGGTATTCCGTAGCTCCACCCTTACCGATTCCACACCATCCAAGCTAATATCCTTCCTTACTATTGCATTAATTTCCTCTTTAACCAGCAATGCCACCCCGCCTCCTTTTCCTCTCTGTCTATCCTTCCTAAATGCTGAATACTCCTGGATGTTGAGTTCCCAGCCTTGGTCACCCTGAAGCCATGTCTCCGTGATGCCAATCACATCATATCCATTAACTGCTATCTGCGCAGTTAATTCGCCCACCATATTCCGAATACTCCTCGCATTGAGGCATAGAGCCTTCACGCTTATCTTTTTAACACACTTTGACCCTTTAGAATTCTGCTGTAAAGTGTGTTTTTTGTTTTTTGCCTTGGGTTTCTCTGCCCTCCACTTTTACTCTTCTCCATTCTATTTTTTGCTTCTGTCTCCATTTTATTTCCCTCTCTCTCCCTGCATAGGTTCCCATCTCACTGCCATATTTGTTTAACTCCTCCCAAACAGCACTAGCAAACACACCCCCTAGGACATTGGTTCCGGCCCTGCCCGGGTGCAGACCGTCCGGTTTGTACTGGTCCCACCTCCCCCAGTTCCAATGTCCCAGGAATTTGAATCCCTCCCTTCTGCACCACTGCTCAAGCCACGTATTCATCTGGGCTATCCTGTGATTCCTACTCTGACTAGCACGTGGAACTGGTAGCAATCCTGCGATTACTACTTTTGAGGTCCTACTTTTTAATTTAACTCCTAGCTCCTTAAATTCATCTCGTAGGACCTCAACCCGTTTTTTACCTATATCGTTGATACCTATGTGTACCATGACAACTGGCTGTTCACCCTCCCTTTTCAGAATGTCCTGCACCCGCTCCGAGACATCCTTGACCCTTGCACCAGGGAGGCAACATACCATCCTGGAGTCTCGGTTGCGGCCGCAGAAACGCCTATCTATTCCCCTTACAATCGAATCCCCTATCACTATTGCTCTCCCACTCTTTTTCCTGCCCTCCTGTGCAGCAGAGCCAGCCACGGTGCCATGAACTCGAGGTGCTCAGCGCCCTCCCGGATGCTCTAAAGCTACGGGGTCAAACATAGTCAGGTGACATGGCTGCAGTTCAGTGCTGTTGCTCAAAGGCATTGCAGGCCACGTCAACGCTAATAATCACGGGAGTATTAGCTCTCAATAAGCATTATTAAGCCCCCAGAATGAATTCCTTTTTCTCGGCCTGCTTTTCCCTCTGTTTAAATGTGGACCTCCTGAAGTGAATTCTGTCTCCTCATGGCATTGCCATTTGACCATCCCTTTCTGTTACTGTTCTCCACAGATCCTGCCACCTTTGCACTGAAGGACCAGGGTTCAGTGATTAGACAAAAGGACTATTGGCCTTCACAGATGAAGTTGGGCGACAGTTAATGTACATCTCTTCACCTGCTTTTTAATCACCTTTTGTGTAACGAATAAAGGCACAATTAAAATGGAAAAAAAAAATCAAGAGATACCCATCACCACCATTGTAAGTCGAGGGTTTGGGTGTGTTCCTGTTTCTGTCTTTAATTCTGCGTAATCCTCAAGTTATAGATGTCTAGATCTTTCCATCTAGACCTTGCCATAGTCCTAACCCTGACTCACAATGGTAAGAGCAACTATCGAGGGCTGAGTCTAGTTTTTAATTATAACCTTGTATTGCAATATTTTTTGATAGAAGAGGCCTTCTCCAGGCATTGAATTGTATTCCATTTGGACTGATAGCCGAGGGTAATTCTTTAGTTCAGAAATATTTGTTGTCAAATTATCTCCTTTTTGGCTGTTACGTGCCTACTGATGTACTGTATTCATTAACAGGCCCTTTCAATAGGCCAGAACATATCCAATTATGTAAATGTTTCTGTTGTAATTACTGGGCCAGTTAGTTTGTTCCTTTTTTCTATATATTTTTTAAGAAATAATAGATTATAGGGGCAACAGGATGGACCGAAATGAAGAAGCATTTGATTGTTGTAATGAATAGCGATGGGTATGGAGCTCGAGGTCTTTGCAGAGTTGAGTCGCAATCCTACCGGTGCAAAAAAAAACAGCAGTAGGCCAAAGTGGCCATTTGCGAGCTGGATGGCTTGGCCAATACAGATGTTAAAGCATTTAACTCCAGATTACAGTGACACTGCAGATTACAGTGACAGAGCACAGTGTATGTACCTCAGTATGCAGTGGCCTATTGTGTCAGTATTGTAGAGATGTGTGCCTTGAGCAAAATAACCCACGATGTTTTGCCCGGGGATTTAAACCAATCTGGAATCTGGGAATGCTTTCCGCACTCTGCTTAACCCTTTCACCACCCAGCCCTGGTTACGGAAAAGCAAACGATACGGCGGCAATTCCAATTGGTTCTGTTTCCCCCTCGAGTGTTTATTCATTCCCACATTACAACAGTGACTACACTCCAAAAATACTTCATTGGCTGTAAAGCGCTTTGAGACGTCCGGTGGTCGTGAAAGGCACTATATAAATGCAAGTCTTTTTCTTGCCTGGCGGTTTATTGATCATTTTTGCTAAAATTCCAATTGAATTCTTTTGTTCTTAGTTCTGTCGTGTGATGGGGCAGGCAGATGTGAAATGATATTGATTGAACCACAAAACATAATAGCCAACCCATGCCCACAGGTGGATCGGGTGTTGCAGTGTAAGACAGGCACTTCCTCACAGTAATGGAGAGAGAGTCTTGTGTACCTCCTTACAGCTGGTGACAGAGCAGCCGAGGCAGGAGGCCGACAACAGATCATTTATCTGACTTTTCACTGTTTAAAAAGAGGATTAGGATGGCGAGGGGGATGAATATTGAAATACTGAGGGGTGAAGTTCTCTGGTTGCTGTGCGAAGACAACATTGGCAATGCGTCGGTGAAGATTTCTGCGGTTTGGAAATGCGAACAAAATCTTCGTAAGCACATTTGCAATGTGACTACACAAAGTGGCCAAAGGAGCTCTTAACCACTATTTCAAAAACAAAAGCAACAACAACTTATATTTATATAGCGCCTTTAATATAGTGCAACGTCCCAAGGTGCTTCACAGGTGTATCATGAGATTAAAAGATTTGACACCAAGCCACATAAGGAGAGATTAGGGCAAGTGACCAAAAGCTTGGTCAAAGAGGTAGGTTTTAAGGAGCGCCTTAAAGGAGGAAAGAGAGTTAGAGAGGTTTAGGCAGGGAGTTCCAGAGCTTGGGGCCTAGGCAATAGAAGGCACGGCCACCAAAACTGTGAAAGAAATGCAACTCAGCAGTGGTGAAAGGGTTACACTTGTGAGAAATAAGCCTGTTTTTTTTCACCGCAGGTGATTTTTTTTAAAGAGAAGATTTTATGCATGAATTATAGCGCACATTGAGGGAACTACAAAGAAAACATGAAAGCTATCTGCATATCCTGTCCCCTCCTACTGTGGGACCCTGTGGCTTCAGATCAAACCTTCAGGAGCCTGCATTAGATAGAATGTCATTGAAAGTCACTGCTTTTAGCAGAATATCACTTGTGTTTTAATGTCTGGAACCGAGCACTAATATAGTTTCCTTGGTAGGAGGAGGTTTATACATGCAATGGTCTGTTGAGCAACTCTTAAACCGGAACAGTATGAGCTTAAATCCCAGGGCACTCCACCATCAACATACTGGCATGAAAGAAGCTATTCAAGAGTTATATATAACAAAAGAATCTTTAATAAATCTGGGAGGCAAATTCACTCATTTATTTTAAATCATTTATCAATTGAAATTGGCAGGCAAGTGTTTGCGGGTTCATTCGGCTTGTAGCTGCCAAGCAGGCTGTCTCCTATATCCACCCAGCCGGCTCATAGGAAGGGGGGATCTGTTCTAAATCAAGTGACATTTCTTGCATGTGCAGAACTGGACCAAGGCTGCCATATAACATGATATGAATCCAGACAGATTGGGTCACGTATAAAGACATGATCAAATGGGATGTGTTCCAGGTTATGTACACACACAATGCCTGACCTGCACTGCTTCTTGGAGTGCAGCTCCCCTCTCTGACCTGCTCTGGGGCAGGGTCTAGTTCAGATTGACTTACTGATAAAACACCCACTCCATTACATGGGGGAGTATTTTGTAAACAGTCTGCGTTGATGGTAGCAGCTTCGCAACATGGGGGGGGTGGGGGGAATAAACTCCATTGTTGGAAAGGAGCATTCGTGTGTTGACACATTGCAGTGCATTGGGCTGGCACCTTTTTCCTATCCTGGCACTTGATTACACAGGATATACGGCTCAGAAACAGGCCATTCAGCCCAACCAGTCCATGCCGGCGTTTATGCTCCACTCGAACCTTCTCCCGTCTTTCCCCATCTAACTCTGCCAGCATTACCCTCTATTCCCTTCGCCCTCATACGCTTGTCCAGCTTCCCCTCAAATGCATCTATACTGTTCGCTTCAACCACTCCCTGTGGCAGCCAGTTCCACATTCTCACCACTCTCTGGGTAAAGAAGTTTCTTCTGAATTCTCTATTGGATTTCTTGAACTTATGTTGAACTTCTTGCTAAGCTGGGGGTCACCCGCACTACAGGGGCAGCCTGTGCACCAGCACATGGTCCTGAAGGGACCGCAGACAACTGAATGTTGGATGGCGTCCAATGCCTGGCCTTGGGCTGGATGTAGGGGAGTCGCAGGTGAAGGTCACTTTAAATTGCTGTATTAACCAGCGGCCCATTCTTAACCTTCACTGTTGTGCGTGTAACTTTGCACAGGCTTCTGTGTGAGTTATTTCTGATGCATCCAGTATTGCGAGTGCTAATTGGAGGAAAAACTAAGTTTAAGAGCTGCACAATTTTGCCAAATTTAACGCACCTTCAAGAACCTACAGGAAATCAGTCACAGCTTGGAGTTTCTGTCCCAGTACATGACCCATCTTCTGTCTCTCAATAACACCCTTTTGCATTTTACCATTGCATCATATTCAGAATTTGACAGTACTGTATCTGTACTGGTCCCAGTATCAGCTGGTTCTAATGTATTATTGTCATCCAAGTGTTTTGAGTATATCCGTGAGAGGAAAAAGTTTTGCTGTCTGGAGCTTTTTTTTAACGTGACGCAGGGAGGTTTTGCCTCGTGTAAAGTTACAGCATGGAATCGCGTTCTACTTATTCAGGGGCAGGTAGCAAACTATGGGGTTCAGACTGCATTTTGTTAAAAATAAAAGACGTTTTTGCCCAGTCTCAGCACAACTTCAGATGAATCGCTGCACACAAACTGTGACTCGTGTTGTGTCAGATATTGTAGTTGCCTTATAGTTAAATCTGTAAAATTGCAGTGTGGGGCAGGAGCAGTATTCCCTTTGTTGGCATATAGAGGCTGTTCGTTGAGGAGTCTAGTTAGCTTGATGGAGCGACGTCTTGTATTGTGGCACCATAGGCTTGGAATCTGGGGTTTTGCTCCCACGTTTAACTGAGCAATGGGGCACCAGTGAGGCACCAGTTTGCTGGAGTTAGCCACCAAGGTGAGTGTCGAATGTGACAGAGGAAATCGTCGAGGATTCCGCTTTGTGCTTCAGTGCACCTAACTGACGGAACCCAGGACAACATTGATGGAGCCCATGGAGATGTCTGTGGTCACCAGTTACCTCGATGGGGAGGGAATGGAGATCAGTCAAAGCATAATGAGCAAACGCAATGGTTAATGAATGGAAAGTTGTGCCATTGGGCTCAATCAATGTTGGAAGCTGATTGACCCAACATGAGTACACAAGTTTTTTTTACACATAGGGGAAGGAGCGAACAGACAAGTGGTCTCTCCCATCGCCGTGGTGCAATTTTTGCCACCAAGCCATGAAGTACCGCCTGAAATGCTGTGGCATCTCATGCTGATAGTTGGAAAAAGACCTGACTATTGCTTTGCCTCTGTGTTAGCCCCACACCAGAATGCTCCTTTTCTAAGGCTGACCAAGATCTCTTTGTTGGAACCTGGAGAGATCCTGCACCCGGGTTTGGTGGAATTGGATCAAAAGCCGGTGCGATTGAGGTCTCCGCATGGAGCGAGTGGAATGAATGAGATAAAATAGCAGGCGGTGTTCTCATCGCTGGGCAAAGCTAGCAGGAGGAACAGGAGGACAAGAATCTGGAAAACCAGGAATTGAAGCGTTTCAGCCTTTACAGGTCAGCAAAGGCCGGTGCTGTTTCCTTGACCGCTTTAAGGTGCTCATGGAAACATTTGAATCGGTCGAGTCTTTCAGGCAAGTTTGAGCCATGCTGTCAGTGGTGCGTCTCGCTGTCAGTGGTGCATCTCACTGTCGCACACTCCCTGAACAAAATCATTTAAAGCACTTCTGGTCCGCACAATGTGCGTTAGGGAATGTTTTCTCACTCCTTCACTTGTCAAACAGCTCTTGCTCCAGCGCCGAGTTGTGGCATCTGTGAAGTTGTGTTTTGAAGTTTGCTTTTCTGGGGCAGTGCCAGTGGATTAGTTTGGCAACTGGCTGGTCCCCTTTTGGTGGTTGTTTTCTTCTCTCGCGGCGTGTCGGTCACTGACTGAGTGGGCACTGTCCCCGCAAGCTCTGCCAATGCTGTTTCTGACCGCTCACTGATCTTCATTTACTTGCCTTCCAAATCTCTCTTCCCTCCCTTTGCCGACGGTGTCTAGCCCCTGCTTGGCCCCTTGCCCAAATAGGCTGGTCAAGATCACAAACTCCATCACAGGCGGTCCCTCGAACGAGGATGACTTGCTTCCACAAGAGTTCACAGATGTTTCAATGAAGGACCCGATGTTCCAGTCCTGAACTCCCAATTGAAGGGTCGGAAGATGCCTGTGCCTGGATTTGTTTAATGTGTGGTGACCGTTGCACATCAGCCACCACACGGGCTCGACATGCACAGATAATCGCGGGCCCACATCCTACATTCTGTGACACAGCACCCTGATGTGACAGGCTCCTGTGCCAACAGACCAATCAATGAATATTCCAATGAATATCCCGCTAATTAAAAGTTATTGTAACATATTCCTGTCATCTATAATACGTCAATTTTATCCAACGGAAAGACTAAAGTAACATTGCATGCTTCAACATGTCTGGATCAAGATTTTCAGAGTGAAGTTACATTTCAGAAATATTAAACAGCTCTCAGACAGCCTCATTAGTTTTTTTTACAGCGATTGGTAATTGAATGCTCCATATAAAATGTGGCATTGAGCCATAATTGGAGTAACTTTGTAAATGCATCATTTTTAAATGCAGTCGAGCCTTGTTGTACCAGATAGATTAGAACAAGTGACTGAGCGGGAGGAGGGCTGATGAGATGCCCCTGTAAAGGAACGAGGATACGGACAGAACATAGACAACAGGGATGTGTAGGGTCGCCAACTCTGGTAGGACATATTCCTGGAGGTTTCATCACACAACCTCCAATGCCCCGCCCAGTCAAACAGCACCCCACCCCCCGCCCCCATCTCCAATATACCTAAGAAACTAAATTGTTCCTCCACAAAATGAAGAAAGCACACAACTTGTTTTATTTTCCAGGGTTTGCTTGCGGCAGTGTCCTGGAAATTTATCTTTAGTTCCTGGAGACTCCAGGGTAATCCTGGAGGGTTGGCAACCCTAATGATGTACCTTCGGCCAGTTCCTTTCCTTGTGCCAGTTTTGGAACAGTTAGAGGTTGGGGTGGCGATCTTTCCACACCCTAATGTTAATTGTATTGAGCGGGACTGGCTGGAGGTTTAGACTCCAGTCCCATCATTTCTAGATACGGACAGTATGGAGTAGAGCATTGGGTGGAGCTGTGACATCCCTCCGCAGGGAATGGGGGGGGAAATTGGAGGAGGTGGTCATAACGCCTGAATACAGGGAGATTTGGCAGAGGCTGAGTGTGGCTCTTGCGCCTGCTACAAGCAGACAAAGGAAAGGGGTAAAATATACAAGTGGCGGGGGGGAGGGGGATTTATACAAGTACCCCCACCGAAAATAAATTTTTTAAATCTGGATGGGAATTTGTTAGATGCTTCACCCTCGCCTTTAGAAACTGAGAGGTTGTTTCCCCTCGAGGGGGAATCTAGAACTAGGAGACATAGTTTCAGAATAAAGCCTTGCCCATTTAAGACTGAGGTGAGGAGGAACTTCTTCTCTGAGGAGCGTGAAGCTTTGGAATTCTCAACCCCAGAGAGCTGTGGAGGCTGGGTCATTGAATATATTCAAGGCTGAGATAGACAGATTCTTGAACTATAGGGGAGTCGAGGGTTATGGGGAACAGGCAGGAAAATGGAGTTGAGGTCGATGATCAGATCAGCTACGGTCTTTTTGAATGGCGGAGCAGGCTCGAGGGTTCGTGTGGCCTACTCCTGCTCATGGTTCTTTTGTTCTCTCCCCAGCCTGACCTCCTTTGAACCCTCCAATCTCCTGCTTCAAATTGCACCCAGTTGTGATCTGACCATGTTAAAAACAAGTGCCGCCTCATTTAGGATTGTTTTAATGTTGTTCCTGGACGATGCAAATATCAATCAGTTACCCAACTAATTGACTCCGACTTGTTCACTGACGGGTTGAGGAATCAGCGATAATCCGTTGCTGTTGTTTGTAATTTTGTAATCAGCAAGGACTGATCGAGTCGGCCTTTTGTTTGCTGTGTGATTGCAACTTTGGAGAGTGTTCACCTGTATTTGTTCGGTGTGTTTGTCATTCACAGAATGCCACACAGCGAAGGCGTTTTATTGATTGTCCAATAAAAGCAAAACAGACATGGAGCCTTATGTTCTAGCATCCTTTGAAGTATTCCTATATATATAGGAAGGAAGTAGTGGCAGGGATTGTGGATGCATTGGTTGTAAGTTACCAAAATTCCCTGGATTCTGGAGAGGTCCCAGCAGATTGGAAAACTGCAAATGTAACGCTCCTATTTAAAAAAGGAGGCAGACAAAAAGGAAACTATAGACCAGTTAGCCTAACATCTGTGGTTGGGAAAATGTTGGAATCCAGTAGCAGGACATTTGGAAAAGCAAAATTTGGTCAGGCAGAGTCAGCATGGATTTATGAAGGGGAAGTCATATTTGACAAATTTGCTGGAGTTCTTTGAGGAGGTAACGAACAGGGTGGATGAAGGGGAACCAGTGGATGTGGTGTATTTGGACTTCCAGAAGGCATTTGACAAGGTACCACGTAAAAGGTTGCTGCACAAGATAAATGTTCACGGGATTGGGAGTAATATATTAGCAAGGATAGTGGATTGGCTAACTAACAGAGAACAGAAAGTTGGGATAATTGGTTCATTCTCTGGTTGGCAACCAGTAACTAGTGGGGTGCCGCAGGGATCAGTGCTTGGACCCCAACTATTTACAATCTATATTAACAACTTGGAAGAAGGGACTGAGTGTAACGTAGCCAAGTTTGCTGACGATACAAAGATGGGAGGAAAAGCAATGTGTGAGGAGGACACAAAAAAATCTGCAAAAGGACACAAGCAGGCTAAGTGAGTGGGCAACAATTTGGCAGATGGAATTTAATGTTGGAAAGTGTGAGGTCATGCACTTTGGCAGAAAAAAATCAAAGAGCAAGTTACTATTTAAATAGAAAAAGATTGCAAAGTGTCAGTGCAGTGGGACCTGGGGGTACTTGTGCATGAAACACAAAAGGATAGTATGCAGGTACAGCAAGTGATCAGGAAGGCCAATGGTATCTTGGCCTTTATTGCAAAGGGGATGGAGTATAAAAGCAGGAAAGTCTTGCTACAGCTATATAAGGTATTGGTGAGGCCACACCTGGACTACTGCGTGCAGTTTTGGTTTCCATATTTACGAAAGGATATGCTTTTGCTTTGGAGGCAGTTCAGAGAAGGTTCACTAGGTTGATTCTGGGGATGAGGGGGTTAACTTATGAGGAAAGGTTGAGTAGGTTGGGCCTCTACTCATTGGAATTCAGAAGAATGAGCGGTGACTTTATTGAAATGTATAAGATTATGAGGGGGCTTGACAAAGTAGATGCAGAGAGGATGTTTCCACTGATGGGGGAGACTGGAACTAGAGGGCATGATCTTAGAATAAGGGGCCGTCCATTTAAAACAGAGATGAGGAGAAATCTCTTCTCTCAGGGTTGTAAATCTGTGGAATTTGCTGCCTCAGAGAGCTGTGGAAGCTGGGACATTGAATAAATTTAAGACAGAAATAGACAGTTTCTTAAACGATAAGGGATTATGGGAGCGGGCAGGGAGGTGGAGCTGAGTCCATGATCTTATTGAATGGCGGAGCAGGCTCGAGGGACCGTATGGTCTACTTCTGTTCCTATTTCTTATGTTATTTATATATATATATATATATATATATATATATATAGGCTTGTGCTATCTCAGAGATACTGAGTGAAGCCTGAATAGACATACACATCTATATGTAGACTATTTCCAACTTGGCGCTTTCGATCAAGAGCTTTGCTTGCCAAGAGTGCATCTGGGAAGTTCACCTGCCGTCTGCCCACGATTTTCCAACTGTTTACAACATTCATCCGAGAACTGTGTGCAGCCCGAGTCTTTAGAGCAACTACAGCTCACGAATGGGCGCGCCAAGTCACAATGTGACTCAGCGTAATGACAGCGCTGGTTACAAAGCAGTTATCCCTTCCATTGCGCTGCTGCCTTTGAACCCTGAGTGGGAGAATCCATCATTTCTATACAAGTCAACCTAGCCTCGAGCATTTCTTGGATTTGGTGAGATCTGCGGAGGTTGCCTGGGTGACTCAGTTGCACGAGAAACTAAACGGGTATAACTCCAAGTTATGGGGAAACCCATAATCTTGTCAGATGCTGTGACGGGGATGGCCAGTGATTCAGGAATGTTTTTGCAATTGTTATCATGAAAAATATCCACGGACTAGATACAGACTCAGATCAGACCCCCTTCCTAAAGAGATTGTATTCAAACCTATACACAGGTCTATCTCCCACCCCCGAGATAATTACCTGTACACAGGTCTATTTCGCCCAGAGATATTGTACTCAAACCTGTATACAGGTCTATTTCCCCCCGCTCCGAGATATTGTATTCAAACCTGTATACGGGTCTATTTCCTCCCCAGAGGTAATTGTATTCAAACCTGCATACAGGTCTATTTCCCACCCCCCCCAGAGATAAAGTATTCAAATCTGTATACAGGTCTATTCTTCCCCCCCCCCCCCCCCCCACACCAGAGATAATGTATTCCCCTCCCCCCTGAGATATTGTATTCAAACCTGTATACAGGTCTATTTCCCACCCCCCCCCCCCCACAGATATTGTATTCAAACCTGTATACAGATCTGTTCCCTCTTGTAGAGATTGTATTCAAACCCAGTAAAAGGACTGTGACATCTTGGAAGTATTGTATCTGATCTGGATTAAATATTAATTGTATGTAATCTTGTGCACAGCTCCATAACATCCTGGAGATGTATTCAAGGCTTAGCAGAGACTCTCTGAGCCTCGGGGGCACAATATTCAAACCTACATGTACATTGAAGCCAATTTGAGGATAATGTATTCAGAGCTACATATCGCTCCACAGTGTCCTGGTGACTTGTTTGTTTTGTGAAGCTATATGCATTCAGGAACTTTGTAAAAAAAAAAAATTTTAAGTCTAATTTTGTGGGTATGTTTTTCCGGTAATGGTGTTTTTGATTTTAACGGCTGTACAGAATGATGGTTTAAAAGAGAAATGTATCTGAAACTTGACTAATGAGTAAAAGCATCTGGTTTGTGTATATTACTGGAGCTCAAATTGCTGTAAAAAAAAATAAAGTAACATTCAGGCGATGGGAAATGTAACTGTTGTTTGGCTAATGGCTGTCTGCACCAATTTAATAAGCATTTCTAAACTCAACAACTCGTACCGAGGGGTATCAATGTGACAGGACTGGTGGCTTGGCTTACAGTTTTTAAAACACATTTGCTCAATTCTAATGGCAGTTTGAGGCACTGCCTTCCACACGGACTACCCAGTATCCTGCTCATCCCCACAGTATCGTGGGAAGGTAGCAATGCTATGTTATTATCCTACATTACAGCGGTGACTACACTTCTTCAAAGGTACTTCATTGGCTGTAAAGCCCTTTGGAATGTCCTGAGGTTGTGAAAGGCGCTATGTCAATGCAAATCTTTCTGTATGTTGCTCATTTTCTGTAATATTCACATGCACGCGTACACATGCACATTCAAACATGCACATCGTGCATGTTTGTGTGTGCATGACTATCTCGTGCACATGCGGACACACTCAAATGCGTACACACACTCTCATACCCACAGTCATGCACACACACACACACACACACACACGTACATCTCATGCTGAAGGAACATGAGCTTTCCAAGCACCGAGGGGTAGGGAACATTCATTCTGTGATAACTCCATGGCCCTTGCCTGTGGATTAATGGGGTTACCTTGTTTTGTTGCAAAGACGTCCTCCATCTGTTATTGGTTTACTGCTTATTGCCCCCTCCTGCTTCATCATTCCAACTTTGTGCTCCCCTTCTTGCCATGCTCATACCCCGCGACATTCTCTCCCTCCCCGTAAACTGTTTTGAGATGCTCATCTGAGCGAGGGTTTGTTGTAAATGCTGTTATGTTCCGAATCAGTTACCTCTGCAGATTTAACCCTTTTGTTCAGTTACATTTCCTGCCAGTGTCCTGGTTTAGAAGTACGGCGATTTGTGATTGCCTTCAGGTGACCCAGGGAGAAAGGAAATGGAAATGGGGCAAATATTCCGATTTAGTCCATTTTTCCCTTCTAGTTATAAAGAGCATTTCTTGAACGAATTTAAAAAAAAATAAATGGTATCTTCAGCTATGAACTCTTGAATTCAAACCTGCTTCTCTCAAGGGTGGTAAAGGAAAATCTTTTAACAGCAAAACAATAGAAAAAGCATCTTAAATTTGTATTTGAGTGTTAAAATGTGAGAAAATGTGAACTTATGACCGTGTTATATGACTGTTGCTCCTACATTAATGTACAAAAAAAGTATGTGAAGTATAAAGAGGTTTTAAAACGATTGAGTTTGTGATGTTGGTATCTTAGAGTATATTTCCATATCTGATTTTTTTTTCTTAATAAACTTAATGATGTTTTGTTTGTTAATAATGATCTTCAATTATAATAAACTTGTGTTGTACTCTCCATGCCTTTTTGTTCAACGACAGTTCTTTGACTATCAGGGTCTCGGCACGTGAAATGAGTCAATTTAATCTAGTCACAGATTTAATGTTCTCCCGATTGTTATTGAGGCCAGTTCGTTAGATATATTCAAAAGGGAGTTAGATGTGGCCCTTACGGTTAAGGGGATCAAGGGGTATGGAGAAAAAGCAGGAATGGGGTACTGAAGTTGCATGATCAGCCATGATTATATTGAATGGTGGTGCAGGCTCGAAGGGCCGAATGGCCTACTCCTGCACCTAGTTTCTATGTTTCTATGATTCCTGAAGACTCGTTGTTGCGATACAGTTCCCAGGATATTTGCACAAATATCCAGTCTTCATCTGTAAGCCTGGAGGCTGAGAGTGTGGGGGCTATTTGACTGTAGGCGGCATCGCATCCAAGCCTTGCCCGATGTTCAAAGAGGCATAGCTGCTCCACATGCTTTACTTTCTAGCAAGGGCCACTGGGAATGATCGAGGGCAGGACCCCTAACTGATTCCCACCTCTCCCCCCGCCCCCAGCTCAGTGGCACTCAAGCCGATTGTAACGCTCCCTACAGCCGCCCTTGAGATCAGTTTAACTCAGTGCAGACTGAGAAACAAATTACTATGGCTCAGTTATACACTGACTTTACCAACGGAGTCAGCCTTATTTGTTTTTACTATTACTGAGAAACTCAGGTGAAGGGCCCAGGGAGGGCCTAGCAGGCAGGGAAGTGGAGCTGAGTCCGTGATCAGATCAGCCATGATCTTACTGAATGGTGGAGCAGGCTCGGGGGGTCAAATGGCCTACTGCTCCTCTTGGGCAGGATAGCACCAGGGTTGGAAAGAGTAAGGGAAGGTGAGCTATGTCCTGGAAGTAGTGATTGGATTACAAAAATAAGATGCAGGAAACAGACAGGAGGTAGAAGGATAGGAAGGGAAAAGTTACCTGGCAAAATTCTCATGGGACTTTGGTGTCTATGCTAGGCGGCAATGGTATAACTTGAGATTCAGAAAGAACCACATGGATAAGGTGGAACCCCCCCCTTGCAGTACCAGATATCGAGGTGGAGTTGTATCACATGATATGATCGCAAGAATGTATCACATCACATGACTGGAGCAGGCTCGAGGGGCCAAATGGCCTACTCCTGCTCCTATTTCCTATTTCTTATTATCATCATCATCATCAGCAGTCCCTCGGAATCGAGGAAGACTTGCTTCCACTCCTGAAGTGAGTTATTTGGTGGCTGAACAGTCCACAGGTGGGACAGATACTCGTTGAAGGAAAGGGTGGGTGGGACAGGTTTGCTGCACGCTCTTTCCGCTGCCTGCGCTTGATTTCTGCACGCTCTCGCCGTTGGGACTCGAGGCGCTCAGCGCCCTCCCGGATGTACTTCCTCCACTTAGGGCGGTCTTTGGCCAGGGACTCCCAGGTGTCAGTGAGGATGTCGCACTTTATCAGGGTGGCTCTACCTCACAGTCAACAAGCTCCCCGCTGGAGTGGAACTAAACTACAGAACCAGTGGGAACCTGTTCAACCTGCGCCATCTCCAGGCCAGGTCCAAGATTACCCCAACCTCTGTCGTCGAGCTACAGTACGCGGACAATGCCTGCGCACATACAGAGGCTGAACTCCAGGACATAGTCGACGTATTTACTGAGGCGTACGAAGGCATGGGCCTTACGCTAAACATCCGTAAGACAAAGGTCCTCCACCAGCCTGTCCTCGCCGCACAGCACTGCGCCTCAGTCCTATTTCTTATAATGCCATTACAATGAGGTTCCCCTCCCACTGTGAAAGGCTCATGGTGTGATCTGTTGGCAATTTCTGCCCTCTTGAGCATCCCTGATTATAATCGCACAACCATTGGTGGCCGTGCCTTCTGTTGCCTAGGCCCCAAGCTCTGGAACGCCCTCCCTAAACCTCACTGCCTCTCGACCTCTCTTTCCTCCTTTAAGTTGCTCCTTAAAACCTACCTCTTTTGCCCTAATTTCTCCTTATGTGGTTTGGTGTCAAATTTATTGTCTTATAATACTCCTGTGAAGCGCCTTGGGCCATTTCACTAAGGCGCTATACGAATACAAATTGATGTTTATTTAATCAATTGAATTTAAATTCCCCAGCTGTCGTCCAGTATCATAACCACTATGCTACCGTACCCTGCTGAGTATTTCCAGCAGTTTCTGTTTTTATTTCAGATTTCCAGCATCCACAGTATTTTGCTTTGAGGTTCTTTCTGCATACCTTTCAACAATAACATGGGCAGCTAGTCCAGGCTTGTTACTGTCTTGTTGCATGAAACCAAATGACACGGACTAATTTGTTGTTTACATGCAAAGGAACTATTTTAGGAAGCAACTGCAATCAGTATTCATCTCACATTCGTCTGGTTTGAAAATTCTCTTCAGCTGTAAGCAGATACCATGTAAAAGTAAAATAAAAAAGCATCTTACAAACATACGTTTCACGCATGCTTCTTCTCTTAGAACGTTGAAAGTCACATCCGGTTAGATATACACGTGTTGTTGGACATAAATAGGAATTGCGTTTCGCTGTTTTACTTTCACACTCGAACACACTGATGGGAGCTGTGTTCTGAATTTCAATCAGTCCAATTATGCAGTGGACAATTCTTCCAAGTCTGTTTTTTCCGAAGTGTTTTTTTTCTCCCCCCCTTCCCCCTCATAGCTTTGCCACTTGCAGGGTTGTGGGGAAAGAGCGGTGGAGTGGGACTAGTTGGATAGCTCGTTCAGAGAGGCAGCACAGGCAAAGATGGGCCCAAGGGCCTCCTCTGCTGCATGATTCCATGAGGGAGAGGCTGACGGAGTCTCACATTTTTTGAGGTGCTCGGACAGAATTGAATCTTCGTAGGAAACATCGATGAGTCTTCAGTTCAACGCAGCGAGGATGTAGCAAAGGTTAGGAGTTGTTGAAGGTAAAAGTGAAGTTTGTCACCAAAGAATTAAAAGCAAGCTCCTCGGAGACAGCTTCAGCAATGAAGAAATGTGGAATGTTCCATCTGAGGTCAGAGAAAATGGCCTCTTTTTTTTTTCTGCTTCCAACTATCCAGCATTGTCGGACATGACGCAGCTCCCCCAGTGCGGCCCTTCTTCAGCCAATATTTCTTGCTTTGCTCTTCTGGTTCTAACCATGGCCCCTTTTCGGGCTTGAACAGGAATCTTGAGATGTGGTAAATTTGTGCAATAATTGCTGTTTAACCAGCAATTAACAAAGCAACAACAACAACTTGTATTTATATAGCGCCTTCAACGTAGTGAAACGTCCCAAGGTGCATTACAGGAGTATTAGGAGATAAAAAAATTTGGCACCGAGCCGCATAAGTAGAAATTAGCGCAGGTGACCAAAAGCTTGGTCTAAGAGGTATGTTTTAAGGGACGTCTTGAAGGAGGATAGAGAGGCGGAGAGGTTTAGGCAGGGAGTTCCAGAGCTTAGGGCCTAGGCAATAGGAGACACGGCCACCAATGGTTAAGCGATTATAATCAGGAATGCTCAAGAGGGCAGAATTAGAGTAGTGCAGACATCTCGGGGGGGGTGGGGGGGGGAGATTACAGAGATAGGGAGGGGCGAGGGATTTGAAAATAAGGATGAGAATTTTGAAATCGAAGTGTTGCTTAATGTAGGTCAGCGAGCACAGGGGTGATGAATGAGCGGGACTTGGTGCGAGTTAGGACACGGGCAACGAGCACATGGTGATGGATGAGCAGGCAGGGGACAAAAGCATTAGCTTTATTCTGACGTTAACATGTGTCAAAATAATTAATTCCTTAGAGCAAGTTCAGGACCATGGGGAAAAAGTTAACACCCACTCATTTAACACAAATTTCCAAGATTATTGCCCCTTAACACACAAGTAACATGTGCAACAGCTCTAATGAACAGAGCAAATTCAATCCGCCGATCGCTATCCAGTAACTCCTCCCGTGGAAAGTTCCTGTGTGTTGATGTCAGCTGGGGACGAGACTGGGCTCACCGTTGATGTCCCAGACCCTTCCCAGCCCTTGAATGATCTTGCTGACACTAACTGGGCTCACGCTTGAAGAATGGCCACTGCAGCCAAGGTCGCAGATACCCAGGGAAATGTAACTACTTTTTTACTTCATTGGCTGTAAAACGCTTTGGGACGTCCGGTGGTCATGAAAGGCGCTATATAAATCCAAGTTTTTCTTTCTTTGTATTATCACTGTATCTGTTCTCCAATCCTAAACAAGGTCTGGGGGTGGGGAACACCTTCCCACAAAAGGTAGCATTTCCCAAATCACAATCCTGTTGGGAGCTGATTTCAGTAATTTTTTTTAATTGTAGAGTAGTACAGCACAGAAGGAGACCATTCGGCCCATCGAATCTGCACTGGCTCCTTCGAAGTGCAATCCAGTTAGTCCCACTCCCCGCTCTGGCTCCATGTCTCTGCAATTCTATCTCCTTCAAGTATTTATCCAATTCCCTTTTAAAGCCTACTATTGAATCTGTATTCACCATCCTATCAGGCAGTGCGTTCCAAATCCCAACCACTCGTTGCGTAATTTTATTTTTCTCATGTCGCCGTTGGTTCTTTTGCAATGTCGAGGAAAATCCCACAACATCTTTATATGGCCTTACAGTTGTGCATGTGCTGTCCATGCCTTGTAAAGCAAATGGTTCTCTAACATGCGCTACCATGGCCAGTTCTCCTCACGAATTATACAGGAGCCTTGAGCAACTCGTTAGGGTCTTGCCAAAGGCGCGCATTTCATCTTGGGTTCAAAGGGGAAAGGTTGAATCCTTTGATCTCAGGTTTTCATTTCCGAATCATGATGAACGTGTTTCCAAAACAAACCATCACATTACCCGATCAAGTCCGCATGTCAAATCCATTGATGTCCAGCTGAATTTTACTATGAGACTTATTACCGGTACGCTTTTATCAACACCAATATCTTGGCTGCCTGTGCTTGCAAACATCACCACCACACCTACGCCGCGAATATGCCGCCTCCAGAGAATACAACCGCTACACCAGCAAAGACATGCCGATCCCGGCCGACTTGAACAACCTATCACCAACCCGTCTCAAATCTAGATGGCCATTTTGGACCATGGCCAAAGCCCTTCAGTGATCTTCCCTCAGCCTTGATGATGACTGATGGAGATATGCTTTGAACATAACATAAGAATTAGGAGCAGGATTAGGCCATTCGGCCCCTTGAACTTGCTCCACTATTCATTAATATTATGGCTGATCTTCCTGCACTATCCCCATATCCCTTGATTCCCTTAATATCCAAATATGGAAGAACTGTGACAAACAGAATGGATTCCTTGTAGAGGACCCCACAGCACAACCTGAAGGATCAAAGCTTCCTCGCAAACAGTGGACAACCATCAACCGCCTCAGAACCGGCCATGGTAGATGCTGCCACCTTCTCCATAGATGGAAGATTAAAGCATCTCCATCATGCGACTGTGGAGCTCCTAATCAGACCCTGGAGCACATCATCGAGCACAATTCGCAGGCAGCCTACAAGATATCCACGCTGTTACACCGGAAGCTTTGGCCTGGATATCCAACTTGGATATTGATGTTTGATTTGCTTTGCTAGTACCATACGAAAGAAGAAGACCCGATTGGCCAGCGCTGTTATGTGATGCTCTCAGTACTTTGCGGTTCCGATTTCACTTCCCCTCCGGATCCAAAATTTGCTGTTTATTGGCCAACACACCCTCCACCAGCTCCTCCACCTCAGTCAGGTAACCCATCACCATTCCTCGCCATTTTCACACCCGTGTTTAGGCAGAGTTCGATCTCTGCAACATAGTGACCATTTATTTTTATTTTGACTGTAACATATTTTAAGAACTGCTGAAATTTTGCAAGTCTTCCCACTCTCCGCCGCCCCCCCAGTTATCAGTTAATAAAAGGCAATTCTCTTCCAAATTAGCCTGACTGCTCCAGAGTTGCTGAGCCCAAATATAGCAAAGTTATGATTTTCTCATGTTTCAAATCTCCCCCCCACCCCTCGCCCCTCCCTATCTCTGTAACCTCCTCCAGCCTCACAACCCCCCGAGATGTCTGCGCTCGTCCAATTCTGGCCTCTTGAGCATCCTCAATTTTAATTGCCCCATCATTGGCGGCTGTTCCTTCAACTGCCTAGGCCCCAAGTTCTGGACCTCCCTCCCTAAACCTCCACCGCTCTACCTCTCCTCCTTTAAGGCGCTTCTTAAAATCTACCTCTTTGACCAAGCTTTTGATCATTTGCACTAATATCTCATTATGTGGCTCAGCGTCAAATTTTATTTTAAACGCTCCTGTGAACCACCTTGATACACAGACGCTAGAGACGTTAAAGTCGCTAGAGAAATATTGGTTGTTGTTGAGATTAATTGCACTGACCAGTTTCCACCATTATGTGGTGCTCTAATAAAAGAAATACAGGGCCAAAAATTGCTGGCAAAATAACGACGTGTTCACAATGCCCGCCATTGTTAGTGTGTAAAAAAACCCTGCATTTTGTGATGAGGAAGAGATACGCCATCAGTCTCTACAAATTGCTCGTCAATTTACGCCTCTCCGTCATTAGCCTCGCCAAAACGGGAACTCATTGTCAACCTCCTCATGAGTGTCAAGAAATTGCTGCGTTTGCAGTGTGAATGCGCTTGAACCTCGCCGCCGATATTTAGGGTGTCATTTCATGTCAATGGTGCGATTTATGGTCCTGACATGAATCGTGACCTCGGAAGGCCCAGAAAGGGAACTATTGAAACTCCCTCCCGCAGGTAGTAAATTGTTCCGAGAGATTTTTTTTAATTTTTACATTTTAAATGCTCTTTTCATGTGCCTCTCTCTTAATCCATTGTTTCTTTCCCTCTCTTTGGGCTCAATTTTCCCCAGTGATTTGCGCTGTTTTATTTGGAGCAGGCTGCTTTTTTTGGCCTATGTTTAAAAAACCAGTTTCCCCGATCAATTTACACCAATGTAACTCAGTTACGATTTTTTTAGGTACGTTTTTTTTCAGCCAAAGGGGGTATAACCTACTACCCGTGTCAATTCTGGCCATTTAGGCAAGCTTGACCAACTGAGAGTTACTCCAGTTCTTCTTAGGCCAGTGTTTGTGGCCTCTGCAGAAAAACCTTCTGAAGAGTTAAGGAAATTGTGGCTGGTAAAGAAATCGGCGCAGGTAAGTGCAGCAGATGCCTGGGCAGCAGTAACAGGAGAGGTAGGAGAGAGGGGCGGGGGAAGCCTTTCGGTATAGTTAGGTGCAGGAGGGAGGAGGCCATTCGGCCTGGGATAGGGGCGGGGAAGCAGACTGGGAGGCCACTCGGCCTGGGCTAGGGGCGGGGGAGTGGACCAGGAGGCCACTTGGGGCCAGGGTCGGGTGGGGGAGCGAACCAGCAAGCCCTTCGGCCAGGACTAGGGGCAGGGGAGCGGGACCGAGACAGCAAGGCACTCGGGGCTAGGGACGGCTAGGGAAGTAGACGGCAAGCCCTGCGGCCTGGGCTAGGGGCGGAGATTGGCACCGGCATCGGGAGGGGGCTGGTGGGGTGGGGGGGGTACTTTAATAATTGGAGGTAAGTTGCTGCAATGTATTTTAATGTGTTTTTAATTTGCTGCAATGTATTTTAATGTGTTGTGAGCTGGCTGTATGTTTCACTTTGTAGCCTCAGCCTGCATTGTGTCGCTGGTTACCGTGGCAACCCAATCTTTTTAGCGCAGATCAAGGTTCCACCCCCAAAACTAAAGAACAGGTGAGGCCACGCCAAAATGAAGAACTCCAACGGGGAAACTTAGAACATTTTTTGGGGGCATACTTGGGCCCCCCCCAAAAATTGGTGTAACTCTTCAAAGTAGGCCCAAAAAAAGCTTTGGGAAAAATTGAGCCCTTTATTTATTTTTCTGTGTCTAATTTTACTCTAATTCACCCAATTTCCTTCTGCGTTCGCTCTGTTTCTTTCCCTATCCTTAAAATAAGTTAAGGAGGTAGACGATTGGACATGACATGCAGGGCGTCCCAGGTGCCCTGTTGACCTTGCCGTGCCGTTATCAATTCAAATTTTCAGCAATTTGTGGCACAAAAGCGCCTTGGGATGTTTTTGCATGTTAAAGGCGCTATATAAATGCAAGTTGATGTTGTAATATAAGATATGGTCTGCGCTGTGTTAGCCAAGCTCAGCCGGGAAGGGGCAAAAATAATTGGCCAGGAGATGCTCCTGGAATCACGAGGACAAAACTGGGCTCAGCTGTGACACTTTACAGCCGATGGTCCATACGTGAAGAATGGCCAGTTAGGTGATGTACTCATCATCATCATATCATCATCATTGGCAGTCCCTCAAAATCGAGGAAGACTTGCTTCCACTCTAAAAGTGAGTTCTCAGGTGACTGAACAGTCCAATATGGGAATTACAGTCTCTGTCACAGGTGGGACAGACAGTGGTTGAAGGAAAGGGTGGGTGGGGAGTCTGGTTTTCCACACGCTCCTTCCGCTGCCTGCGCTTGTTTTCTGCACGCTCTCAGCAACGAGACTCGAGGTACTCAGTGCCCTCCAGATGCTCTTTCTCCACGTAGGGCAGTCTTTGGCCAGGGACTCCCAGGTGTCAGTAGGGATGTTGCACTTTATCAAGGAATCTTTGAGGGTGTCCTTGAAACGTTTCCTCTGCCCTCCTCGGGATCACCTGCCGTGTAGGAGTTCCGAGTAGAGCGTTTGCTTTGGGAGTCCTGTGTTGGGCATGCGGACAATGTGGCCCGCCCAGCGGAGCTGGTCGAGTGTGGTTAGTGCTTTGATGCTGGGGGTGTTGGTCTGATCGAGAACACTGACATTGGTGGATCTATCCTCCCAGGGGATTTGTAAGATCTTGTGGAGCCATCATTGGTGGTATTTCTCCAGCGATTTGAGGTGTCTACTGTATATGGTCCACGTCTCTGAGCCATACAGGAGGGTGGGTATCACTGCAGCCCTGTAGACCATAAGCTTGGTGCCAGATTTGAGGGCCTGATCTTCGAACACTCTCTTCCTCAGGCGACCGATGTTTGCGCTGGCGCACTGGAGGCGGTGTTGGACCTCGTCATCGATATCTGCCCTTGCTGATAGTAGGTTCCTGAGTTATGACCAACGGATCCACCACAGACCCATTCCACGTCCGGACCGGAGTCAAGCAGGGCTGCGTCATCGCGCCAACCCTCTTCTCGATCTTCCTCGCTGCAATGCTCCATCTCACGCTCAACAAGCTCCCCGCTGGAGTGGAACTAAACTATAGAACCAGTGGGAACCTGTTCAACCTTCGACGTCTCCAGGCTAGATCCAAGACTGTCCCATCCTCTGTCGTCGAACAACAGTACGCGGATGATGTTTGCGTCTGCGCACATTCAGAGGCTGAACTCCAAGCCATTGTCAACAGCTTCACCGAGGCGTATGAAAGCTTGGGCCTTACACTAAACATCGGTAAGACAAAGGTCCTCCACCAACCTGACCCCGCCACACAGCACTGCCCCCCAGTCATCAAGATCTACGACGTGGCCCTGGACAACGTGGTGATGTACTAGAGGATTTTCAGCATTCAGGTAAATGTATCCCAGGGCAATAATGGAGGAGGTAAAAAGTCTCTGATGCTTGCCATTTTTCTTGCTCAGATTCACCTTACATATTTGAGTTTTAGATGCCCAAAAATTTGTGATATTATTATGTCTTTTCCCCCACTCAATAATCCTTCTAATAAAAAAATTAAATGGAGAATAAAACCACAAATCTTGTCACAATGTTCTGTTGAAATCTCAAAACATTGGAAGTGAAGTCTGAATATATGCTTTTATATATTAATTCGAGCCTTGATAGTGTGTTCCACCCTGTACAACCGGTGCTTTATTTTTGTATAATTCTACAGTAGGACATCACTTGTGGGTTACTCACAGAATACAGCAGTATAGGATACAGTGGAGCAGCAATGCCACCTAGTAACCACAACCTACACTTACCATGTCATTGGGCACTGCTTACATAGAGAATACCCATCACTGTCCATTACACAGGCATTTTTAGTATTGACTGTTGACCTAAGAAGTGTGACCAGAGTTATGTGCACCAGTCTTTATGTTTTCTGAAATGTTGGCATTACTCATGAGAGAATGAGCACTACTGATTCCCCACAATGAGACTGTTATTTTGTACTTCTCTTCATTGCTTTTGTACACACGAATCCATTATGATGAAAGTACTATTGGTCTTTGGATAACGTAAGCGCAGATTGACGCACGGGACGTAAGGAATCTTTCTGGCATGCAGCAGCGGCATAAACCAACAGACTCGGTAAAATGAAGCTCCATCTTCAATGCCCCAACATCTCCTTACCTCCAAGCGAGTATTGTTCAAACACCCTCTGTCTGCCTCAATTATCCCCGCCATCTGCTCGCTCGGCATCCAACAATCTCTCTGATTGCCTTTCCCTGCAATGACCTTGCCTGTTCTGTTCCCATCTTTCGGATGAGACGTTACAACAACAACAATAATTTGTATTTATATAGCGCCTTTAACGTAGTGAAACGTCCCAAGGCACTTCACAGGAGTGTTATGAGATAAAAAAATTCGACACCGAGCCGCATAAGTAGAAATTAGTGCAGGTGACCAATTAGACCGAGGGCCCACCTTCCCTTGTAGGTGGACGTAAAAGTTCCTATGGCACTATTCAAAGAAGAGCAGGGGAGTTATCCCCGGTATCCTGGCCAATATTTATCCCTCAACCAACATTACCTAAATAGATTATCTGGTCATTATCACATTGCTGTGTGTGGGAGCTTGCTGTGTGCAGATTGGTTGCCATGTTTCCTATATTACAACACTGACTACATTTCAAAAAATACCTAATTGGCTGTAAAGAGCTTTGGGATGTGCTGGGGTCATGAAAGGTGCTATATAAATGCAAGTCTTTCTTTTTATTTTACTTTTTGCAGGAATACGTGAAGTTCCGTCCCTCTTTCTGCCACAATCTCCCTGTCTCTGGGATAAAGTTGGACCATAACCATTGTTGCGTCCCAGGAAAGACCACCTTTTCTGTATCTCCTGATGATTTAGAAAATGGCTCTCTGGTGCTTTGACAGCCAAGCGGAAAGGCTCAATATGGATGTTATAAGTGACAGCTTTTTCCTTATGCAGGTGGAAATACTCAGAAAGGAGCAGAAGAGGTGGTCATTTCCACTCTGTGAGAAAATACATGTGTTGTTAAAAAAAAACACAGTTCATTTAAATAAAAAGTCCGACTTTTAGAAATCTGTAGCACAGCCATTTGGACTGGCATGTTCCTAGTGTCCATCGCTTATCACTGTTTCAGTTGCCAATCTTTTGAGGGTCCATCCTTAGTCATAAGAACACAAGAACATAAAAAATAGGAGCAGGAGTAGGCTATATGGCCCCTTGAGCCTGCTCCGCCATTTAATAAGATCATGGCTGATCTGATCATGGACTCAGGTCCAATTCCCCACCCTTATCCCCTTATCGTTTAAGAAACTGTCTATTTCTGTCTTAAAGTTATTCAATGTCCCAGCTTCCACAGCTCTCTGAGGCAGTGAATTCCACAGATTCGCAACCCTCTGAGAGAAGAAATTTCTCCTCATCTCTGTTTTAAATAGGCGGCCCCTTATTCTAAGATCATGCCCTCTAGTTCTAGTCTCCCCCATCAGTGGAAACATCCTCTCTGCATCCCAACCTGCTCAACCTTTCCTCATAAGTCAACCCCCTCATCCCCGGAATCAACCTAGTGAACTTTCTCTGAACTGCCTCCAAAGCAAATATATCCTTTCGTAAATATGGAAACCAAAACTGCACGCAGTATTCCAGGTGTGGCCTCACCAATACCTTATATAGCTGCAGCAAGACTTTCCTGCTTTTATACTCCATCCCCTTTGCAATAAAGGCCAAGATACCATTGGCCTTCCTGATCTCTTGCTGTACCTGCATACTATCCTTTTGTGTTTCATGCACAAGTACCCCCAGGGCCCGCTGTACTGCGGCACTTTGCAATCTTTCTTCATTTAAATAATAACTTTCTCTTTGATTTTTTTCTGCCAAAGTGCATGACCTCACACTTTCCAACATTGTAATCCATCTGCCAAATTTTTGCCCACTCACTTAGCCTGTCTATGTCCTTTTGCAGATTTTGTGTGTCCCTCTCACACATTGCTTTTCCTCCCATGTTTGTATTATCAGCAAACTTGGCTACGTTACACTCAGTCCCTTCTTACAAGTCGTTTATATAGATTGTAAATAGTTGGGGTCCTAGCACTGATCCCTGCGACACCCCACTAGTTACTGGTTGCCAACCAGAGAATGAACCATTTATCCCGACTCTCTGTTTTCTGTTAGTTAGCCAATACTCTGTCCATACTAATATATTACCCCCAACCCCGTGAACCTTTATCTTGTGCAGTAGCCTTCTATGTGGAACTTTGTCAAATGCCTAGTCCAAAGTCCAAATACACCACATCCACCGGTTCCCCTTTATCCACCCTGTTCGTTACATCCTCAAAGAACTCCAACAAATTTGTCAAACATGACTTCCCCCTCATAAATTCATGCTGACTCTGTCTGACCGAATTTTGCTTTTCCAAATGTCCTGCTACTGCTTCTTTAATAATGCAAAATTTTCTCACCCACAGATGTTAGGCTACCTGGTCTATAGTTTCCTGCTTTTTGTCTGCCTCCTTTTTTAAATAGTGGTGTTACATTTGCAGTTTTCCAATCTGCTGGGACCTCCCCAGAATCCAGGGAATTTTGGTAAATTACAACCAATGCATCCACAATCCCTGCCGCTACTTCTCTTAAGACCCAAGGATGCAAGTCATCAGGTCCAGGGGATTTATCTGCCTTTAGTCCCATTATCTTACTGAGTACCACCTCCTTAGTGATTGTGATTGTGTTAAGTTCCTCCCCCTCTATAACCCCTAGACTATCCTCTGTCGGAATATTGTCAGTGTCCTCTACCGTAAAGACTGATACAAAATATTTGTTCAGAGTTTCTGCCATCTCCATGTTCCCCATTACTAATTCCCCGGTCACGTCCTCTAAGGGACCAACATTTACTTTAGCCACTCTTTTCCTTTTTATATATCTATAGAAACTCTTGCTATCTGTTTTTATATTTTGTGCTAGCTTACTTTCATAGTCTATCTTCCCTTTCTTAAACATTTTTTTAGTTGTTCTTTGCTGGCTTTTAAAAGCTTCCCAGTCTTCTGTCCTCCCACTAGTTTTGGTCATTTTGTATGCACTTGTTTTTAATTGGATACCGTCCTTTATTTCTTTAGTTATGCACGGATGGCTATCTTTTCTCTTACACCCTTTCCTCCTCACTGCAATATATTTTTCTTGAAAGTTGTGAAATATCTCCTTAACTGTTCATCAACTGTCGTTCTTCATCTATCACCATTCTGGCCTCATTATGACCTCAAGTGGAAGCCTCACATGTACTCCAAGAAGCTTGGTTTACTCTTTTGGGCTAAACTCTTTACAAGGCCTAATTAACTCCCAAACCTGAATACTCCTCACATCTGGATAGGATAGGGAAAAAAGCTTGTCATTTCTACTATCTAGCCTCTGGCTTTTCTCTTCCTCACAACTTTTTTTCTCTGGCTCTGTTTTGTGAATGCTCCTCTAAACATTCCTTATTTATTCCTTGAATTTCTCCCCACCCACATTCCCCTCCCTGCTCCCAATCCCACCTCTTTCAGTGCCTGACCCTGGATAAAACTCTCTTCCAAATCAGTTGCAACTGCACTTTCAAAGTGGTGGTGAGCCACCTTCTTGAACCGCTGCAGTCCGTCGGTGAAGGTGCTCCTGTAGAGAATCCTGTGCAGTGAAATTGTTGAATTTTATATATCATTAAAAAAATGGATAGAAGTTTCCCTGATGATCTAGCGGCTAAATATATTACCAAGTGTAGTACTGAATTATAAAAACCCAGGATGTCCCTGGTTTGATTCCTGATCTGTGCTGACTTGACTGATCTCAACCTGATTCAATTCACTAAATATATTCAAAAATGAGTTAGATGAAGTCCTTACTACTAGGGGGATCAAGGGGTATGGCGAGAAAGCAGGAATGGGGTACTGAAGTTGCATGTTCAGCCATGAACTCATTGAATGGCGGTGCAGGCTAGAAGGGCCGAATGGCCTACTCCTGCACCTATTTTCTATGTTTCTATGTTTCTGTGTTTCAACCATGGCAGCAGTTGGGATGCTGCAATTAATCTTCGTACCCCTGCAAATACCTGCATGGCCTCGCCTTTCGGTATCTCTGTAATCTCCTCCAGCTCCACCACCCCCCGAGATGTCTGCGCTCCTCTAATTCTACCCTCTTAAGGATCCCTGATTATAATCGCTCAACCATTGGTGGCCGTGCCTTCTGTTGCCTAGGCCCCAAGCTCTGGAACTCCCTGCCTAAACCTCTCCACCTCTCTTTCCTCCTTCAAGACGCCGCTTAAAGCATACCTCTTTGACCAAGCTTTTGGTCACCTGCACTCATTTCTACTGATGCGGCTCGGTGCCAAATTTTTTTCTCATAATAATCCAGTGAAGCGCTTTGGGATGTTTCGCTATGTTAAAGGTGCTATATAAATGCAAGTTGTTGTTGTTGCATAAGGTCGGAGGTTGGTAACACAACCTGCTGATAGTCAAGCTCCAGGTTCACACATGAGGCATAACCACTTGGGCAAGGTTCAGCGGGCTCCCCGTGGGATTGTTGCTCAAACATTAGTCAGGGAGAAGGGGAACAATGGTGGGGAAAAGGCAAGTATCGAAAATTAACAGGCTGTGATATGTTTCACAACAGAAATACATCTCCGGGTTTGTATAGTGTCATAATCCACAAGTAGGTCATGTTCTTGAAACATAGCCTAGTTTATTATTCCTTATAACTACATATAGTGTTCATGGTGTAACTTTGTTCAGTGTTTACCAATTGTCTTTTGCTGTTGACAGGTTGTTGAGGGAGAGAACATGTTCCTCAGATTAAATCACAGAGTTATTTGCAGCATGATAAATCTCAACAGCAATGCAGTGATATTGAGGTTTATTTTATTGTACACTTCAAAAGGGAATAGGACTTCCTTCCATTCATCTCTGGATCACGTCTTTTGAATGGACTGTGTATACATTTCTAAATTGTAAACTGCACACATTTTTTTTAAGTCAATGTCCTCCATACATGTTTCTTTGTCTTGTGACATGGAGGCAATAATTATTGATGCTATTTTGATTTTTGGTTAATTTTCACTGTCAGCAAAGCAAGTCTTATAACTAAAGCCATGATATTCCCCTTCCCCCCTCCCTATTGCTTCTATCCTATCAACTATCTGGTTTTGGACTTGGGCACATTAAAACATGTATAACAAAAGGCAATACACACAAAACAGGAAAACAAAGTGCATTATATATATATATATATATATATATTTAAAGACGAATATTTTCAGTCAAGCTGGAATAATCTTGCAGTATGCTTTTTTTCCCCCCTCAGCTTGTGTGTGTTGCAATGCTCACTGCTCATCTGGACAAGGCTCAGTTGCAGCGACCACGCAGTTGCTCAGCCTGCCTAGGGGGCAGCAGCGAGGGCGGCGGCGCTCGGCTGGCTGTGTGTGTGTGTGTGGGGCCGTGTTCCCGGAGAAGCAGCGAGTGAGGAGGGGTTGACGCATTGAGCGGTTGCTAGGGAGGTGAGTGATGGTGGAGGAGGCCTGGCGTTCCCATTGAAGCCGCAAATCCTCGAAAGGGGCCTTTTCTGTGTGTTTTGTTTGTGTGCGCGGCTTTATTAAGACGAGTGGGCGCGGGTTTGCAAGAGCAAAGGATGCCACACCTGCCCTTTGACCTCACCCCCTACCCACTGTTCAGGGCCTCCCAAACACTCCTTCCAGTGATTTACTTGTACTTCTTGCAATTTAGTCCACCGTGTTCGCTGCTCGCGGTGCGGTCCCCTCCATGTCGGGGAGACCACTCGCGGATTGGGTGACCGCTTGCTTTGCCGAACACCTCCGGTTCTGTCCGCAAGCGTGACCCCCTCCCCCGAGCTTCCGGCCGCCTGCCGCTTGAATTGTCCGCTCCGCTCTGACCTCTCCGTCCTCGGCCTCTTGCACTGTTCCAGCGAAGCTCAATGAGGAACAGCACCTCAGCTTTCAGTGAGGCCGATATTTGTCCCTCAGTCAGCATAGCATAGAAACATAGAAAATAGGTGCAGGAGCAGGCCATTCAGCCCTTCTAGCCTGCACCGCCATTCAATGAGTTCATGGCTGAACATGAAACTTCAGTACCCCCTTCCTGCTTTCTCGCCATACCCCTTGATCCCCGAGTAGTAAGGACTTCATCTAACTCCTTTTTGAATATATTTAGTGAATTGGCCTCAACTACTTTCTGTGGTAGAGAATTCCACAGGTTCACCACTCTCTGGGTGAAGAAGTTTCTCCTCATCTCGGTCCTAAATGGCTTACCCCTTATCCTCAGACTGTGACCCCTGGTTCTGGACTTCCCCAACATTGGGAACATTCTTTCTGCATCTAACCTGTCTAAACCCGTCAGAATTTTAAACGTTTCTATGAGGTCCCCTCTCATTCTTCTGAACTCCAGTGAATACAAGCCCAGTTGATCCAATCTTTCTTGATAGGTCAGTCCCGCCATCCCGGGAATCAGTCTGGTGAACCTTCGCTGCACTCCCTCAATAGCAAGAATGTCCTTCCTCAAGTTAGGAGACCAAAACTGTACACAATACTCCAGGTGTGGCCTCACCAAGGCCCTGTACAACTGTAGCAACACCTCCCTGCCCCTGTATTCAAATCCCCTCGCTATGAAGGCCAACATGCCATTTGCTTTCTTAACCGCCTGCTGTACCTGCATGCTAACCTTCAATGACTGATGTACCATGACACCCAGGTCTCGTTGCACCTTCCCTTTTCCTAATCTGTCACCATTCAGATAATAGTCTGTCTCTCTGTTTTTACCACCAAAGTGGATAACCTCACATTTATCCACATTATACTTCATCTGCCATGCATTTGCCCACTCACCTAACCTATCCAAGTCACTCTGCAGCCTAATAGCATCCTCCTCGCAGCTCACACTGCCACCCAACTTAGTATCATCTGCAAATTTGGAGATACTGCATTTAATCCCCTCGTCTAAATCATTAATGTACAATGTAAACAGCTGGGGCCCCAGCACAGAACCTTGCGGCACTCCACTAGTCACTAAAAACAGATTATCTGGTCGTCGTCACATTGCTGTTTGTGGAAGCTTGCTGTGCGCAAATTGCCTGCCGCGTTTCCCACATTACAACAGTGACTACGCTCCAAAAGTACATCATTGGCTGTAAAGCACTTTTGAGCCCTTCGGTGGTCGTGAAAGGCAGCGCTATACAAATCCAATTCTTTAGCCACTTTACAGACTCACTTTTCGGACTCAACATAGAGTTCAACAGTTTCAGACCATAACCTCTGCCGCTATTTTTTCAGATGGCAGCTGTTGATGATTCTGCTATGTACATTTACACCTCTTCTAGACTCATCTTTTGTTTCCTCACTGCCTGAAAGGGTAGTGGAGGCAGACTCAATCGTGGCTTTCAAAAAGGAATTTGTTAAGTACCTGAAGAAAAAAAAATTTGCAGGGCGACCGGGAATGGGCGGGGGAGTGAGACTAGCTGAAGTGCTCTTCCAGAGAGCCGGCACAGGCTCGACGGGTTGTATGGCCTCCTTCTGTGCTGTAAACATTCTCTGATTCCTTACTTGTCCCATTACCTTTCATTTTGCCTTGCACCATCATACTGTATGTCATTTAATCACACCTGCCTTCCACCCTATCACAGACCTTCCCTTTTGTTCTTTCCTCCCCTCTCACCTTTCCCTGCCCCTGCATTTGCTTAAAATCTGTTGCATCTCTAATTTTTTCCATTTCATTGACCTGAAACATGAATGTTTTTATTTCATATTTCCAACATCCTGCTTTTGTCCAGGTTGTCATAGTTTTCTGTTGCCTTGGTTCCAGCATTAAATTTCACTTAGGATTTAAAACAGAGATGAGGAGAAATTTCTTCTCTGAGGGTTGTAAATCTGTGGCATTCACTGCCTCAGAGAGCTGTGGAAGCTGGGACATTGAATACATTTAAGACAGAAATAGACAGTTTCTTAAACGATAAAGGGATAAGGGGTTATGGGGAGCGGGCGGGGAAGTGGACCTGAGTCCATGATCAGATTAGCCATGATCTTATTGAATGGCGGAGCAGGCTCGAGGGGCCGTATGGACTACTCCTGTTCCTATTTCTTATATTCTTACCTCTTTAAATTGAGCTAATATGTTTTTTTTTTGTACAATTAAAATCTGTATGATTTTAATTAAGTTACATTAGTATGGTCTGAAAAAGCACAGCATTTTGGCCTGCAACGTTTACACAGTGGATTCAGATGATTTAAAGTAAAATGCTGGAAATCTCAGCGGGTCAGGCAGCATCTGTGGAGAAAGAAACAGAGTTAACGTTTCAGGTCGATGACCCTTCATCCGAGCTCTCAAAAGTTAGAGATGTAACAGATTTTAAGCAAGTGTAGGGGGGAGGGGAGGAAAGAACGAAAAGGAAGGTTTGTGATCGGGTGGAAGGCAGGAGAGATTAAATGGCACAAGTCTGATTTGTACAAGGCAAAAGAAGATGGTAATCTGACACGTAAAGAAACAAAGGATGGGTCTGGAGGAGGTGTAAATGGCAATATCAGAATCACCGGCAATATCAGAATCACCAGCAATAGCTGCCGTCCGAAAAGATAGGGGCAGAGGTAATGATCTGAAATTGTTGAACTCAATGTGCGGAAGGTTGTAAAGTGCCAAATTGAAAGATGAAGTGTTGTTCCTTGAGATAATTTATATTTATGACTTCGATATAATGGGCAATGTGTGTGTTTAAAAGCTTTGGAGCAAACCGTAACATTTCAAAAGGCCAAATCAAGTCTTTGCTGCAGTTATATTGATTGGTTTCTGGTGGCTGCAGTGTCTCACACTTGATGTGATCCACGTTAATTGGAGTCCCAGTAGTGCAGTGACTGTGGAGCTCTGTATGCGAGCGAGTCTTCATCCACATACAAAGTTCTGTTCTCCTCGTGGCAACTTTTTTCTTTTATTGTGTAGAATTTGGGTGGAAAGGTCTGCTTCCTCCTAACATCAGAAACAAATCCTATTTGGAGTTTCCCGGAGGTCTGGGCATACATTTTTGAAATACAACTTTGTGCTAGGCTAAAGTTAGCAACTCTTTAAAAAGTTTTTTTTTGAACAGGCTTGAGATACTGGCAAGTGCAACGGTTAGCCCCATAGAATCACCATGAACGGAGGATGGGCACGTGGGTGACACAAATGGAACTTCTGATCAAAACTGTAATCTACTATCCCTTTACTAATTAAACTTGGGTGACACTAATCCAAATGCCTGGACTGGGCAGGGTTGAGTGGTAATTTTAAGATCATAATGAAAGAAATAGGAGCAAGAATAGGCCATTCGGCCCCTCAAGCCTGCTCCGCCATTCAATCAGATCATGGCTGATCTAGCGTCTCGTCGCCGAGAGCGTGCAAAAATCAAGCGCAGGCAGCGGAAAGAGCGTGCAGTAAACCTGTCCCACCCTCCCTTTCCCTCAACGACTATCTGTCCCACCTGTGACAGCGACTGTGGCTCTCGTATTGGACAGTTCAGCCACCTAAGAACTCATTTTTAGAGTGGAAGCAAGTCTTCCTCGATTCCGAGGGACTGCCTATGATGATGATGGCTGATCTTCTATCTCAACTCCACTTTCCTGCACTATCCCCATATCCCTTGATTCCCTTAATATCTAAAAAAAATCTATCGATCTCTGGCTTGAATATACTCAACGGCTGAGCATCCACAGCCCTCTGGGGTAGAGAATTCCAAAGATTCACCACCCTCTGAGTGAAGACATTTCTCCTCATCTCAGTCCTAATTCTCAGACCATGGTCCCTGGTTCTAGACTCCCCAGCCAGGGGAAACACCCTCCCTGCATCTACCCTGTCAAGCCCTGTAAGAATTGTGTATGTTTCAATGAGATCACCTCTCATTCTTCTAAATAGAGAATGTAAGCCTAGTCTACTCAATCTCTCCTCATAGGTCAATCCCCCCATCCCAGGAATCAGTCTGGTGAACCTTTGTTGCAGTCCCTCCATGGCATGTATATCCTTCCGTGGGTAAGGAGACCAAAACTGTACACAATACTTCAGGTGTGGTACGCAATACTCCAGGTGCAATAAAATTGTCCTTTATTGCGGAGGGAGATTCTTTACAAATTGTCTTTTAAAATTTATTTCAAAAGCTTTACTTGAATGTATTGTTTTGAAAGGTTTTGCGGTCGTTGACATCACAAGTTTGATTGTCCAATCAAATCATCAGGAATTGCACAGTGTATTGGAGAACCGGGAAAGAATCTCTCAAAATGGAGTTGGGTAAGTTTTATTTTCTATTTTCTTTTCTTTTAAACCATGTTTTGTGTCTTAGTTCCTCCAAAGCATAAACTGAGCAGAGGGTGCCTCTGTTGCAGTGCCAGGGTTGCTAAATTTCGCTGAAGTTGGAGAAAGCATCCACACTCTCTAGTTGAACCCATTAAAAATACATCGGGTACTAAACTTGCTGTTTGAATACTTCGGCTGGCTGATTTCTCCAGAGAAGCTGCTGAATTTTGTTCCTTTTATTAAAAAAAAGAAGTAAGTAGGCTTTAAAATATGGACGCGACTGCTGCCAACGGACTGGACGTCGTTGCACGTGCTCAGTTCCAGTGTTTTTTTTTTAAAAAAGGCAGTGAAGTTGAGCACACACCCTGCTTAGATGATGGGAAGAGGAAAAAAAAGATAAACATATAAAACTTGAGATAAAGTTGACCCTGAATTGTTAATAGGAAAATGATGCGCATTTTAAATTTTATTTGCATTTCTTTATAATATTATTTCCAACAAAGGAAAAAAACGCTACAAAACACCTTTTAAATAACAAGTATGTTTATCGACCCAAACTAGCAGGAATGTTTTAATATTCGTTTCTCTGTATTCCTTGCCTGTGTTTACTCTCCAATTGGAGTCGCCACAGAACTCCAAATCTTAACTGTAAAGATGGAAAATATTGCAAATAATAAATGGATTTTGATCATCAAACGTAAATAAGAGTTGGCATTTACGCAGATCCCCGTCTGTTGTGAACGTTATTTTTTAAATTTGGGACCTTTCGGTTCGTTGGCAGTAGTCACTCCGTTAAAATCATAGAATAGAATCATAGATCAGCCATGATCTTATTGAATGGTGGAGCAGGCTCGAGGGGCCAAATGCCTATTCCTGCTCCTATTTCTTATGTTCTTAAATTTACAGCATGGAAGGAGGCCATTTCGGCCCATCGTGTCCGTGCCGGCCGACAAAGAGCTACCCAACCTAATCCCACTTTCCAGCTCTTGGTCCGTAGCCCTGTGGGTTACGGCACTTCAAGAGTATATCCAAATACTTTTTAAATGTGGTGAAAGTTTTTGCCTCTACCACCCTTTCAGGCACTGAGTTCCAGACCCCCACCACCCTCTGGGTGAAGTCACTTCCCCTCAAATCCCCTCTAAACCTCCTATCAATTACTTTAAATCTATGCCCCCTGGTTGTTGACTCCTCTGCTAAGGGAAATAGGTCCTTCCTATCCACTCTACCTAGGCCCCTCATAATTTTATACACCTCAATAAGGTCTCCCCTCAGCCTCCTCTGTTCCAAAGAAAACAAACCCAGCCTATCCAATTTTTCCTCATAGCTAAATGTATTAATGAGATTGCCCCTGTGCTGTATGGTGCGTAGTGAGAAAAAGTCAGACTGAGGGCGAGCAGAAATATGTAGCTGCAGTGCCCTCATCCTGTCAGGAGATCAAACAACTTGACACAGACCAAGGATCAAACTTGAAGCTATGTGATGTTGGGCTACCTTTGCAGATTCAACTACAAAATGGTGCATCACTTTAAAGGTTCAGTGAGCTGGATGTTGTGCGGAAAGTAACAAAAATCAGTGTGTTCTTGCAGACGTCGGGGTTTTATTTTGATTTTTTTCCCCCCTTCTTTCTTGAAGGTGCTGTCTTTTCCTGGGGTGCAGTTATAGAGGTATTGACCCCCTCCCCCCCTACAGTGCCACCCCCTAGTGACTGCAACAGCAACAACAACTTGCATTTATATGGTGCCTCTAACGGAATAAAACGTCCTAATGTGCTTCACAGAAGCCGTGTCAAACAAAATTGTGACACCGAACCACATGAGATATTAGGACAGATGAAGAGGTAGGTTTTAAGGAGCATTTTGGAGGAGGAGAGAGAGGTAGAGAGGCGAAAGAGATTTAGGGAGGGAATTCCAGAGTTTAGGGCCCAGGCAGTTGAAGGCACAGCCGCCATGAAAATCGAGGCATATGCAAGAGGCCAGAAATGGAGGAGCGCAGATATCTCTGAGGGTTATAGGGCTGGAGTAGGTTACAGAGATAGGGAGGGGTGAGGCCATGGAGGGATTTGAATCACTAGAAATTTGATGAATTTGCAGTTTTGTTATACGGCCTGTACTTTTTAAGGTCCAATCATTACAAATAATTTCTAAATAGAATTTAACATTTTATATAAATATATCTCCTCAGATACGTTGGCTTAGAGAATTTACTGGGCTACACAGCTCAATGGTGCAATTTTAGTACACACAGTTGAAAGAACATAGTAATCGATAACTGACGCATTTTCTGATCGTTCCGCCCTCTTGCACTGTTGGGTTCAGTGACTCTCTCCCAGCAGGCCTTCCATCAGCACTTGCAGTTCAAATCAATAACATCCAGAAACAAATAGTGAACAGATAAATAAAATAATGTTCTTAACGTAAGTTAACCATTGTATAATGATGCCATGGCTGATTTCTCTTTTCCTTCCCCAATTAAGAATAACAATGATAAAACTCACTCTAATTATTTAGTTCTCTACTACCATAAATGTGGAAATAGATTTTCTTGCAATAGAATATAAAACATTTTATAATTTGAACCCATTGGTTTTTCTTCGCTCTTGGGTTATTGCATTTATTGCCCATCCCTTACCCTTGAGAAGGTGGTGGTGGGCCGCCTTAAACCGCTGCAGTCTATCTGGTGAAAGCACTCTCAATAATGATGTTGGGTAGCATGTTATTTTACTTTATGGTCTCTGCGTTGTTCCAATTCTGGCCTCTTGTGCATCCCCGATTTTAATCGCTCCACCATTGGTGGCCTTGCTTTCAGCTGCCATGGATCAGGAATTCCCTCCCTAAACCTCTCTGCCTCTTTATCTCTCTCTCCTCCTTTGGCCCCTTTTAAAACCTACCTCTTTGACCAAGCATTTGGTCATCTGTGCTAATATCTCCTTATGTGGCTCAGTGTCAAATTTTGTTTGTGAACACTCCCGCGATGCGCCTTGAGATGTTTTGCTACGTTAAAGGCGCTATATAAATACAAGTTGTTGATTACTGAAAATGTCTTGCCCTATGGGTATATTATACATTTTGATGGCATCTTTGTTGAAAAAAAAATACAACTGCTGCTGCTTTTTCCCTTTCCCTCATTTAAATCTTTACTTACCTGTCTGTCCTTCTGCTTTCCTTGGTCAGGCACCTGTTTTTTAAATGTCTCCAATTGTCATTCTCGAGTCAGCTGGTAGGAGGTGTGTGAGAGCATTCAATGGTGACTTTTCTTTCCCTCCTCATTTCATGGGAAAATGGATCACAAGGTGTATATCGATGAGAGCCACCTGGCTCGTCCAGCCAGCAAGACTCTCGTACGGCCTCCAAATGCTTCTTAAATAATTAGTGTTGTTACTTCCCTTGCCCTCCCTGGAAGTCTGCTCGCTAGCCTGATCATTTTTTGTATGGTAAGCTTTCTTTTTACTAATTTGAACCCATTCCCACTTGTTCTTGTGGGCCGTAATTTGCGGCCCCTGTCGGCATGTTCGAGGCGCGCATGCACCCGTAGGGACCGCACAAGTGCCGGGTTTAGGCATGCGCTAAACCTCACAACTTGCAATCTGCCAAGAATCCTCTTGACAGATCATCCACATCCCCGGGGACAGGGCCTTCGTGGACGGAAAGTTGGGCTATCTGCCCAGCGAATTCCCGTGAAATTCTTACGCCTGGTAAAAGTGTAAGGCCTGCTTTTACCAGCGTAAGAATTTTTAAAAAACATGCCATTTTTTTCCCCATTCATTTAAGCAAATAAACACACACGTAATAAGGCACTGTTATTTTTAGCCCCTTTAGAACATTTTTATTTATTTTTCAAAAAATTTAATTTTTGTTTTAAATGTTTAATTATACAGGTATTGTCTTTTAATTTTAAATATGTGATGTTTTTAAAAAATGTATTTTTTGTGATTCGCATTCATGCTATCGGAATTCTGTGTATATGGAATCCCCATAAGCAGGAATGGGGAACCCCTTCTTTGGTTGGGCAAGCCCACGTGATCCATGGGGCGCTTGCATACCATATGCGCCCCTGGCATCCGTGGGCCTTTACTTTACGCAGGCCTATGCTTAGAGGTCCAGGATCGCAAGTCTCTGTAGATCCCGAGGCAGAAGGTAAGTTTGTAGATTTTTTGCTGGTCGTTGACTTCCGCCCACGGGAAACCTCCGACCCTAAATACAGGCCCATTGTCATAGTTTGTACAACTCTATAACTTCTCAGTTACCTCTTCAAGGTTGAAGAGCCCAAGTTTCTCCAGTCTTTGCTCATATCTCAGTCCCTTGACAGTAATAATCAGTCTCGTGGCTGTTCTCTGAACTGCTTCCAAAGCTTGAAAGTTTCCTTTGTGTTTTAGTGACCAGAAGTGGACATTGTACTGTATTCTGACCAGAGTGCTATGTAGTGTAAGCATACCTTCTAATTGAAGATTTCATTGAAACATACAAAATTCTTGCAGGGATTGACAGGGTAGATGCAGGGAAGATGTCTCCCCTGGCTGGGGAGTCCAGAACCACAGGTCACAGTTTCAGAATAAAGGGTCGGCCATTTGGGACTGAGATGAGAAGGAATTTCTTCACTCAGTGTGGTGAATTTTTGGAATTTTCTACCCCAGAGAGCTGTGGAAGCTCAGTCGTTGAGCATATTCAAGATCGATAGATTTTTGGATATTATGGGGATAGTGCAGGCAAGTAGATTTGAGGTAGAAGATCAGCCTTGTTATTGAATGGCAGGACAGGCTCGAGGGGCTAAATGGCCTACTCCGGCTCCTATTTCTTATTTTCTTATGTTAATGTGCTCTACTGTTTTGGCTATATATTTGCATTCTATTTGCTATGTTGATTACTGCTATGCAAAGAGTGGGTGTGTTGTACATCAAGACTATTCATAACCTTTCGACCTCTCGCAACTTCATCTTTAGCTATTACAAGACCATTCATGAAGAACTCATTTGCTCTTTCTTCCTACATGTACTATTTTGCACTTGTCCATGTTGACCTCCACTCATTTACTTCCCTGCTGGCACATGGGTGGGCTGGGCAAGCTATCATCCTTCAACTTCATGGTATAGACCGTCAGCATTTTTAGAATTATAGGGCCCGATATTGGTGGTCTTACCACCGACTGCCGGCGTGTTTTGTTGTGGATCTCCCCTCTTTGCCATTTTCCTCTTGGACTGGAGTGGGCGGGAGTGGAATACCGCCGGGATCTCTGGTGGCCAAGTAGCATAAGTGGCCTCCCGCCCGCCGAGCTGCCAAATTGGGGCGGGAGTCAGCAGGAGTTAGTGCCAGCAGGGGGAAGGACCGCTGCATGGAGGCTGTTCTAACCCCGACGGTAAGTACGAAGAATGGAAACAAAGGTTAGTGAACATTTTTTTTTTTTAAACATTTTTTTTTTTTACAGCGGCTTACCTGGGTGGAGTCCCCTGAAGGTGTTGCGGTGTTTTTTTTGCTATAATTTTTATTTGCCGTCCCGGGACCCGATTGCATCCTCGGCAGCAAGAGCCTTTGCCGCCGAGATTGAAAGCTGCCGCCCAGATTGACGGCGTAAGCCATTGTTTGGCCGCCTGGTGGTACTGCCACCTGTTTTAGAGGAATCTTCCTGGCAAAGTACTGCCCGGTCTCTCGGCAGCCATCGGCGGGCCTTGGCTTCGACCGAATTCAGGCCCATAGAGTATATTATAGGATTTGTACTTTACTGAATCGTCTCCCAACCCAACATACAGTAGAGAGGCATCTGTGATGTCTTTGAGTTACATTTTATACTTTTTAAATGCGGGTTTGGAAAAGACATTTTGAGCCGCATGTTCTCATGTATGACGTTACGAATGAAGCTTGCTGGCCAAATCTTCTTATTCATAGGGCTGGAAATTCCCCAACGTTGTGCCCGTTTTTTCGGCGCTATTTCGCCGTTTTGGGGGAAAAACGGTGAACCGGGAAATTCGGTGAAGTCTTGCACCGACGGTTTTTAAGTACCGCTGGGGACCGGACCGTCGGCGTGCAAGACTGGAAAAAGCGCTTTCGCCTAAAATTTGCCTCACAGCGCACCCGTAGATAGGACGGGAACAATCTGAGCTGCAACCCTTGGAACAGCGGTGTAGGTATGAAGATCTGCAAATAGGTAAGTTAAAGGTTTTATTTTTTAATTCTTTTGCAGCGATTCGATAGTTAAGTGTCTTGTGAATGTTTTGTGATTTTTTTTTTTGTGGGGGTGGCTGGCCGGGGAGGGGGGGTTTTCCCTAGACCCAACTCGCAGCGGTATCGGCCTTGGAGAAAATTTGTGGTATGCGCCACGAATCCTCGTGCAACGCTAATTTTTATCGCTGGGCGCATTTTATCCCGAATGTTAGGCCTCAGAGTCATAGTAGAGACATAGTGGTATTTTTGGCAGAAAAATACCGCTATGACCAAAAATGGAATTTATAGCCCATAAACTGGCTTGCATGCCAGTTCAGAAGAGCATACTTCCTCATCAATGAGTTAGCCATTGTAACAGCCCTACAACCCTCCATGATCTCCACGCTCCTCCAACTCTGCCCTCTTGCGCATCCTCGATTTTCATCACTCCACCATTGCCGGCCGTGCCTTCAGCTGCCTGGGCCCTAAGCTCTGGAATTCCCTCCCTAAACCTCTCCAGCTCTCTCCTTTTAAGTCGCTCCTTAATACCTACCCCTTTGACCAAGCTTTTGGTCACATATCCTCATATCTCTTTATGTGGCTCAGTGCCACATTTTGTCTGATAACGCTCCTGTGAAGCACCTTGGGGTGCTTTTGCTACATTAAAGGTGCTATATAAATGCAAGTTGTAACTAAAATGTATTTTAATTATTGATGTAGTAATGAAAGTTTCGAAATAAAGAATTTGGCTTTCAACAAGTGGGAGTTATTGATTGTTCTGCTCTTTTCAGGATCTTGGATCTGCTGTGAGAAGATGGCTGTTCTCCATGGTGGCTTTCTGTTGGCCAAGAAACAAAGTCAACACAAGATACTTTTGGAAATGAAGAAATCTGATTGGGCAACCTTAGGAAAACCTATTGTCTGTGCAGTGCATGAGATCTGTGGTAGGGAGACTGATATGGCACAAGATGCCGTAGAAACCAAGCGATGGCAGAAGAAAGTACTTGCTTTTATATGGGCAAAGCTGCTGAACCCTCATGCAAGTGGAACTAATATTGAGGGGAGATCAGATGCGGAGAGTGACCGAAGGTGGAAGGAAGACCTCTTCTTTTCAACAGAAAGCATGATCCCAGAGATCAGTCACACGGTTTTATTTGAGCTGGTAAAATCACTGGGGGCCTCGCAAGTCTTTGTCGAGCTGCTTTCCGCGTTGCCGGCAGACAGACGCCACCTGGAGATGACCCATTTCGTGGACCATGTTCTTGATGGCACCTCCGGTGAAGATGTGGCCATCTTTCTCGACGTATGGTGGGAACTAATGAAGCAAAATGAAGGGCAAAGGGATGAAATGGTCCAAACATTTGGAGTTGAGGCTAAAAAATACCTGGCACGTGTGTCTGATGAATTCTGTCATTCCTCCAAGAGACTCAAACTAGATCCTGACGTTTCTCCTTTGTTCCCTTCAGAGAGCTTGCCTGGATCTTCAGCTAACCTGTCCATTCCTTCTCTCCTACTAGATGGACTTAAGAGAATGAAAAGTCATATAACCCCTTATATTTATAAGTGCTCTGCTCTCGCAAAGCTGTCAGACCTGATATGCAAATCGGTGCTTTCTGACAATATTATTGAATTGTCCGCTGAAGTATATTTGCAGAAATTTTCCCAGCTGATTGTATTGGATAATCCCATGGTCCAAACGTTTCCAGTTACAGAGAGTTTCATCAGGAGTGTCAAGGAGGCAGAGAGAGAGCTGAGAGCCTCTTATCAAAATACCGCGTTCAAGCTGTCCCAGGAAGCGCTGACTCCGGGGATTGAGGCGTTTGCTGATATCTTCCAGTCGTGGGAGACTGACATCCAAACTGAGCTCGAGAACGACTCCAACTTTCAGAGGCGAAGCCTTGCCATTTACAGGACAGTGGAAAGTTTGAAGTGCTTGAGTGAAATCTGTCCGGTGCTTCAAAACTCCAATACACTATCTCAGGATGCAAAGAAAACTCTATCTGATCTCCTGCTGAGCTCCACCTCCTTTGTGGAGAAAGTTGGCTCCTACGTGGTGTTAGATGATGCCGCTACCTCCGATAAAGTTAAGCTGTCTGTAGCCTTGACGATAATTGACGGAAGAATGGAAAGATACGCAGAGATATGCAAAATATTTGCATCAAGTCCTGGTTGGGCTCTTTCAGAGGATGGCTGGCTTGATTGCCTTGAAAGAAACCGAGAGATTTTTCAAGATGCTGATTTAGTATTGAGGTTAGTTGGAACACTTAAATCATCTTGTAGCGTCAATGAAACATCAAAAGTCAAGCGATTGAAGAATGTCGTTTTGGATTGCCTGTCTGCCCTCTCGATCGCCGACAAAAATAAAGCCCTATTGGGAGTCCTGTCCTCCTATGGGAGCAACGGCCTCTGTAAAGATGGGGGAGTTTTTAAGGGTTGGTTTGACGAGGAGGTGAACATGGCATTCAATTGCATTACACAAAGTGAGACTGTAAACAGCATTGACAAAGCAGTGACTGCCATCGCACGAGTTGCTTTCTTAAACCCAGAAGCCACCCTGCAGAAAACGTGCCACTTGGCTGCGGTGAATCTAGGTGCTCATAAGCTACTCGCCCAGATCCTAAAGACCCTACCAGCACTGTCTTTTGAGGACAACCAGTCTTCGGACGGGCTAAATCTCTTGGCCAAGTGTCTCGTGGAAACTGCTTGGGGCAGCCTCGCCACCACCAAGGAGGAAAATCAGTTTCTTGAGTTCCTGATCTCGCTGATGGAACCAGGAGAAGTAATTGATCATGAACCCCCAATTCCTCTTCTCCAACCTGCAGATGCCTCAAAGATATTTGTCCTTCCTCATCTGATGGAAAGTAACTCCAATATTGAGTTTCCTCTCAAAGTTCTTAACAGTGCTCTAAAAATGCCAGTGACTGACGATGGGGCCAAAGAGCACTGGCTCATTGCCTGTTGCCCATTCCCTCTCATTTTTGCTCTTTCTCAGCTTCTGGATCGCTGTATCTTATGCTGGGAGGAGGACAGTAATAAGACATCCAATCGCATTTCCATAGAAACAAAAGGCCTCCTAATTGAGACGGTGGATATGGTTTGTGTCACTGTTGAACAGATAATTTCTGTAAATCCGGAGACATGGTCAACATCTGTTTGTTGGCTGTACAGAAAAACGGAGCAGTTGGACTGGACGGTGCGTCTATGGTTAAAAAGCATCTTTGGGGGCCATTTTAAGTACGAGGTACCTGCCACGTTGTTTGAGGTGTGTGATCTTGCTGACGATGGGTGGTCCCCACTTAACCTTCCACAGTATGGTCCAGGCACTGGGCTGCTAGCCTGGATGGAATGTTGTTGCATCTCCACTCATATGATGGAGCAGATGTTGTCCCATCTAACTATTGATGCTAAAAATGTCGAGGAGGTCAACATGTTCAGCAAAGGCTTTCTCATTGCTCTGATCCAGGTCCTGCCTTGGTGCAGCTCCAGTGAATGGAAGCGTCTCAACCATGTTGTGAAGAGCCTTCTGCAGCGCGAGTTACTTCACGTGCCGTATACCCTGGAATACGTTCATTACATGCCGCTGCTTAACCTCCGACCTTTTGCGCATCACCTGCAGTTCTCTCAGCTTTTGCTGAGGGCCTTTCAGCTGATCTGCAGTTGTAGCTGCTCTGACTGGCTGTCAACACCGGCATGGAACTACGTGGCAAGGCAGTGTGCTGGCAGCATGTCGGACATCTTGGAGTCTGTGAAGTGCAAACTCAAAGGACATGGAGCTCAGAATCCAGACGGAGGTCAGGAGGCCATCTTTGTGGTCGTGCAGCTCTTTTGCCACGTGATTCACATCATAGTGATGATGCCCAGTGGGACCTCCGAGGCTCTGTACTACGTAGCCTTGGAGCTGCTTTCCCAGTATGAGACCCTGACGATGGCCAACACCTGTACCTCTGGGTTACTCAGCAAAGTCAATGAAAAACACTTCCTCCACTCCATCGCCGAGAACCTGGTCAGTGAGGAGCAGCGTTCTGTATTACTGCAGAAAATCAGCAAAATCTGTTGAGCCATTGAGTACTGTAATTGTGTTTATCCTTGACCTGCTGGTCTCTGGCAGTGCGGGAGTTTTTTTTTACTGTACGATCAAGATAAATCTTTATTTTTGAAGACTCCTTCAGTCCTCGTGCTGCCATTAGAAGCTATGTTCTATCCAGATCTGTACAGTTATTCAAAAGGGATAGAGACTAAAAGTTACCTGGGAGCGATTGCAAGATAAATGATCTCGTCAATGAGTTGATATAATGGTTTTAAACTGGAAGTGTGAACCTGGCGTGGTTTACAACCATCATCTGGACTTCAAATTGAGAATCTAAGCCTTGAAATCACTACCGAGTATGTGCAAATGTTGTTTCCGTTGAGACTGTACCTCAACTCTTTTTAGGTTATTTTCTTTGTGTTGCCTTTCTAAGGTCTGTGCGTCATCCCCGAGCAGGCCAAGTGCTGCCAGACTTCTGCCACAGGGAACCATCGACCGCGAGGAGGTGTGCAAGAACACCCAGAACAAAACAGTCTTCCCCCTCACTTATTTCTTTTCCTCTCGCTGTTAAAGGCTTTTCCAGACATTAAAAATCTTCAAAAAGGAATGTTTTTTCTGTACCATTTTTGTTATGACTGTGACACGAACGCTTATTTTCGGTGCATTTATAGTGCTGGTCAATCTTAATTTTTATTTGAACGGAAACAGCAAGCTGCTTCTGTGAAATCCAAGGGAAAGGTAACCTTGACACTAGTAAAAGCATGTGTGTAAATATGATGGGAGGGTTTGTTCCCCTTCTGCATGTATGCCTGGCAACTTGTAAGGTACCTGCAGTCGTGAACTGAGTGTCACTATCTCGCTCGCTCTCCTCTGCTCACTATTCGAGCATCATCCTGCAGAGCAAAGATAACCCCCAGGTTCTTTTCTCCACTACCAACCATCTCCTTAACCCCCTCCACCCTCACCTCCAGCAACACGTGTGAGGAGCTCATGGACTCCTTTATCACTAAGATGGATATCATCTCTTCATCTGCCTCTATGGCACCCTCCTCCTCCCCCCCCCCCCCCCCCGTCCTCTCCATGCCCTCTAAGAATGCCTTCCCCCTGCCCTAGCACTGAACCAAAGTTTGCTAGCCTCTTTCCTATCGCTCCTTGTGCTGTCTCCAAACTCGTCTCATCCATAATGGCACATCTGCATTTGCAGAAGCTTGAAAATAGATTGCTTCTGGTCATTATCACATTGCTGTTTGTGGGAGTTTGCTGTGTTCGAATTGGCTGCCACATTCCAACAGTGTCCGCACTTCAAAAGTTCTTCATTGGCTGTTTAGTAGCGTTTTGGGACATTCTGAGGTGGTAGAAGACTATATAAATGCAAGCCTTTTTCTTTATTTACTCCACCCTGAGTTGGAGTTGTGTTTGACCTGGAAAACCTTTGTTTAAAAAATAAAGTGGGAATATTGATAACCAAAAATAGAGTATAAATAATTGGGAAATGATCCTTGAAGACTAGAATCATCAACCACAATACATGTAAAATATTGTCAGGTGGAAAAAATATGACCGATGCAGAAGGAAAATCTCATGGAGCAAATAAATCTATAAACCCCCCCCCCTCCCTCGGGCCGAAGCCAACCAACCACTTGGACCTTTCACCTCTGGGAGGGCAGTATATTGTTGAAGTGAGATTTGATTTTAATTGAGCAAGTGGATCGTCATTAACTTCAGTGTAGAGGGGCCCTAATAGCCAGCAATCCCTCGTCATCACGCTTCAGATCCAAGCAGTGAGATACTTCACCAAAGACTCCAATTCTGGCACAGACCTGTAAAAGATAACCTAGAATGATGAGGAGAGTTAAAGGTACTGATTTTAACTAAGGAATCTATATCAATTGATTTAAATTCACAAATAGTGATATTTTAACAAAGATCTTTCCTAGAATATTCTGTCCAGATTTTAATCAGCCACAGAAATGGTAGAATCTGAACTGGGGCGGGGCGTGGGGGGTGGGGTGGCGGGAGGGGGCGAAAGGAAGCTTGACTCCTATAATGAGCTATGCCAATACCAGGATAGGTGTTCTATTGTGCTTTGAAAGTATTTGGAAGAGAGATGGGAGTGGTTGGGGTGGAGAATCCAAACTATCCTGAGCGAGTGCTTGTATAAATATTTGTTTTTAATTGAAAGACCAAAGACCTATAGTGCAGGACAGCATCGATAAAAGATTCCATTTTATTTTTGTCAATGTTCTCCTCTGCAAAGAGCCTATTCTTCACGTGAGCATTGGCAAGTTCGTTGCCGTGAGGGCATCATGTGATGCCTGAGGCTGATGTCCACAGATACGCACTTTTGTCCCAGCTGGATAATGATCAGGGGCTGGAACCTTGGTTGATTTTACCCTCCATGTCTCTCAGATGGATTGTAGCACCTCTACTAGCTGTTAGCTAGCTCAGTGCAGACTGGGAATTGAACATGGAACTTTCTCGACTCCACAGTATATATAGCATAAAGCATTGTGCATTGCTTTCGTGGAAAACCGATACGAGCAAAGTTCTGTCAACATAAGCATCTGATTAGACAAAAGTCAAATGGGCCAATATGCAGAAATGACGATGCGTTTCTGTCTTAACCATTCTCATGTTTTTGATGTCTGATCCCTTACTGTGTTTATATCTGTAGACTGCACATGTTGTGCATGGTGGGAGAGAATGCCTTGAAGCTATTTCTGTCCCCAAGGCTCTGCCAGTGCCTCTTGGATTCATCATAGGCAGTCCCTCGGAGTCGAGGATGACTTAATAATTTAATTAACTGAATTTAAATTCCACAGCTGCCATGGTGAGGTTTAAACTCACGTCCTTGGATCATGAGTCCAACTGTTCCCGTTCCCAACTTCTTCCAACCATTCTCTGCGAGCAGCTTCTTGGGTTAGTCCGAGAGTGCATGGGGTCGCTGGAATATTCTTCCTCTTCCTTTGTGGGGAAGTGTGTGTGATTCACTTAGCACATCGCCTATGATGCCCTCGCCCCTTAAGATTGACCTCACCTACTTAACCGCGTGGCTTCTGATGAAGGGCCCCACCTGAAATATTAAACCTAACTTCCAGATGCTGCCTTGTGCATTTTGTGCTTTAATTTGGATTTCCAGCTGTTGCAGTTTTAGTTTGTATCCCTCCTGAAGAAAGGTGCCCCATGGAATTGGCTGCAGTGTTTATCTCTGTTACTATCCAATATTAATACGCAACGGTTGAAGGCCTTAATACTGAGTTGCAAGATTAGTGTTGAATTTTTTTTATTGCGCAGTATACTGTAGCTGATTGACGCTGAAAGCATAACCTGTTCCCTTTTAACATGATCAGTGTTAGCTGGAGATGTTTGCATCTGTTCTGCGCGTTATATTAAAGACAAGTTCTTATTTTCTGAGAACCTGTCATTAAAATTCTCTCTAAGCTCTCCATTTTCACTGTCCAGAATTCTTGAGATTTGTACTTTAAGATGGGAGGTTGCCCTGTACATTAATTTCAGTAAATTGTCCTTCATAAGTGTCTTCACATATTATGTTTGTAGGTGGGTATGTGGGAATTCCCCCATATCTTAATATATCATCATAGGCAGTCCCTCGAAATGTGGATGACTCGCTTCCACACCAAAAAAGGATGAGTTCACACATGTTTCAATGAAGGATCTAATATTCCAGGTCCTGAACTACATAGTGTAGGGTGGAAGATGCCTGTGCATGGATTTATTTTAACGTGTGGTGGCCGTTGCACACCAGCCACCACACAGGCTTGACAGAGCCAGGTCTTGGTCCAGTGGCAAGGATTACCCAAGACGACTGGAGACCTGCTCTGCTGCACGGACCTACTGCGCACACATATCGCAGTGTGGGCTGGGCCCGTGCTGCCCCTGTGCCCTCGCCTCTTCTAGGCCCCAAACTCACGCCCCTCCTGGGCCCCCGATCACGTCGCTCTACAATCTCGCCGCTCCTTTGCCCTGATCTCGCCGCTCCTGCTGTATCTGCCCACGCTCCAATCACTGACCTGGACCTTGATGATGTCCCTCTTCGCTGCTGTCGCCCTCCTGCACCAGCTCGAGCTGTACCTTGCAGTGGTACGCTGCCATGCTGCTCCATGGCCGCCATTCGACGCTCCTTTTATGGCCCCAACCTGCCGCTGACGGTCTCTCGCAGGTCGGGGCCACAACTAAATATATGCCTCCATAGTGTCAGCTGTGGCTCAGTGGATAGCACACTCGCCCGAGTCAGAAGGTTGCGGGTTCAAGTCCCACTTCAGAGACTTGAACACAAATTTAGGCTGACCCTCCAGTGCAGTGCTGAGGGAGTGCTGCACTGTCGGAGGTGCTGTCTTTCGGGTGAGACGTTAAACCGAGGCCCGTCCGCTCTCAGGTGGACGTAAAAGATCCCATGGCACTATTTTGAAGAGGAGCAGGGGAGTTATCACTGGTGTCCTGGCCAATATTTATCTCTCAATCAACATAACAAAAACAGATTATCTGGTCATTATCACATTGCTGTTTGTGGGAGCTTGATGTGTGCAAAATTGTCTGCCGCGTTTCCCACATTGCAACAGTGACTACACTCCAAAGGTACTTCATTGTCTAGTGGTCATGAAAGGCGCTATATAAATGTAAGTATTAATATTCTGATTCACTATTGCTTATTTGAATTTAATATTATTACGTTCAATTTGCAAGTGGAAATTTGACTAGCCGCATGAACAGGATGTGAACTAGTCTTGAAAAACCACTGCATTACGGCAAGTCATGATTTTACCCAAGAATTGATCCAGAAGTATGCCAATACTTTTAACATTTAAGTTCTGAACAGAGATCTGAACAGAGAGAGACAGAAATGTCGAGGACACAATTTGATCGAGGGAAAGCGATTGGGAAATTACATGAATTGACTGCGTTTCTCCTACTCTGAAATTCAAAGTACAGCCTAAGTAAATATGTGAGCACTTTTTAAAAAAAAACGAAAACATAATATTGAGTGGAATAATTGGTCTGATCACTTCTGTGTCATGAGATTCCCCCTGGTCAGTATTTCTAGTGGAATTGTAAATGTGTGCAAAAAGAACCCGTGACTATATAATTTAGGAATCTCTTCTCGTTGTAAAGAAGGATCTTGCAGTTATATAGTACTTTATCACATCCTCGGGACATGCCACTTCACAGCCAATAACTACTTTTTGAAGTGTTGTTTATTTATGTCGGCAAATGCAGCAGCCAATTTGCGCACAGCAATATTTCCCAAACAACAACTAAAATGAATGACTAGCTAAGCTACTTTTGGTGGTGTTTGAGGGAGGAATGTTGGCCAGGACCGGGAGGATTGCCTGCTCTTTTATGAATAGTTCCATGGGATCTTTTACCTGAACGAGTAGGTTTTGCGTTTCATCTGAAAGATGGCATCGCTACACTCTCAGTACTGCACTGCAGTGTCAAAGTTAGGTGCTCCAGTCTCTGGAGTGGCGCTTGAACACACAATCTTCTGACTTGGATGCTACCAACTGAGCTGAGTTGCTGCCTTTACTAACATAATACCAGGGATTTAGTTATGGGGAGAGGCTAGAGAAAATGGGGTTCTTTTCACTGGAATAAGAGATCAAATAAAGGTGCTTAAAACAGATATTTTGAAGCGGTAAATAGGGGAAAAGCTACTTCAACTGGTTAACGGGTAGGCAACTAAAAGGCCGAAGATCATCGCCAAACAAAGCAACGGATAGGTTAGGGAAATTGTTTCACTCAGAGGGTTGGTAAGAATGTCCTACCAGAAACCAGCCATGATCATATTGAATGACGGAGCAGACTCGAGGGGCTAAAAGGCGTACTCCTCCTATTTCTTATGTTCTTATGTAAACAAGTAGATGCAGAATCCGTAGCAGCTTTTGAAAAGAAAGTGTTAATATTTGAACAAAAATAATTGGGTATGGGGAAAGGTCATGAGGTGGGACTAAATGAACAGCTTAGAGTCAACATTGGCGTGAAGGAGCTAATTGCCTTCATTGCTTTAATAGTCCCAATTGTGTGTAGAAATTTAGTAAAATCCTGTGCTGCCAAATCTTTGGTTGTGGAGTTTATCAAAATTGGAAACCAGTTCATCAAATCCCAGAGGTGTATTAAAATAAAACCCAGTAAAATTCCTTTGTGATTATGGGATTTGCATGCCTTTCTACTTGTTGAGCGACAGAAAATGAATTCCTACAATGTTTACCTAAGTGTCTTATTGCAAAAGGGTGAGGATCTGAGTTGGCGAGATGGGAAATCACTTGCAAAAATGTCCATGGAAGATATTTCACAGGGCGTTTTGCAAGCTTTAAGTGTGTTATTGGATGCCTACTTTGCAAAAACGAATTGGGCAGCTTGTGGAGATTATGGAGCTTTGCAGCAAACAGTATTATTTTGTATTCATTGCATAAGTCTAAGCTATCACACTGGAGGCAGGTGGGGCGAAGAAAGATTCATTGTTTTTCTATTTGGGCTGGTGAGCATGGCAGTTATGAGCTATTTTCTGCGAATTTCCTTTTGAAGAAGGAATCTTCCCCCGCAGATTTCAAAACACTCGTGGGTTTTTTTAAATTCTGTATTAAGCAACTTACATTTTTTTAAAGGGGAAGTTTATTGAACAGAATTACCACATAACCCTGAATATTGTAAACAAGACAGTTGTACTGATAACTGGTGTCTCATTCACTCCTTTGTCTCAATGTGTGCTTTACAATTGCTGATCAAGCAGACATTAGTGGGGTCATTTTACTGAGCATCAACAGCAGTGAGTAAAGGCGAGGCAATCAAAGCTACAGTGCTGGAGATTTTTTTAAATTTCAAAATATACTTTATTCATATAAAAATTTGCACCATACATTCGAAAGCAGTTCAGTACATTTGGATGCGATCAGCAATTCCATACATTACATTTGGATGCTGACTGCAGTTCCGTTCAATACATTTCTTTACTTTACATTTCAAGGTACGATTCATACAATCCAGGATACATTGTGGTACGTTCATCAAGTTACATTACATGTGTCACCACACGGTACACTGTGAGGGTGCATTTACATTTGTTTCCAACGTGCATTACGCAACAGAACTTGCATGGCACTACATAGGTATTTGCAGATCATGGTGCTCTATGTATACAAAAGGTTTACCATTGCAGCTGGAGGGGAGTTTTATACTGATTCCATCCCCTGGAGATGTAGACCTCTGTTGCTATGCTGTGCTAGAAACCTTGCAAAATTACCCTGTTTGCATAGAACTAATGATCCTGCACACATCTTGTGACAGCTAGTGACCCCATGAATGAGTGCAAAGGATTATGTGTAGAATTTGCCATTCGCTGGGGTAGAACTTAATGATGTTACAGTTGACACACACACTATTGGGAACCTGCAGAAAGTCGACCATAGGACAGAAAAAAATACAGCAACAAAGGAACAGGAAAAAAAGAATTTGAAGCATGGCGATTTTAAGGACCTGTTTCTTTAGTGATTCTAGCAGCAGATATAGAATCATAGAAAAATAACAGCACAGAAGGAGGCCATTCGGCCCATCGTGTCCGTGCCGATCGAAAAAGAGCTACCCAGCCTAGTCCCATTTTCTAGTACTTGGTCTGTAGCCCAGTAGGTTACGGCTCTTCAAGTGCATATCCAAGTACCTTTTAAATGTGATGAGGGTTTCTGCCTCTACCACCCATTCAGGTAGTGAGTTCCAGATTCCCACCACCCTCTGGATGACAATGTTTCCTCATACCAGCAATAAATTAACCAGTTATATCCGATGATTAAAGGGAAAAATTACAAAATGTCTGTTCCCTTTAGCCCACTCTGCTATTAACCTACCAATAGTGCAGAAATGATAAGACATTCCAGAAGGCATATATTAAATAACAATGTTCTAAATATTGAGTAGGGAACAGCCTGAGACTATAATAATGGATTAGTTGCCTATGAAGACATTTCTCCCATATGAATATTATTTTTTCTGTCAACAGTTGTTCTTTCATTGTGAAAGTTAGCACTAAGGTTGCAAGCGTGGAAAAGCCAATGAGGTAAATCAGCAGGTAGGGAGTAGGCAGTGGAAATATTTTAGAAACCTGAAGATTGAAGGGGGTAAGGTCTTAAATTTTGAGGTCCTGGGGAAAATTAGTTGCAAGTAGAATCAGTATAAATTTTTTTTAACACCTTTCCAATGTAGGAACAAGGTAACTGGTGTATAACAGCATTTTTGAAGCTTAGTAGGAACAAGAAAGGAAAGTTCAGTGGAGTATTTGCCATTAGTGACAAGAAAGCTTTGGCAGGTTGGAGACTAAGAGATGAGAATTGTCAATCAGACAAATTTTTCCTTGCAACCTATGGCGAAGACGTGACAGAAGTGCCATTAGGGAACAATATTCAAATCTTGGATGGATTTGTGCTCTATACAGTTGACAACTGTTGAATGGAAAAGTTGTCCTGGAATGTAAGAGCAGCTTTTTTAGCATTGGAGGAGACATTTGAGGTCAAAGAAAATAACTCAACCAAAATTACCAACAGATGAAATGGAACTACGGGTGGAGCCAATAAATGTAAGCGAGACTTGCAACAGGGATGAAGAAACTGTTTTTGCAGAATTGACTGTCTACTCACTGTCTATGGAAGAACAAGAACAGCAAGTGATCAGGAAGGCCAATTTAAATGGAGAAAAATTGCACAGAACTGCAGTACAGCGGGACCTGGGGGTCCTTGAGCATGAAACACAAACGGTTAGTATGCAGGTACAGCAAGTGATCAGGAAGGCCAATGGAATCTTGGCCTTTATTGCAAAGGGGATGGAGTAAAAAAGCAGGGAAGTCTTGCTACAGTTATCCAGGGTATTGGTGAGGCCACACCTGGAATACTGTGTACAGTTTTGGTTTCCATATTTACGAAAGGATATACTTGCTTTGGAGGCAGTTCAGAGAAGGTTCACTAGGTTGATTCCAGGGATGAGGGGGTTGTCTTATGAGGAAATGTTGAGTAGGTTGGGCCTCTACTCATTGGAATTCAGAAGAACGAGAGGTGATCTTATCGAAACGTATAAGATTATGAGGGGGCTTGACAAGGTGGATGCAGAGAGGATGTTTCCACTAATAGGGGAGACTAGAATTAGGGGGCATAATCTTAGAATAAGGGGCCGCCCATTTAAAACAGAGATGAGGAGGAATTTTTTCTCTCAAAGGGTTGTAAATCTGTGGAATTCGCTGCCTCAGAGAGCTGTGGAAGCTGGGACATTGAATAAATTTAAGACAGAGATAGACAGTTTCTTGACCGATAAGGGAATAAAGGGTTATGGGGAGTGGGCAGGGAAGTGGACCTAAGTCCATGATCGTATTAAATGGCGGAGCAGGCTCGAGGGGCCATATGGCCTATTCCTGCTTCTATTTCTTATGTTCTTATTGAAATAGTTAAAGCCAGTTGTTGTTGAGCCATACACATCACAAGGCAACAAGCACTCAAAAATAAAACCAAAACATTATTTAATAAAAATATGCAAAGACATAATTGAACCTTTACAGTAAGTTTAAATATTGGATTGTTCATTTAGGACGGCTTAAAATTTCCCCTTTCGAGACACACGTGTACCTTTGGACATAGGTTACTGGTGGGTGGCCACTCAGCCAGTGTGTTCTTTGTAATAACCAGTGAGTGCAACACTCCAATGTTTTCAAGCTCCCGTTGACTTTATCCAAGTTATTACAGTGACACACTGAGCAGAACCGGAAGCTTCAGGAGCTTAACAACCAAACAAAGAAAAAGGCTGATTCCAGTTCTGTGGGAATAAAATTGGTCTCGGCTCCACCCAACACAAATTGCACCTAGGCTCAAGTGGTTAGCAAGGGACTGTAGTTAAATGGTTAAATTAGAGTCAGGTTAAAACTGAAGAAACTAAGAGTAGTTTTTCACCTTGGTAATGAATAAATAGTACTTGCAGCTAGCAGTAATAGTTAATAATCTTACATTGTCTCTAGATATGATGTAAAATTTATTTTGTCAACATTTTCTGTCATTAATTTCTCCCTAATCTCTTTCAGCCTCACAACCCCACGAGATGTCTGCGCTCCTCTAATTCTGCCCTCGAGCATCCCTGATTATAACTGCTCCACCATCGGTAGCCGTTCCTTCAGCTGCTTGGGCCCTAAGCTCTGGAACTCCCTCCCTAAACCTCTCTGCCTCTCTTTCCTCCTTTAAGACGCTCCTTAAAACCTACCTCTTTAACCAAGCTTTTGGTCATCTGCTGTAATTTCTTCTTGTGTGGCTCGGTGTCAAATTTATCTGCTTTGTCTTGTAACACTGCTGTGAAGCGCCTTGGAACATTTTACTACATTAAAGGCGCTATATAAATAAAAGTTGTTAATGTTTTTCAATTACTTAATTGAACCGATTACTTTCTTTTGGTTCTAACCTGTTTTAAATGACCAGAACACTGTGGGTGACATAGGTGTCAGAAACGCTAATATATTTCCAAGTAAGCTACTAACTAAAGGGTTGCAGCTGCCTTGTCCCATGGGAATTGTGCATGGGGTAGGTTTGCTAGCCATTGGTAGCTTATATCCCCAGTCGTCTTGGTTAATCCTTGCCACTGGACCACGACCTAGCTCTGTCAAACCCGTGTGGTGGCTGGTGTGCAACGGCCACCCCACGTTTTAAAAAAAAAAATCCACGCACAGGCATCTTCCACCCTTTGACATGTAGTTCAGGACCTGGAATAATAGGTCCTTCATTGAAACACCCGTGAACTCGTCCCTTTTTGGCGTGGAAGCACGTCATCCTCGATTCGAGGGACCTCCTATGATATATCTTGTCCGACGGCTTGCACTGCAACTACATTACGGCCTAATCCACTTTAAGTACTAAAATCAAAGGCAAAATACTGTGCTGGAAATCTGAAATAAAAGCAGAAATTGCTGGAAACACTCAGCAGGTCAGGCAGTATTTGTGGGGAGAGAAACCGAGTTGGCCCCCAATTTTAACTCCAGCTGGATTCCCTGCTCAGGCCTGATGTAAGTTAGTTTCGGGTCTCAATGATGTCACTGGGCCACAATGTGCACATGTAACTAAGGACCCTGTTGGCTCCCGGCGTGTGTCCTTGCTGCCTGCTCAGGAGAGCAGGTTAAAATTGCAGATGTTACGATTGTGGTGGCTTTCAGACAGGTAAAGAGCCAGGGCGGATTTTAACTGCCCACCCGCCAGGTTTCTGCTGAGCGAGTGGGGTTAAAATCAGCCTTCAGTTCTGATGTAAGGTCGTGGATCTCAAACATTAACTCTGTTTCTCTGTCCACCCGTGCTGCCTGACCACCTGAGTATTTCTATAATTTTATCTTTTTATTCCACTTTAAGTACTATTGTGCTCATGGTGACAATCCTTGATTTAACACGCCACTGCTAGTTACTGAGGAAGACCTCTGCAGGCAATGACTGTTACATTTTATATTCTTGGCGTGTTAACACTTGTAATTTGAATAACTTACAATACTTGTATTAATGCACGTAAATGCTTGTGTGCAAAACCCTTACTCAAATGGAGCAAGGATTTTACACCTTGTGCGCATTAGCTGTAGAGCTGCTGGGTATAACAGTGTTGTAAAATTGTCAGCAGCACTATTTTAAATTGGATGCATCAAATAAATGCTGCAATATTAAATATGTTTCTAATATACTTTGGTGCTTAAAGGATTCATATTCCATCAATGAGTCCCAGAGACAGATGTTGTGTACTGCCCCATCAGAGCTACTCCAACGGGCTGGAATTGTATTTGGTTCGAAGGACCTGTTAATTTCACTGCAGAATGTAAAAATGACCCTCATCCATGCCTTTGTTACCTCTAGACTACTCCAGCGCACTCCTGGCTGGCCTCCCACATTCTACCCTACGTAAACTTGAGGTCATCCAAAACTCGGCTGCCCGTGTCCTAACTTGCACCAAGTCCCATTCACCCATCACCCTGTGTTCGCTGACCTACTTTGGCTCCCGGTTAAGCAACGCCTCGATTTCAAAATTCAAATCCTTGTTTCCGAACCCCTCCACAGCCTCGCCCCCGCCTATCTCTGTAATCTCCTTCAGCCCCCCCGCCCCGGGATATTTGCGCTCCTCAAAGTCTTCCCTCTTCAACATCCCTAATTATAATCGCTCAACCATTGGTGGCCGTGCCTTCAGCTGCCTGGCCCGAAACTCTGGAACTCCCTGCCTAAACCTCTCCGCCTCTCTCTCACTCTCTCCTCCTTTTAAGACGCTTATTAAAACCTATCGCTTTGACCAAGCTTTTGGTTATCTGCCATAATTTCTTATGTGGCTCGGTGTCAAATTTATTTATTTAATTTTTTGTCTTATAACACACCTGTGAAGCGCCTTGGGACGTTTTACTACATTAAAGGTGCTATATAAATACAAGTTGTGTTGACCAATTCTGGAAATTGTGTGAAGGCTGGGTCTCAAAAAGTGTGGAGCTGCACGACTTGAGAGTTTCCCTCAAATATTTTGTTTTAAAACATTATTTGTGTCGTCCCTTTAGGCACAGGCAGACTGGCCAGATACATCACCGGTAGAACAGGACTGACATCACGGAAGGGAGAGAAAAACCGACAGCATCCAATACCGACATTGCGATCCATAGGGAACTGTATCAAATTGCAGGGTGTATTATACTATCATGTATTCAACTATCATTGTAACCCATGTATAAGCTAACCTAAGTTGTATACCTTGAGAACATTGACCACAAGGGGGTGAAATTGTGGGAGACACTCCTAACCTGGACTTTCAGGTATAAAAGGGGAAGCTCCACCTACCTTCACATGAGGTCTTGGTAATAAAGGTAACTGGTCACAGAGCGACCTTCTCTCAAGCAAGGGCCTCGTGTGCATTTATACTATAGTAAGGACATATCATTGGCGACGAGAAACTGGGATTTAAACCACGTGAGCATGGCCACTAGCAGCATAGAAGAGAGGTACTGTGTTGGTGATGATTGGGACGACTTTATTGAGAGACTACAGCAAAGTTTTGTCACTAAGGAATGGTTGGGATAGGATTCGGCCGACAAATGCAGGGCTCATCTCCTGACGGTTTGTGGATCCAGAACGTATTCCCTGATGAAGGACCTTCGGGTGCCAGAGAAGCCAGCGGACAAGACATTCGAAGATCTCAGTAAGTTGATCGGGGAACACCTTAAGCCGGCGAGCAGCATGCACATGGTGAGACACCGGTTTTACACGCACCGGCGGCGAGAAGGGCAAAGCGTTCCTGACTTCGTGGCAGACCTCCGGCGACTGGCGAGCCTATGTAAGTTCCCAGATGCATGCAGACCGAATGTGCTGTGAGACTTTTTTATTGAGGGCATCAGGCACGCTGGGGTTTTCAGGAAACTGATTGAAACCAAAGACTTGACCTTGGAAGCGGCGGTTCTGATAGCCCAGACATTTATCTCAGGGGAGAAAGAGACCAGAATGATGTATGACAAAAATCTTGGCTCAAATGCGGCAAACAACCAGGGAGTCAACATTGTTAACGCGGCACACAGTTCTCTAGGCAGACAAGGGCAAGCGGACATGCCCTAGCATGTAGTCGAATCCAAAGAGGGAATTCAACAGAGACAATGGCTAGTTGAACGGCGATTCATGCTATCGCAATGGACAATGCGGAGAGCAATGGAGCCATCAACACCTGTTAATGGTGTGCTTAAGGACAGTTACAGAGACAGTCAGAGAAGATCGACTGGTAATGCACCTTTTGTTTCCAATGGGGCCTCCAGCTCATGCCGGAGGTGTGGAGGCAAACACCCAGCCAGAGCTTGCAGGTATCAGCAATATACCTACAGAAACTGCAACGTCAGCGGTCACTTGGCGCGTATGTGCAGGAAGCTTGCAGCCAGGTTGATGTACGAGGAGGACGGGCCCGATGTAAGCCTTACGAGGCCAAATGAATACTGGGGGAAATCGCTGGAAGCTGAAGTTCAGCGAGTTCATGTGGAGCACATATACAGTTCATATACCAGGACGTCACCGATAATGATGAAAGTGCTCCTCAATGGCATCCCAGTATTAATGGAGCTAGACACGGGGGCCAGCTTGTCCCTGATGAGTACCAAACAGTTCAAAAGGTTGTGGGTGTCCAAGGCCAGGAGGCCAAGATTATTGCCAATTGATGCACAGCTACGGACATATCCAGTGTCAGATAGCACCACGGTAGTTGTGACCCACAAAGATTCAGAGAACAGGTTGCCACTCTGGATTCTCCCGGGGGACAGTCCCGCACTACTGGGGAGGAGTTGGCTTGCTGTCATGAACTGGAAATGGGACGATGTCAATGCAATTTCTTCTGTGGAGCGAGTATCATGCTCACAGGTCCTGGACAAATTTGACTCATTATTTCAACCCGGCATTGGCACTTTCATGGGGGCCAAGATAGTGATTCACATAAACCCGGACGCCAGGCCAGTATACCACAAGGCCAGAGTGGTGCCGTATGTGATACGGGAAAAGGTAGAATGCGAATTGGACCGCCTGCTGAGGGAAGGCATCATCTCGCCAGTCGAATTCAGTGACTGGGCGAGCCCGATCGTGCTGGTGCTCCAGGCAGATGGGTCGGTCAGGATATGTGGCGATTACAAGGCCACCATCAATCGGGTGTCACTCCAAGACCAGTACCCGCCACCGAGAGCAGAGGACCTCTTTGCGACGATATCCGGTGGCAAACTTTTTTCAAAATTGGGCCTGACCTCAGCTTACATAACCCAGGAGCTGGCGAGTGAGTCGAAGAAGCTGTCCACCATCACGACACACAAGGGGTTGTTTGATATAACAGATGTCCATTCGGGATTCGTTCGGCTGCCGCGATCTTTCAGCGAAATATGGAAAACCTCCTCAAGTCGATTCCAAGGACGGTGGTTTTTCAAGACGACATCCTCATACTGAAGAACACCTCCACAACCTGGAGGAGGTGCTACGCAGACTGGACCGGGTAGGGCTGCGAGTGAAAAAGGCGAAGTGCGTCTTCTTAGCTCCAGAGGTAGAATTTCTGGGGAGGAGGGTAGCAGCAGACGGGATCAGACCCACTGCGTCCAAAACGGAAGCGATCCAGAGAGCACCCAGACCCCGTAACACGACGGAGCTGCGTTCGTTCCTGGGGCTCCTGAACTATTTTGGTAACTTTCTTCCCAAATTGAGCACGCTGTTAGAGCCGCTACAGGTCGCGATTGGGTCTAGGGGGACAGCCAGGAAAGGGCTTTTGATAGAGCACGCAGCTTGTTGTGCTCTAACAAACTGTTAATCTTATATGACCCGTGTAAGAAACTTGTTTTAACGTGCGATGCGTAATCCAATGGGGTCAGGTGTGTGTTGCAGTATGTGAATGCCAATGGTCAGTTACAGCCGGTAGCTTATGCCTCCAGAAGTCTGTCCCAGGCAGAAAGGGGCTACGGGATGGTAGAAAAGGAAGCGGTAGCATGTGTATATATAGTTAAAAAAAAATGCCCAGTATCTGTTTGGCAGGAAATTTGAGCTGGAGACAGATCACAAACCCCTAACGTCCCTTTTGGCCAACAACAAGGCCATAAATGCGAATGCATCAGCCCGCATACAGAGGTGGGCACTTACCTTAGCCGCTTATGACTACACAATTCGGCACAGACCGGGCACTGAAAACTGCGCCGATGCACTCAGCAGGCTCCCACTAGCCACCACTGAGGAGGCAACTGAGCATGATGCTGAGATGGTCATGGCTGTTGAAGCTTTCGAAAGCGAAGGCTCACCAGATTAAAGTCTGGACAAATAAAGACCCACTACTGTCTTTAGTTAAGAGATGGGGACTGGGCAGCCACGTATGGGGCATGCCCTAAGGAATTTAAACCGTTTCATAGGCGCACGGATGAACTCTCAATTCAGGCCGATTGCCTACTGTGGGGAAACCGAGTAGTCATGCCCCAGAGGGGCAGTGAGGTGTTTATCAGAGAACTTCACAATGAGCACCCGGGCATTGTCATGATGAAGGCAATTGCCAGGTCACACGTTTGGTGGCCAGGGATAGATGCAGATCTGGAACTTTGTGTTCGCAGGTGCAACACGTGTGCTCAGCTTGGCAACGCACCCAGGGAAGCCCTCCTTAGCCCCTGGTCCTGGCCCGCCAAGCCATGGTCACGCATCCATGTGGACTACGCAGGTCCTTTCATGGGAAAAATGTTTTTGGTTGTAGTAGACGCCTACTCCAAATGGATTGAGTGTGCCATTTTAAATTCAAGCACATCCTCTGCCACGGTAGAAAGTCTACGGGTAATGTTCGCCGCCCATGGTCTACTGGATGTTTTGGTCAGCGACAATGGCCTGTGCTTCACAAGCACTGAATTATAGGACTTCATGGCAGGCAATGGAATCAACCATGTCAGAACGGCACCGTTCAAGCCGGCCTCAAACGGCCAGGCGGAACGAGCAGTGCAGATAATCAAACAGGGGTTGCTCAGAATCCAAGGGGGTTCCCTACAAAGCCGCTTATCACGCCTCCTGTTGGCCAATAGATCCCGACCACATTCGCTCACAGGGGTTCCACCCACAGAGCTGCTAATGAAAAGGACGCTCAAAACCAGGTTATCTCTTATACACCCTATGAAAGAAATTGTTGAGAGCAGGCATCAGTCACAATGTGACTACCATGACATGAATGCGAGGGCGCGATGTATTGATGTCAATGACCCTGTTTTTGTCCTTAATTACGCTGCAGGGCCTAAATGGCTTGCAGGCACTGTGATTGCCAAAGAGGGGAATAGAGTTTTGGTAGTTAAAACTTACCAATGGACAAATCTGACGCAAACACGTGGATCAAACAAAAAGGAGGTTCAGCAACCCCATCGAAGAAGCAGAGAAAGAACACGACGTAGAGTTTACTCCACCACAGGTGACCGAACACCGGAACCACGTGGAGGAGAGCCCAGTCACTGTGGGCAGTCCGGACAGGCCTGAGGCACCGCAAACAGCAGACATTCAGGCCAGCGCCCAACAACCGGAGCCCCAATTCAGGCGCTCTACAGGGAAGCGTAAACCACCAGAGAGACTTAACCTATGATCCCAATAAGACTTTTGGGGGGAGGTGATGTCATGTATCCAACTATCATTGTAACCCATGTATAAGCTGACCTTGGTTGTACACCTTGAGAACATTGACCACAAGGGGTTGAACTTGTGGGAGACACTCCTAACCTGGACTTTCAGGTATAAAAGGGGAAGCTCCATCCACCTTCATCACTTGAGGTCTTGGTAATAAAGGTAACTGGTCACAGAGTGACCTTTTCTCAAGTATGGGCCTCGTGTGCATTTATATTGTATAGTAGTGACATATATACGACACAAAAAGAGACACCCATGTTGTGAGTATGAGCATGTGGAAGCTAACATGGCAAGTAAAGATTTCATGTTCTGAGGTATATAATTATTACACGACATAACAGTGTGCACCTTTCTGGGCTTTTCCAATCCATTCTTGGTTGACTAAGTCTGTACTGATGAGGTTTTCAGTGCGTGGCTTGTTCAGTCATTTGCAATTCGATGATGGGAAGGCTGATTAATAAGTTATATCTTGAGTAATAGCAACTGAGTAAAGTTGTGTTTTAGAGGCACAGAAGAAAGGGAAGGTGTCTCATCTTTCTGATCTCCATTTGAGCCGTCATCTCTGTTGTCCCGTTGCTATCTGAAATGCTCCATCTCAACATGCTGTTGGAGGGATTTGTTTCCGCAAGTAGATGGAGCTTGTGTCATTGGTCCAAACTCAATGGGGTTTGGGGGGGGGGGTGGGGTTCTGTTTCCTCATGCAAGTGCCGTGTTTTACCGCAGGGTGGGCTTCAACCGGGGACAGAGGTGGACTATTTTGGGATACGGGTTGAGTGGAACAATAGTCAGTCTTGGAGAGAATTTCATGCAGGTACATAAGGACACAGAAACAAACTCAGAATGAGACTTTCAGGCATACAGAGGCACAAGGACAAGAGGGCACAGGTTCAGGGTTGTGATGGAAACGTTTAAGACAAATATCGGGATGTATTTCTTTACGCACGTCATCAGCTGGAACAGGTTTGGCAGGAGGGCGGGTGGGGGGAGCGAGTCAGAACACTGGTCTCACTTAGAAACATACTTAATGGGATCATGGTAGGGTTTAGTAATCTGGAAGGATGAGATGAAATTGGTCAAAAATTATTAGAACTAATTATTATTAAAATCATGTCACCAATCGTACCAACTGCCATCTAATGTTATAAGAACATAAGAAATAGTTACAGGAGTAGGCCATACGACCCGTTGAGCTTGCTCCGCCATTCACTGAGATCATGGCTGATCTTCAACCTCAACTCTACTTTCCCGCCCGTTCCCAAATCACTTGATTCCCTTAGAGTCCAAAAATCTAGTGATCTCACCCTTGAATATACTCATCAGCTGAGCATCCACAGCCCTCGGGGGTAGAGAATTCCAAAGATTCACAACCCTCTGAGTGAAGAAATTTCTCCTTATCTCTGTCCTAAATGGCCGACCACTTATTCTGAGACTGTGCCCCCCTAGTTCTGGACTCTCCAGCCAGGGGAAACATCCTCCCTGCATCTACCCTGTCAATCCCCCTCAGAATCTTATATGTTTCAATGAGATCACCTCTCATTCTTCTAAACTCCAGCAAGTATAGGCCCAATCTACTCAATCTCTCCTCATCGGACAACCCTCTCAACCCAGGAATCAATTTAGTGATAATGAGGTGAAATGAAATGGGGTATATGGTCAGGGCAAATATAAGTACTTTTGTGGTTTGACTGTAGTAAACAGACTCGTGATAAAACCACTGTAAATGAAGAGTTTACTGGAATCGATTCGGTTTTGAGTGGCTCGATTGCTGTATTTGTGAAAGGCAAGAATAGTGTTAGCTTTGAGCAGGATCTTTCCAGTATTGGAGAGTTTGAGAAGGCTGCTTGGAAACGTGTGTGTTTAAAAAAAAAAAAAATCCTATTAAAAGGAAACTGTTTAAATTTTTTTTATTAAAAAGGTCCAAACTGCATAGAGCCAGGTTTTACATTCTATCAGGCGCTGCCTTGTGGTGAAGTTCAAACTGGTTTAAGACGTTGGAAACCGTTGAGTTTGTAACCTTAATAAATTATCAAATAAACCACAAAATACTTTATAAAATATGTATGAAATAGAATCCTTTGTCATTATCAAAACACAAATGGGAGGGGGGGTATTGTACGAGTCCCTACTGCCAGCAGGGACCCTGTATGGGAAATTCAGGGGCGGGTGATTTTCCAGCAGTGTGTGTGGGCACGATCTTCCCATTTCACACCGCTGACCATTGAGGCCGCTGCCCTGGGTAAAATTGTCCTTCATATAAAAACGGAAATATTTCTGAATCTTAAAAAAAACGTTGGTCAGAGTTCCGCGGGGCTGCCGCAGCCTCGTGTGCACATGTGTGCAGGAACGCCAGCGGTGGCGGCTTGCCCCGTCGTCGCATCATTCGCTCTTCACGCTCTTCACGCACCTCACGGCCTTCCTGATGATCAGAGTGAGCCAGTAGACCTGAGGAGCCATCAGTATGGCGATGGCAACGGTGCAGTGGCGGGGGATGTGGAACGGGACCCGGTGGGCCGCGATGCCGTACTGCCTGCCGTAGGCCCAGTACATGTAAGGGAACACGAGGATGCGGCAGAGGAAGAATGTCACCATGACGATGAGACCGTTGACCTTGTACAGCAGCGTGTTCTGCTTCCCCAGCTGTTTATAAAACAAAAAAAACAAAACAGGTTCTTGTCAAATTTTTACGTCTTGAAATAACTCATTGCAATTCCCCCCCCCCCCCCTGCCCCCCGCCTCCCTTCTTATCTGTGGCTGATACAAACCTGGCTAAGTATTTTGGCAAAACAGACGAAGGGTGTGCTCAGCTCGGTCAAGTACAGGCATCCCAGGAAGAAATCTCCGAGGCCTTTTCTATAAAACTGCAGAGTTTAAAACAAAAATGAAAGTTCTGGCGTTAAACATGGTATCAGTGGATTTGTATTGCAATTTGTCAAACAAAGAGAGATTGCAATCTTTAACCGGATTGGGTGGTGCAGTGGGCCAATAGGCTTTTTAAACTTTGGGCTTGGGTTTGAATTGGGGCCAAAGTGGTGGGAGCAAAAGCCTCTAACTCTTGAAGCTTAACGGCCTTAAGCAAAATAAACCAGTCAGTCAGAACCCTGAAAGGTCCCACCCAAACCCTGAACCTGCCTGTTGCTCTCTGATGCAGACTGATCTACAGTATCTATCCAGTTTTTATTTCAGCTCATCAGTATTTGCATTTTATTTTCTTTCAGCAAAACGAGGTACTTTTTCAACCCAGTTCCTCGTGGCTTTGGTCCACAGGACAAACCGACCCACAATGCAGCAGTAATGGGCAGCCTCACAGGCCATGACATTGGCTGATTTGGGGAGTGGAAAGGTCATTGTTAAAGGAAGAATGTGCTCTCAGGTTGTGTAGGAGAGCTGAGGAAGATTAGGCCTATATTCTCTAGAGTTTAGAAGAATGAGAGGTGATCGCATTGAAACATACACAATTCTGACAGGGCTTGACTGGGTAGATGCAGAGAGGATGTTTCCTCTGGCTGGGGAGTCTAGAACCAGGGGTCACAGTGTCAGAATAAGGGGTTGGCCATTTAGGACTGAGATGAGGAGAAATTTCTTCACTCAGAGAGTTGTGAATCTTTGGAATTCTCTACCCCAGAGGTCTGTGGACACTTAGTCGTTGAGTATATTCAAGACAGCGATCAATAGATTTTTGAATATTAAGGGAATCAAGAGATATGTGGATCGGGGGGGCGGAGAGGGGAAGTGGAGTTGAGGTAGATCAGCCATGATCTTATTGAATGGAGGAGCAGGCTCAAGGGGCCGAATAGCCTACTTTTGCTCCTAATTCTTATGTTCTTATGTGGGGGAGGGGCAAATTGCTCTTGGCTCTCTGTCAATGCTGCCTTGCTATCGTTTACTTTAGGATAACTGAATGATTGCCGCTTGATTTCCCCATACACCAGTGTCATCCCATTCGGTCACAGTTATGTTAAGCAACAAGGTGAACACACAGCCCATTTCCCCATCACTGCTCTGTGTTCTCTCTCAAATATTTTTTAATGTGCACCACATCACCCGCCAAGTCTGGTTCTGGTAGTGACAGCTTTCACTGCACCAGAAACAAACGTTGAGAGAGTTGGCGAGGAGTTACACATCTTTAGGTTAGTGCTCGGTGTCTGAACAAATCCGAGGGATTCACTTCCAATTTATACACGGAAAATGATCAACTGGCTTGTTCTGGTATTCAGCTTCCAGAGACTGCCAAAAGAAGCATACAACAAAGCTCGTTTCCAAGCTACTGTGTCTACTGATACGATCGAATAAACACTTGTTAATAATTTATAAGAATTTTGGTTGGAGGAAGGCTCGAGAGTAAGATAATAAAGCTCATTTTGGATTCAAAGATCTGTTGTTAGAACATAAGAAATAGGAGCAGGAGTAAACCATGCAGTCCCTCGAGCCTGCTCTGCCATTCAATACGATCATGGCTGATAGTGAACCTCAATTCCACTTTCCTGCGATCTCCATATCCCTTGATTCCCCTAGAGTCCACAAATGTCCCTCTCTCAGCCTTGAATATACTCAGAGACTCAGCATCCACAGCTCTCTGGGATAGAAAATTCCAAAGATTCACAACCCTTTGAGTGAAGAAATTCTTCTTCATCTCGGTCTTAAATGGCCGACCCCTTATCCTGAGACTGTGCCCCCTCATTCTAGACTCTTCAGCCAGGGGAAACAACCTCTCAGCATCTACCCTGTCAATCCCCCTCAGAATCTTGCATGTTTCAATGAGATCATCTCTCCTTCGTCTAAACTCCAGAGAGTATAGGCCCGGTCAGATGTCAACTTGGCTCAGTTGGTAATAGTCTCAACTCTGAGTCAGAAGATTATGGTTTCAAGCTCCAGCTCTAGCTGTGGTCACGTAATCTAGGCTAACAACAATGAGGGGTAGCTGTGTTGTTGGAGATGCCATGCTTGAGGTAAGGTGAGGTGTTAAATAAGCCCCATCCTGTGGCTTAGGTGGCTGTTTAAAAATCTCATAACACTGTTTGAAGATCAGGGTGTTGCCCTGGCCAAATTCCTCCCTCAAGCAGCACTGCCAAAAAAAAAAAGGATAGACTAACCAGCCTTGCTGCTTATGGGATCTTGCTGCATACGACACAGCTGCATTTAGCAATATAACAATCGCTCCAAAGTAATTCATCATATGGGAGGTGCTTTGGGAGGGTTCTGAGAGATTGAATTACGATGCTATATAAATGTTTCCCTCTCTATCTCCTGCTGGCAGAGTTGCTAAACGACACTGACTGTGTAGTACTTATCAGACAGTCTGGGTTCCATCCTCGGTCTGTGTGAAATTAACTTATCACAGCTAGGGTGGTTGTAGGGGCACTGAAGTTGGCCTCAGCTGTCCTTGAGCTGGGATTAGGTGGGGGATGGTGGTGAGTGGGTGCAGGGGAAAAAAATCAGCCAGGGTTCCCACTCCTGATTACCGCTCAATAAAAGTCCAAAGAGGTTTGGACTCAGCTGTGAGCTCCAGCCAGCCTGCCGATAGGATTTGGATCACCAGGTGAGAAATGGCCATTTTGGTGAGGAGCAGGAGGGGGGCCTGAGGAAATGGGTCCTGGCAAAATGCCCAGAAGTTAATGGGAGCAAAGAATTTTGCAAGGCTGAATAATGAAGTACAAATCCCGTGATGTCAATGGGAGCTATTTGATAGATTGCCTGGCGAGTGGGAAGGGAACTGAAGGAAGAACAGACTATTGTGCGACTATGATAACGTGTACTATGAATCCTATTGCCAGCACTTCTGTTCAGACAAACTAATAAACCTTTCCGAGTATAACACAGCATGCTATAAATACAACTCCTCACTCCACATATTCAAATAATGTCCCAACATTAACAAACTGCAGAACAATGTATGTTGTGTTTCACAATGGGAATCCTCATGCAGCATAATGCAGCTTTTATTTGAGTGCTTGGTTGTTACACTGCTCTTTAATACATTTTAGACTTTGCAGTATAGACTCCAGTCTTCGTGGGTTATTTTAACTATAGCACGGAGTTATTTCCCCTATCTAATTTTCTGCCCGTGCTGCCTCAATGCCAAGCTCTAGCTGCACAGGTACCAGTCAGCTTTTGCTATCTCACCCAAGTGGGCATTTCTCATGTGCGAACCTAGAGAGTGTTTGTTGACTGGCTATTCCGCCGTGGTGATGTGGGAATATCATACAGAGCTTGACTTCTGCCCTCAAGCACTGAACTTGATCCTGTAGGAATGAGAAAAGACCATCTAGCTTGCTCTGCCA